>NC_089869.1:15460049-15822549 GCF_036373705.1 Amia ocellicauda
TTAGGCACCGTCAGTAATCACGGATACAGTGGGTGTCTGTTCCTGAAAGACTTGATTTGTGTAATGAGTTCTGGTGAAGACAATCAACACTCATTATTTTCCACTGTTACTGTGACAATCAGTTGAGAAAAGTGTAATAAGCACAACTTGAAGTGCACTAAGAATACTTCTTTATGCCATTTTGACTCACTACGGTGCTGTGGTATACTTAGTGTTTGTGTGTGTTTGTATAAGGTACAGCAAAATATTTGTTATGCCTGAATAACTATTTCCCTCTCTTAATTTCAGACACTGTAATACCACAGATTAAATTATTCCATTTTTTTTTGTGTTGTGTGTTTATGCGTGTGTATGTATGTATATATATATATATATATATATATATATATATGTGTGTGCGCGTGTGTGTGTATTTATATCAAGCTGTGGTGGTTTCAATGCATTTTGAATCTGCTGCTGGCAAAATTGTCCCATTTGTGCAACAGCTGTTTTGTAGAGTAAGCAATCCGTACATGCCAGCCCAATTCAGCCTACAGGCTGCCTGATTGCAGCCTTGTAATATCTCTATCAGATATTTAAATGGGAGTTTCTCTATACTAGGAAGCAAAATAGTATACAGTTGCATAAACTCAGTGCCCTTTGATGCTGGTACAGTACATTTTTTTTCCCCATCACTATTTATTTTTAAAAGAAATAAACTTTAGTTTGATTTCATTCAGATAACAGAGTCACTTAATGTTGACACAATCTGTGTTTTTCATTGTAGGTCCCTTGTTGCCAACCTTGCAGCAGCAAACTGTTACAAAAAGGAAAATCATCTGGACCTGGAGGAGAACTGGAAATTGGTGGAAAAAGCCAAAATCTATTACATCGCAGTAAGTGTATTGTCTTGGTACAGCAGAAGCTTATTTTAATGCATGATTATTTAAATACGTAGAAATGTAGTATATTTCTGGTAGCTTTTAAAATTACTGGATAGGAGTCTTAGCACCCGGGCCAGGTTTTTCAGTTTTGTTGGATATGCGTGTAAAATAGTCTGCAGTAAATAAATAAGTAAAAAAATCACAAATTTCAAGACCAGAATATATGTATGTATGTGTGTATGTGTATGTGTATATATATTTATGTATATATGTATGTATGTATGTGAGAGAGAGAGAGATTTTTCAAATTGTTGTAATCTTTTTGCATCCTTACCAATAATAGTATATTTATTGACATTGATTATGTGTTGTCTTAATTTCACACTGTATTTTTTGTCTTCCTTTTTTGGAAGTTGTGGTTTGTCAGAATGGCAGGAGAATTATGTCCTGTTTTTTTGTTTATTTGACCATACAAAAGCGAGTCACATAAATGAGAATCAAGTTAAATATAGGAGTGATGTCTGTTGTATTGGAGCTGTGATTTCTACTTAACAGTGAGTGTGAAATGGTGACAGACGGGTGATCATTGAGATGTCCAATCACATAGACTGTTTGTGCAGTTCACATTCCACCTGTGCTGTTTTTATTCTCTAGGTTAGCCATGTTCCTTGCCTCATAATCCTATAACATTTTTGGATGTCAGGCAGGTGTATCACAACATTCAAGATGACAAACAGCTGGTCATGAAACACATCTTTCTGAGCTTTAGCTATGAATATTTTAATGTGTGTCATAATCACATACTTTTCAAAGAGTAGAGTAAATTTATATTTTAAAGTAAATCAGTTTGTTTTCTTTTCGTATTTAGTTGCAAAAAAATCTGTAAATGATCTGCATTACTGGAGACAAAATGTTTTCTTGTTATTGCGAACGTTGAAATGTAGTCACACTGAGCATTTACGAATGTGTTTTTTTGTGACTTTGATGCATTTTATTTCCCCCTGATTTATGTTTACCCAAGCAATTACCTTCTCAGACTTGGGGAAGAGATGCATTCCAATGTTTATTGAAAGTCTTGTCATCATTTACTTAAGTTTTTTTCATCTTCTGTAAGAAAAAATAAGGAGCAAACTTGAGGGATAGAAAAGGCAAGTATTTTAAATGCCAGGCACACAGCTGTGGCGCTCAGAATAAAGCTACAATGAAAATTTCTGCTTGAGGTTTGTGCAATTAGATCCCAGTGGGTCAGCTTGTTTTTCTATAGGTCAGAAAACATACTATGATCTATGATAGCACTGTCTCCAGATACATGTAATATATCCAGTACACAAACATGTTTAATGCATTTAGACTGTCTATATCCAACGCTTTTTCAGTGGTAGTTTCCGCTGGAAAAACCGAGCAGCTGGTGAAGGAGTGTGAAAATTGATTACCCAGCCAGTGAGTTCATTGAAAATACAGTTATTTCTTTCAGCTGTTGGGCCACAGTGCTAATGTTTCCTGCAGCCTCTTAGAGCACACTGCTGTAGACTTCAACATGGCTTTTATTGATTCCTGTGCCAAGTAGGAGCCTAGAAATTCATAACTGTCAAACGATTACTTTAAACGTCCTATAGCAAAACAATAACCTGCGTTCTGATTTACACCGAAGACTGGCTAAACAGCCCGGTATCATCAAGAAGACATCTGTGGGTTTCTTTTAAAAGCCATCATATGTTTTTAAAATTATAATATCTAAAAAATGATTAATAATTCTGTCTTATGAAGCTTACAAAAGCAGCAGCAGCAGCAGCAGCAGCAGCAGGCCATTTTCCAGCGTTGCACCCTCAGGACGAGAGGATAATTCATGTCTTGCTCAGTTTATTGTACCTTAGCCCAGAGTGCACAGTATACTGCCCTGCTCTGTATTTGGGGTTTATTTCAAATAAGCATCACATTCCTGAGCATATGTTGTCTTTTATTCACATTTCTTTTTGGAAGTGGGAATAAATGCAGTCACAAAAATAGCATCCTTAATATAAATACACCGCAGGAAAGACGGAACTATTTACTTCCCATCAAGTATCACACAGTATTTTAAGATTACGCATCTTATTTTAATCATTGATCCCTACATTTCTCACTCGCAGTACAAAAACATTCATTGAGAAATGCGTGACATTTTTATCACATGTTGAAATGAAAGTTGGTTTCATAACAAAGCAATGGGATCAGGGCAGATTATGTCATATAATATTTATTAATGTTATTCCCTTATTTATTTTATTCAATTACATTTTTCCTATTTGTCCTAGTTGCCTGATATATCATTGGCTGAAACTTTTTCTGATTCGCTCTCTCATTCTGGGAACATGTTTATATAGGCCTTTTTTGTTAAAAAGTTGTGGGATAAATAAATGAAATTGATTTCATATTAACAGGGACACTGTTAAAGAATAGTACACTGTGATGCTGAAGAGTGTTTTTGTTCCCTGCATTTGGGTGGTCTCAGCCCAGACTCTGCTTTGCATTAGCATACACAACAGATCCGCTCCAAATTGGCAGAGATTTGTCTGCATCCGATCAGCGAGTTCTCAGTGTAAGCTATTTGAAGAAATACTTCGGCAGTATTGAGAGGGTTACAAAAGAACTGTGGCAGCGCTGGGGGTTGAAAAACAATCGGATTCCCCCCACCCTTTCTGAAATCGAGGATTGTCCTCCTGTTCAGAAATCACTTTGCAGTGCTCTGCTCTCCGACTGACAACAATAACTGGATCTGTCACCGAGAGACTCATTTGCGCTGCATGCGTACGTGTTTTGTTGTATTGCTGGACTAACATTTGTAAATGCCAGTTCTAATGGATGTCTCTCTTTACCTCAATTAAAACATCACAATATGAAGAGAGATCACGGATTCCCTTCTTGATATAGTAATAATTTAATTTTCTTTGTTGATTTTCATTAAACAAATGTTATGTGGTATGCACATACTTGTTTTGCTTTAATCTTTAGATCAGATTACAAACAAAGTGCCTTAAAGCAATGATTAATGATGCTTGGCAGGGACTCTCAAGGTGCCTGCTACTATATCATGTGATTGGAGGAAAACCGAATTATTAGAGCGCTCGCACAGCCAATCTAGTACAGGCAGCAGCAGCGGCAACAGCACAGGGAAACAGCAGTGCCATTTTTCACAAAGAAAATGTTGAACTTCCGCCAAATGTTTGGTGGCAGGCAGTTGCTAGGAAATCAGGGTCCTAAGGCAAATCATGACACAGTGAGCGATAACAAGAGAGAGGAAGGAAAAACAGATGGATTTTAACATACAAGGGGAAGAAAATACACGTTAAACTGTATTTCATTTACAGATACCCCTTTTTATAATTGAGGGGGGGCTCAAAACGGCAGCTATAATGACTGACTGTAATTGGAAGGTCTAGGATGAGTATCCTGGCCCAGTTGGCCTTCTTTCCCAACCCCCGTAGACACACACATGCACATAATCCGCAGTGTACTGCTGGCTTGTTTTTCTAACCACTGAGCAGAGTTTGCCCTGTAATTTGATCTCCCCTGACAGATGCGTTTTCTATGATGCCACTTTGAATTAACCTATTGTGCCACAATCTTCCTTGGCCCTGGTGAATAAAGTGACTCTGATTTAACCCAAATAGATTTGATAGAGTAAAATAATTCTCTTAAAGCGGCAGCTCACTCATTTCAAACGTGTAAATGAAGTCACATTGAGGGGCTGGTATGAGACATGAAAAGCAGTATTAAACACAATACTGTGAGGACTTCAGAGTTTGTAGCTGCAGATGGTCTTATATGACCTGAAGACACGCGGATATGAAGAAAGGCTTTTGACACTTGCAAGTATGTGCCAGCTCCACTGAATTAATTACACAGCCAATGAGTAGCTGCCAGTGCTAGGAGGTAGCTGTAAATGGATGTGTGACCTGTGAAATCTGTTTTTCTCTGCCCTTCTCCGCAGACTCCCTCAGTGCACCACCCCCACCTAGGCAGGAGCGTGTACTTGAAAGCCCTTCTAGTATTTTCTATATATTATCTTAAAGCAGACACCATTAAATACAAAAAAGATATAGTAGATACACACACAGTATATTATATATATATATATATATATATATATATATATATATATATGTGTGTGTGTGTGTGTGTGTGTGTGTGTGTATATATATATATATGTATATGTGTGTATATATATATATATATATATATATATATATATGTGTGTATATATGCACACATGCTTCTGTCTGATAAATGTTCCCCTTTGGCTGTCTTTCAAATATGTGTTTTGGGGCATGTTTCAGTTCAGTTTACACTTCCATCATTTGCAATCACTTAGTCATTTTTCAAATATTTAAACTTGGAAACATGAGTTGCTAAACACGCCGAGTGAGTCATTGAATTCATTCCTTTTGAGATCTTGTGTAATTTCTAAATTGCGAGCAGCACGGTTTGAAGGAAGAATCGGCAATGGATCTGTTTTTTGTCATATGGAGACTTATGTGATAGAGACAGAGTTCTCCTTACTGATTTTACAGAAATGCAAGATGCTATATTCTAGTCAACCTTTCAAAATGATCTGTAATGAATTTGCATAGCATAATAGGAGGAGACAACACTAACTGGCATCACAAACAACCTGCCAGCTCGCACCCTGAAGTGGCATACATTGATCACAGCCGTGCCAGGCTGCAGAATTTACTGGCAACAGAAAGAAAAAACATTCCACACCAGTGAGTGACACCTCATTTGCAAGTGCAGTGCTGATTACACAGAGGTGACGGTCGCTCGGTCCCTTTGTGAAGACGCTGTCCCTGCCTGTCCTTTACCTGACCTTGAGAAGGATCTGTCGTCAGCTGCTCGCTGCTGCTGTCCTTCTCCATAAAGATCATACAATGCAAATTCAGTCCGGGAAAAGGGAAACTGGCAAACTCTCTGTCTGCAGGCGATTGGTTACAGTGTTGGTTGCTGATGAAATTTAATCCTACCATATTTACATGCCGAGTTTCACTTCTGGCAAGCCTTATTAAATAGATTTGTAAATGCGTTTCATCTTTATTAGAATTCGTCCTTAAGGGATTAGACCATGCTGTTTAATGTTGCAAGATGTGGTTTTACTTAAAATGATCATGCATATTCCTGTGAATATCGTAAATAACAGGATTCTATGCTGAGGCTAAAATGCTCTTTTGCCAAAGTCTTGTTGATCACCAGCTTACCTGCATTTGAAGATTTGACTTTCTCTCTCGGAGGCTATGTCTGCATTAACTGTTATTTCATCGCTTTAATAGCTTGAAATTCAGATTCCTTTCGCTGTTGCTCACAGATGTCTATTTAAAACCTTGTCTAATGTATCAGTTTGCCCAACCATCTTATTTAAAAATAAATAAATAACATAATTGCATAATTACATGCACGCTGCATATTAACTTCTAGTCTAAATTTCTTTTCCTTTAATGAAAACATTTAATTCCAAACAGACAAGTGCAGCCAGTGAGTGGTTATTTGGTATCTTGCTGTCTCTACATAATTTCTAGAATCTCAAAAGTGCATTTATGCTGTACCAAGATAGGTGGTAGATTTATTCAGCTGAGAGCTGTAGATGTTTATCTGCTTAATTGAACCATCATTAGTTGACATGAGCAGAATCATGTGACATGCCTTAATGTGGCTCTCAGAAACAGCAGGAGGCCAGATTTCAGTTCATCTAGTAAATAGGCCCTGCCAGTGAAAAACCGTATAGAATTTCAAAACATTACAGGTTATGGCACAGTGGGAGACTGGGAGCACAGAACACAAGGTCTGCTAACAAACACAAGAGTTTTCATATGAAGGGCTGAGCTGATAGCGATCTGGACTCCAGCCTTCAGCTTTCCATATGTTAATATTAATAGGTTTACATGTGATTGGGCTATCCCTGTGTGATCTACACATAATCTTATTAATCGGGCTGTTTTTTGTTAAGCCTGTTTTTCAATGGGGGGGGGGAAATCACATTCTTCAGTTTGAGTACAAGTAGAAAAAACAGCTTCACACTGGCATATTTGGACGTGGGATTAGCAGAAATGGAATGGACAACTACGAAGTATAATTATTTTAATGTATGTATTATTTTTGACCTCAGTGTAATGTTTATGTCACGAGCATTATACAGGCTTCACAAAAATATAGCATTGCAATTTCCCAGGCTTTTTTATATGAAGCACAGATCACAGTGGGTTCCTAATGGTTAAAGTGTAAAAACACCATTGGGGTCCTTGCTGCATATTATGAGCTTCCTTCAGAGTATGCCTTTCTGATACCCAGTGTACAGTGTTAAAATGCTTTGTACTAAATTCAAGTTAAAGGCATAATATTGACCTCTAAAATGGTTATGGGCTGCCTTGTACATTATATTTTAGTAATCTGTGTACGAGTTAAAAGAACAACAACAGAGAGCACAACAGCTGAGAAATAAAAAGATGATTGAGCTCATTACGTGAGATTACTTCAGGGCACAGTGGTTTAATAGCTTTTAAAACATTAATTCAGTGTCATGTCTTTTCATGTAAGTTCATAAATTACATTACAAATATTTGAGTGTTACATTTATTTATACTTTATGCAGATATTAGCTGGGATGGTTTAGAAAAACCTATAGGTGTTCTCATTTCTGTAGGAATTCCAACTCTTAATAAAGCACTTGGACATCATAAATACAATAGATGTATTTATTTATGTTGTGCTTAATTGATAACTTTCCTATCAGTAAGTATTTAGTTTAAAGCCCAGTCCAAGATTAAAGTTTATCAAGTGAATAGGGTGCAATTGGATAGTTCCTACATTTTCCTTGAAATAACATGCTGTGTGTGCATTTTGTCAAGTCGTGCCCTTCAAGCTCTGTTTGGCACGTGTAACAGCTGCGGAAAGATTCTCAAGTGCAACATATATCGTCCTGAAAGATTACTCCTTTCACGATTCTATTGATGCATTTATTTCATGTGTGGCACTGTAATCACCTTCAGTTATGTCCATGCATATGGCTTAGATCCAGTATACAGTTATACAGTATACAGAATACAGTTATACAGCAGCATATTCTCAAAGCAGTGTGGTTAAATCTGTAGAGATGTGCTCTGGCTCTGGCTTGAGCTCAGGTTTAATGTGCTCCTTCTCATAGGCCAGAACCCAGTGTCACGCATTGCACGCTTCTGCATAATATGGTTATCAGTTGACGAAGCTGGTTGCTGCGATTTCTGATATGTTCTGCAGGACAAAGCCCAAGTCTGAAGTGCCAAGTGCACGTCCTCTGTAAATAAAAGCAGAGCGCTCTGACTCCTATGTGCGTGCTTCCATTTAACCACTGCTGCACAGTTACATTCGAAAGTATTTTATGCTGTAATGTAACAAGGAAAACCAATCAAAACAATAACTGCTGTTCGTTCTGACATAGCCCTTGGCTTATGATTGTCAAAAAATGTAAGCTGACTCATCCACACAAGAAGGGCAACCATCCCTCGAAGGTGTGTGTGTGTGTGTGTGTGTGTGTGTGTGTGTGTGTGTGTGTGTGAGACAGTGAGTTTGTTTATTTTTCCTCTGTGTGCATCATTAAAATTGCAATTAAATAATGCTTGGTGGTAAATGTTATGATTTAATGAGTTCAGCTAAAACCTATCTTACTTTATTTTTTTAATCAATTGATTTCAGAGCTGCTTTTGTCCTGGATATAAAGATAAATAGATTTCTTTTCCCCCAACAAATTAAGAGCACCGAATGCTGCTAATAAGCATGTTTATCTTTAGTACCAGGCTTACATTTGTTGAATGCGGTGGCTGGCATCCACATTGCCACAGATCCGTTCCATGAATATTCAAGTCATTTTCTGATGGAGGATGTGGCTGGATCAAGGTTGCAGACATAATTGTATGCTGAATGTTAATATAAATTTAACAGGCACAGCTGTTAGCTGCAAAGACATTAGGCTCTCATACTTGGTATTATCTGATATAATTTGCCAGGAAGGATTTGTTATACATATTAAAGAACACATGCCTTAAAAGGGGATTGATTTAAGGAGAAACAGCACATTTCTGATACCAAAAAAAATATTCAAAAGAAGCTGCATCACAAAAATTTAATTTAGATTCCATGTGCACTGATTTAGCTTGATATTTCAACTGAAATCACCCTAATAATAATATCTGTATGTATTTGAGCAATTCAAGTGTAGAGCCATATACATAGGAATAGACGCACAACAATATATGAATGTTTGTTTCAGTTGTTTTATTTTCAAGTTGTAAACCATTTGTACTTTAAATAACCATTTGGGAATTTGCCATTTGATTACAGTCCGGAAATCATTCATTGTAAACATTGCTGGTGCTGTTTAACAATATGAATGCCGTGTATATGACAACAGTCCTGACATTAAGTTGGGTGTTCTATTTAATTACTCAAGAGATGCATTGAGAAATTACTTTATTTGATAAGTTTGACATGTCCTCTGTGTCTTTGAACTAATAATTACATTTTTTTTTTTTCTCTTCTCAATTTATCTCACACTCTTTGAGTGGAGCACATGAGCAGTTTTACCGAGTGTTTCATATCCATACTGGAAATTCACATGTAAGAAATCTGAGGTAGCCTAAGGTCTCCAGTAAAATAATTTATTCTGAATTCATCTAGTAGCTTCCAATAGTTCTTTCAGGAAGCAATGCTTTTTCTTTGGAAAAAATATAATTCTACTGTTTTCTCTCTTTTTTTCTCTTTTCTTATCTTTAGAGTTCAGGAAGTAGTTTAAATTTACTATTTGCTTTGAAGGCATCAGGCAAGTTTAGCCCCGTAAGTATTTTCCTGTTATGGCATTAATCTAAATCCATGAAACTAGAACAGATTTCTCATCTGTAAAGTAGATAATGTGTCTGGAAAAGCAAAACGTTACTCTGGGTTATCATGATTAAGCAGCTTAGTTTTGACACTAAAGTGTTTATGAATCTAAACAGTGGAAGATTTTCTTTTTCCACAGAAAATATTATTAATGGATTAATACATCGTTCACCCGGCAAGAACAATCGGAGGTCACTTGCAGATTTATTTATTTATTTCTCCTTTCAAGAGTATCACCTTCAATTGAGATGTGAAATGCAATCTGGTTGCCTGGAGTAATTGAAGACTTCAGCTTGATGTATCTATAGCCCCATTCACACTGAAATGCCGGAAAATTGCTGCCAGTGTTTGCCGTCTTTTTTCCTGTTGCACCCCATTCACACTGGCTTTGAATGCCGGAAAATTGCCGGCAAGGATCCATAACAGAAAACGGAGGTTGCCGGCAAGAGCACTGTAGCCATGGGAAAGAGATGCTACAGAAGCCTGTGCATCTGGAGAGGAGACGTGGACCGATATTCTGCACGAGTTTGTACAAGTGCGATTTTCCTTCCATTGCGTTTACTGGGCTATTGGTTCTAACCAGGGCGACAGTCCAGTTCGGACTCACTACCAAGAGCTAGTCGGGAGGGAAAGGCAAATGATACTTCAATGTAGCTGTGTATTCGCGCTATGAGCAGTTCATCAGGCTGTATGGTTGTATGTTTTTGCGGTGTGGTCGTTGGATCCAACGATCACAGAGCATTTGAACAACACATTTCGATTGTCAAACGAAATGAACTGAGACAACGAAAGCGTTGGTCTCGGTCCATTTGGCAAAATAACCGAGTTCAGTTTGGTTGGAGAACTTGAATGCGACACTGGAAGGTCTCAGTTCTTTTACAAAAAGAAAACGATCTCCACATTTCACCCAAAAACATGTACATTACCAGTTAAGATAACGTGCATTTGTATTTGTTCATTTACTTATTGTTAACGGTAATATCAGTTATTTGACTGGATATTTGACTGGAATTGGATATTGGGGTATATTCATCAAGGGTGTTACAATGGTATATCCATTTTTTTCTAAATGGAATATAATGCAAATTAAACTTAATACATCAGAGTAATATTTTATCTAAAGATGCTGCGTGTGAGCGAAGTTCTTGGTCAAAGGTGGCTTAACCTTTGTGTTGTGGTCTCAAAATTGTGCCCCTACTCTGATTAGTTACAGCAGTTAGCTGACGCACTGTCTCGACATGCAAGGAATTGATGCTGAATTTGCCGGCAATCATTTTCCTGCAACAGACCCGTTGCCAGCAAATTGCTGGCAATTAGACTAGGACCCTTGTCATTAAATTGCAGGTATGTATCAATTAATAATAATTAAGAAATCATTTTTAATTTGTTTTGTTTTATTATCAGGATGTCTTTACGGAATCTGATGAGCAAGAAGCACTGAGCAAGTGCTTTGTTTTTTTGTATATATATTAAAGCCAGTGAAGGCTGTAGACTGTGCCAGCAGTGATATTAAGTGCCTGTTGATGTCTTGGTTATATTTAGATTGCTCACTTCCCAAGAGTTTTGGTTAGGATTAATAAAAATTAATGCAGGGAAAAGTGACATCATTGTTATTTCAGAATTAATTCCATCTTGACCTAGATATGTATATCTATTTGATCTTGTCTACTTACAGTGATGCTGGCAAGTCTGTATCCAGTGCCCCTATCTGTTTCTTAGCCTGAGTGGTCTCTGCTGGGTCTCCCCTCAGACCTCAGTCCCCTCAGTTATTTTTTTCTATGTTTGTCTTCCTTCTTTATAAATGTCTTTTTCATTTTTGAAGTTACCATCCTTTTTGAAGAACAGTCCAGGAAAACTGGACTTGACAGACCGAAATAGTCTATATCTGTCACCACCTTAGCGGTGAATGAATTCAAAATATGTTCTTGTTGATGATAAGCACTATGATGTATGCTAACGTCTCTGGTAAGCGCACTGCCATGCAGGTCAGAGGGCCAGGCTGCGATCCCCTAAACGCCTGTCACTTCTTTAGGTGTGCCGTCATCTCAGGGAGGTGCTGACATCCTCAGTCGATGTGGCTCTTTTATTTAAATGCATTTGCACTTTCACACACATTGACTATGTCTTCGTGGACAGCTGAGGTATGCTCAATTGTACAGACCAGCCATAGACTCTGCTGCCCTGCCGTTGACACTGATGGACTTTGTGGCCTATTTTCAAAGCTTAATGAAAGAAGGCAGTTGATGATTTGATTTGTTTTGTTTTTTAATTCCAATCGTCAATCACCAATGTTTGGAAACCATACGCCCAAAGCCCGTTTCCTGTAAGGTTCCTTTTATTGTGAAATTAAAGTACACAAATGTGTCAGTATGGTCCCCAAACAACTCCCCAGGAGAACCACTTCCCCAGCTCTTGTGGTACAGCAGGGGTGTGTTTTCCCACATTAAACACGTTCATTATTTATCACACATGTGTGGCAGTAGCCTTAGAGTATCACATTAATTGTTAAATCCTTCAAGTGTGCAGGTTGTATGAGTATACTGCCTGTAAAGGGTTAACTATGCGATGAGTTCAGACGCTGTGAGCAGGGTGTGATGATGTCTCATCCAAAAGGAAGCACCTTCAGAAATGCAGGGCTCAGCACCTTTTACAGCTCTGTTTTCTGCAGTACAGGGCCTTTATCAGTGCCTGGGAAAAAAATACAATAATTTCCATTTTAAAGACAAAATGGACGATAAATATCATGTATATCATAATGGAAGACTTTTTTTTTATTATTTTCTTGGTTAAATGCACTTGAAATGTACATTCCAGAAACTTTAAAATATTTTATTGAGGTGTAAAATCATTTAAAAATCGAACTAATACTATGGCCGTATGAAAAGTTCAGAGGTACAGATCCCAGTCAATTTGAAGATCACATTGAAGAAAAAGTGACTAACTGTCAGGAGCCTTTGGATTGTCAAAAAAAACAAAAGTAACTTTTTTTTTTTTTGTCTTCCTGTACATGCATATTAAATCAAAATTAATTAGATGTATTAAATATTTTCCAAGATTTCACAACGGCCACCTTGTAATCTAGGTCAGAGTTTCCCACTCTTTTCAAGCCATAAGTCACGCCTAATAACCTAGTCTTGTGTGATGTACCAGCTCCAAAATTACTCTGTGAGAAACCTGACCTTGTAATAATGTACAAAAATATGTAATTCCGGAAATAATACTGTATTCATGTTTCTCATGTGACTTTTCAAAAGTTTTGTGGTACACCTTCTCATGCCCGATGGCACCACAGTGTGCCACATCACACAAAACACTGCTCTGGGTCCCTCGGCAGTTTGACCCCAAAAAACGCAATGGCGTATTCCCAGTCAACATGTTATTTCAGGAATTAGTGTTGATCCTGTTGATCTTTACTCGGAATAAGAAGCCCCATTGCCAGCAGTCTTACCTAAAAAAAAAAATCTATTGCAGTGTATAGACAGTGCATTAACATCACATTTTTCTTTTCCAGATTTAAATGTGAAGTAACGTGTGTAACATTGTTGATGGGTCTTGACCTCCCTGTAAACGCTGCCGGACACACCGATGAGGCTGCTGCGCTCTAGGCCTCATCAAGATGATTGCTAATGGTGTTTGTTTTGATGGAGGTTCTTTTAGCAACTTATGAAATACATGAATGAAATACATCCACAGTATAAGGTTGGGAACCTATTCAAATTACATTAATAAATTAACATTGCAGTCACCATTAAATTATTTTAAATTACAGCCTGTCAACTAAAGTTATGACTTACAACAGTTAGCGGTGCCTGAAGCTGCAGGTTGATGAGCATTTGACAGTGAAAATCACTTGTGTGACTGCAGGGCTGAATTAAACTACAGCCTTTAAACTAAAAGCCTTTAGGCCATCACTGAAAAGCAGGAAGTGCATGTCTTTGCATTTCATCTTTACCAATTAATGCTTTCTTCTTCTTCGTGAAGAACTCTATTTACATCATAGGGCCGCAGCTCTAATTAATACCCCTAGCTCTTACAAAATGACTTATTCAAAACTGTTAGAAATGAAACATTGATAAATATTATGTTTTCGAACCCATTTATTTTTGCTGTAATGAATATAGTTATTGTATAAGTATGTAGGCCCAGATAGTCCTTACCACCAGATCTCTAAACTCATCAAGGTTTAAGTGCTTGACTGTATGCCACACTGAAATTAGCAAAATACAACATTGCTTGGTACTTGGTATTGTGCTCTAGCAAAAGCCTGTTTTTTTTATAATGCCAGTAATGGTCACAAGACATTCCTGGACTCATCCCTTCATTGCTTTTCTGCCTAACCAAATATACAAAATATATATTGAATTTCCTCTAAATAAACAAACTCCGTCCCTCAAAAAGACCTTGTTGGCTTCAAGCAAGGGGATCCAATTCCAAAATCCCATGTTTTATCCTAAATGTCAGTTCTAATAAATCATAATTAAACTGCTGCAAGCGTAAGGGTGTGGAGTTCAGCCTGGTGAATTCACCTCTCCCCCTCCTCTTGTTAACTCTTGTTTAACGAGGAATTGGTCTTCTAATGACACCAATCACCCCTGCTCTGCCCGTTGTCTTGTACACACTTCCCCACACTATCATATCAATACTCGTCAGTAGCATTCAAGTTAAGATAAGTCTAGCTGCTCTTTATAAAGGCATTGATTTGCATCTATAGGTGACGCTCTCCTGACTTGCTTCAGCTCAAGTACCACAGTAGCCGTAGCCTCGCGCTGAACCGCTGTTGCCTTTTGAAAGCGGAAAGGTTTCTCTACTCCTCATATGTGCGATAAGGCCAAGTGCCTCAGAGGATTACATTGGCTAAGCTCTTATCACTCCAGGAAATTCAGTGCCTGCTTAAAAGTGGTAGGAGTGGAAAATCAAGAGGAAATATTATTCTTTTAAGTCCACTTATTCCCATGGAAAATCTTTACTGGATTGAGGAAGAGTCATTTTTAGGATAGTAGAAACTCATATTCTTACATTTATGTCGCTGATGGAGTTCAGCCGGGTGACATGGGAAAGGGACATGAAAAAAGTTTTATGGAGTGTTTTGTTCATTATAAAGATGTTCTGTAACATGTATGGAGCATTTGTTTATTCTTTGGTTGGGACAGTCAAAGAAACCAAAAATGCCTTCATATTTTACAAAAAAAAAACTGGTTATTATTCATAAAGAAAATCCCATTCATGTTTCTAATACTTAATAAAACTGTTTTGTTTTATTAAACACAATGGTAATGTTGGCTATGATATTAAGAATTAATTGCTCAGCAGCAGAAAAGCCACCGACCTTGGCAGAATAAAATAAAATAAATCAATTTAATTGGAGTAATCAACCCTAAAGTGGTTTTTATAATTATTCTTTTTGTGGCTTCTCTTTTGGCAGAATTGGAAACTTTACATGACTAAATTTTATTAATTCCTAAACTGTAGAAGTACATTTTCTCAAAATACTTCTTGGAATATACAACCATTTAAATTGAATAGTGATAGGGGATCAATAAATTGTGGTATTTTGGCTTTTTTAATACTTTTACAGGGATTAAGAAGCACTGGAGGGAATCTAAATTTCACAGTCCTGGAATTGGATAGAAAGTCCTGAATGAGGAGCAACGACATTTTTTAAGGCTTCAGTAACTTTAAGCCTTCTTGGTTTTGTACTTTGCTCAGCACAGATTGATTTAAGTGGCTTATGCGAATTGCAATTGCCACATTGAAGCAGGGAAATACAGTATCTTTCTGTGGCTGTGGCCAGTGAAGAGTGTATTTTAGCTGTGCAATTACTGATAGTAAGGTCCTGCATATTCTGCTCAGTTAGATATACTTTGTACTGTGGTCCCAATCTCCTCCCCTTTGATTTTGAACCTGCAGATTTTCTTGCTTTCCTTGTTCTGGGGGCAATATAAAGGTCAAGTAAGTACAGTGTAACCCCAGTCTCTGTCCAGCATACATCTAGTAGTCAAATGTCTCCTCAGTTATTGACAGATTATGGTCCCCCTCAAGCTGTGAAATGTAAATAGATGGAATTTTATGTCTGTGTTTCTAGTCTGGTTTACATTTATTGTCATATTACTTTTTATTCCTTGGCTCTGTAGGGTAATTGTCATTCAGTTTGTTCTTTCAGTTCTTAATGCCTGTTCAAATGTGTCCATTATAGAAACAATTCTCCGATACATCAACATGCTCTAATGTGCCAGAAGCTATGCCAGTTTAACTTTGTCATCACTACCACTATTTTCTTTAATGCTTCATGTCAAATATCCTAATCTCAAGAAGTCACCTTTACGTTCTGTAATGTCAAATCATTTCGCAGGACAATTAGTTTTGGTCCAGTATTTGTATGGAACTTAATAAAAAGCAAAGGATTTCCTTTCCATTGCCAATGAATAGAGCAGACATTGATTAATGGAATAACTTTTGCTCTTTGAATTGGAAGGCTGGGGGATATTTTGGCATATATGCAATGGCACTATGTTTTACAGACTATTACAGAATTTTTAAAGATCTACAAAACATTTTTACTTGATAACCATCTGTAGTTCCTAGCTTTCCTTCGCAACACTTAAAATAAATATGCAGATGCCTTTTGCACTGCTTCAGGGTTCTCTTTATATTCTTCTAAGCATTATACATACAGTCTAAAGACATAGAGCTAAAATATATTGGTGCTTATGGAAAAACGACCATTTAGTCACTGGCTAATTCACTTGGGCAATGTAAAACAAAGATGCATTTCTATGGTGTTAAGGGCATACGTCCTATCGTCTTGACAACCACTCTAATTACCTTGGCCTCACTGATCAATACTTGATCCGTTTTTCCCTACTGCACAAATGTGTCACTTAAGCTGTGTAGCTTTCACTTACCCTTTTTGATAATGTGCAGCTGAAGAGGCTGGTATAGTGTGTTTGTTCTTCTTGGCAGCAGGCCAAGGGCTCTCTCTAATATAATCCTCTTCATCGATCAGATTTTGTTGACTTACATAGAGCTTTTTTCCAGGCAATTAGGACCCACCCCTGAGCCAAGCTTTAAAAGGGCTCTTTCTTTTTTGCCAATTTATCTCGATGCCCTTGTTTTCTGTATTGAATTGCTATGATCTTTAATTTTCCATAATTGTCATATTCTAAACTGACATAAGCAGTGATGGTTTACGGCAAATACAAGAGCCCCCTGTGTTTGTTACCTTTGTTTTTCCCCATACCATGCCTTTTCAAATGGAATTTCAAAGTGGGTTGGGTGGGTAGTCAGTTTAAACCACACTGGTTTGTGAAATGTTGATGTAGCCTGCATTTTTATATGGTTATCAAATATGGATGCATTTGTTACCATTAGACTGTCAAGGTACACATGATTGATTGGGGGATTTATGTATGCATAAGGAAAAGTGGAAGCAATTTTTAAGGCCTGTGAACCTCATCTTTAAGAATACCACAACCTGCATAATTTATAATATACAGTCATAATTAGGAAAACATCATACAACAGTCAATTAAATACCAGGCTTTGAATGAAATAAAATAACTCTGGGCATAATAACCATTGCTTAACCATTTAAGTCATCCACAGTTTCTATCTTTGAATCCAATTTGATATTAACTCAACTGGTCTGAACCTGGTGCTTTTAACGCCAAGGTCCAGAGTTCAGTTCCTGTCTGCTCTCATGTATTTATACGAGTTGTGTGTTTTCTCAATGATGGGGAGACCATAATCCAGCACTGTAAATTTGGCATTGTGTGTGTGTGCATCCGGTATGTTTTTTTCTGTTGTAAATATAATTGCTTCCCTACTCATTTTTGATCCTGGTAGTTACTACTCCTCCATTACAGAAATGACTGTTTGGGATGGTTACCCTCGGAGCAGACGATGAGAAACAACACTATTCTCACTGTTCATGGTATCACAATTAATCTCTCTATATGCTGCTTCAGAGCACCCAACCCAGTTGTATTTTCTCACCAGGTCCCAGGACTCGGAGATCTAGAATAATGGGAGCAGGGATAATGAAATATTGCTCTACAGTGTCACTGATTGTAGATCATATTTGTTTTAGACCTGGAAAGTGAAAGACTGTAGATCTTCATTTTGAAGCAGAACACTTGTTTGTGGTTTTCCTTAAAAAAAAAAAAGTATCAAAAATGCTGCTGTCTTTTGTGGACATAGTGTCCTTTTCTTTCCATCATTCAGAGCATTCTTTTCCCACAACCCTTCCTGCTCTCTCTTTAACCTTGCTCCACCCCCTTCCAGTTTCCTGTCAGTCACAGCTTTGTAGCTAGTTATAGTTGGCACTGCAGTGCACACTACACAAACATAACCAATGGCTACTTTTTCACCCATTTATTAAATTCCCCTTTTATTAGTTAAGGATGGGCATTCATAAAAAAGGCATTCATGAGGCAGGCTCGATAATATTCTTGATACAGCCAATTTTGTACATTTGTACAATCCTCTTTAAATTGACCATGTGCATCATAATAGTTTATTCTCTTAATAAACCTGATAGTTTGATTATAAACACATTTAGTTGATGAGGATGATTTTCATGGTGCTTTTTATGCAGAGTTGCCAGAAGACATAGTAATACATCAAATAATTAAATTTCTGGTTCCTTAGGTTATAATAATTTTCATGAGACACAATCATAAAGAAAATTATTATAAAGCTTTAAAATCTAATATATATATATATATATATATATATATATATATATATATATATATATATATATTACTGTACTCTATACAATGCCATACTATTCTACATTAGCCTTCTTGTTTCCTTCAGTTTTTTTATGAATATATTCTCCTAAGACTTGCAGGCTAAACATAGAGCAGTGCAAGTAAAAATAGTCTTGTGCTCAGAGCTATGGTGTAAACTGATTTAATAAATACAGATGGCTTTGATTGTCTTTTGTATGTTCTTGTGTTTTGCTTATGTGTTATAGGAAAATATATAATGGAAAGCTGGTTAACTGAAGAACATCTTTAGACTGCCAATTGCCATCTTTATCGAGTGCTCTAGTTACTGGAATCAGACAGTTGGCACAATATATCACAGATATACTACACAGATATATACTTCTTGCATTTAATTGTCATTAAATTAATCTGAAGATATGAGACTGATGGAAACAAAATCATAAGATAGACCTGGAAACTCGGGTCGCAGAGTCTATAACAATTGATCTAAATTGTGTTTCTGAAATAATCAAGAGACAGCTGTTTCAGTTGGCAGTTAAAAGTTTGGGCATTGTTAGAGCTGAATAGTATGAAGATGTCACCACATATATCAGGATATGAAGCATGACCATGTCATAATGCAATAGGAGTTCCTGTGTCTTCTTTCATAGGAAAAAAATATAAAATTTTTAGTCACATCTGTATATTTTTAGGAAAAATATAACGTAAGACATGTAAAACCACCCAGTGGTTATGATTGAGGTATATATTACAGAGTTTGTTCTGTTGCTCCAGTGTTTGAGGTCATTTATTAAATTGTCAGATAATTCACATGAAGCACACTCATGTCTTATTGGGCACACTCACGATTTGGGCTAAACAGATGTAGCGGTTTCTGAAATTTAAGGGAAATAAAGATCTTAAATAAATAAGTAAATAAACTGACATTTGGGTCGAAGTCATAAATTAATACACTAGTGCCCAACAAGCCCAATACAATTGATACTAATTAAAGTTAGGCATTTTTACTAAAACCAAATTCTCTTCATGTTTTTTTTTATTTATATACAAATTTCTTTTTTTAGTTTGTTTTGTCTTCCATTGGTTTTTGCTTAGTTTCAGTACTATTTTCAGTCTGTACAAGTTGAAGAACATGTTTGAGAAAAGAAACATGATCATCAAAATTGGGAAAACTTTGTAAAGGAAGTGTATATGAAATTAACTTGATCTTCAGGAGTCGCGTAAAGCATTTCGGAAAAGCAGCAATCACAGACTGTTATTTTTTGTCTTTCAACCAAAACTGGGTACAGTTTAATTAACTGCGTGTGCAATTACCAGTAATTTTCCAGCTTGGTGTTAAAGACCTCAGTGGACAGATGTTTGAACAATGAAATATTGTCTTCGTAGGAGCCCTGTTGGGTCCTTGTTTGTAAAGAGTAGAACATCAGTTTATCAGGATATCTAAAATGTTTAATCACAGTGGATGCTTTTTAATTTAAATACAGTGGAAATGTACCAAAAGTTTACTTGCAATGTTTTCAATGATTTTACCATTGATTCGAAGGCTTCAGTTCTCACCTGTGACCTCCCCTCATCTGATCTGACACCTCTATGACTGAGATGTTTCAAGCTAGTATGTTGATATCCTCCATACAAATCTAAATACATGCACAACTCTAGTTCAAATGGTTAACATCTGGTTCTATATAGGTGTGTTCAGCAGGCTGTGTTACTCATTACACAGGCAAACCTTCAGCCACATTTTCCATCAGTTGCTTTTTTTTTTCCTTTTTCTTTTCCTTCTTTGGCAGCTTGAACTGGAGAACTACCAGCAGTAGCATAACCTGTCTGCTCGATCTCTGAAAATATTTTCTCTACGTTCAGCTTCAAGTTGTATTTATCCAGCTAGCAAGGTTCCCAACATCAGCTTACACACTAAATAAATATATGGTGGGAGAATGAGATTTATGTGCTCAGAAGGGCTTTTCTTTGCAAGTCTTAATTGTGTGCAAAGAGAACACTTTGTGATGTCTTTCCCTTGCCAATTAAATTACTTGAACTCCATCAGAGGAAGTCAAGTACTTCCTTTTCAGAACCCACAACATAATGTGGATCCTATTATTTATTTATTTCCCCAAACTTTGATGTGACTGGCAATTTCTCAGCTATGTCCTTTTGTTAATTAAAAAGATACAGTGGAGGGGGGAAAAATATTATCCACTTCTTCCGAAATACCTTTCTGTAATTTTATTACAGCTTACATATGGTGTCTGTTAGGAATCTGAGCCTGGACTATGTGCTGAATTATTATGTGGATTAGTATTGGCATTTGAAGGCTCTTGGCTTTAAAACTTGTGTCTGTTTTAAATCCTAAGTAAATTCCTTGCCGTTTTTTTCTTCAGCACAGCCTGTAACTCTATCCAACACATTTTTTAAACACTGCAGCTTAAGAGAAAGCAGCAGCAATTGATCTGAAGAGCTGCTATAGCTGTGCCTCATAACAACATTAAAAGGATTCTCTTATAATTATGTAAACTCCCCTGCTTTTAGGTGCTTGTAACTTTTAACCTTCTGATAGGGCTAATGCAGACAGGCCTAAAAGTTTCATGCCAGTGCTATTTTACAGCTAATATGGCATGGCTTAATGTAATTATGTTGTCTCTTCTGGGTGTACAAATTGCAGCTTTGAGCCCTTCTTCCTAATCTGTGTAATAACACTCCTCTAAAGTGTAAGTGCAAGAAGATCGGTTTCTTTAATAGACTGCAGTTTAAAAAATACATTCCTCAGCCTGAGCTCCAGGTTAGATAACGGTGTGGAGCCCAGACTGAGATGGATGTCAGGCTAATGGCACCAGTGATTATTTATTTATAGAGATTACTGCTAAATTGCTGATTACATATTTTTCTGGTATCCAATATCTTTACACATTCATTTTTGGAATGAAGGGTATGTCAGATCTCCAGAAAATTGATTTTTATGAAATGCCATTAGGCATGGGTATGATATAGGATATCTCATGAGATATACTTGTAGTTATAGAATGAAACAAATTACTATGCGTGTGAGTGAGATGTAGACATTTACACACACACACACACACACACACAAACACACAGTATTGCAAAAAATATTGGGACAGCAGACAGATGACAAAATGCATTTAATCAGCTGCAATCCCTTCCAGATCTACAATTCCAGTTTTTAGCCGTCCGATGGGATGGAGGTCAGGACTGAACAGGCCTTGTTTTTAGTGCTGTTGTCTGAGAGCCATGGTGTTAAAGCTTTGTGATAAGACATTGTTGTGTAGCTAGATGTTTTTTCACTCAGCATAAAGTTCTCTAACGTATCAACATACATATTGGAAACCCATTAACAGCATATGAGCTTTGTTAAATTTATGGGAGGCATTACTTTTGGTGCGTGTGTGTATGTATATATGTATATGTGTGTGTGTATGTATATATATATATATATATATATATATATATATATATATATATATATATATATATATCAGCTTATATATATTATGGTTTTACTTATAGATGTGTGTGCATCTCTTTAAAAATCAAACCCATAATACCCATTCTTCCATTTGATTTTTATAGAAAGTGATCTGTAAACCTTCAACACATGGCGTACTAAAGAAAAATTGGACCCCGAGTTATTCTGATACTTTTCCTAGCCCCAAGTGTTCCTTTCATGTCCAACTATAAGACCTGTTCTGGGTTAGCATACTCTAAATAAATTCCTTTTTCAATCCTTTATATTCCAATTTCCAACATATCTTTGTCACTCTGTTGATTTAATTATTCTTCTTTGTAGTTTTTTTTTTTTTTTTTTAATTAAAAAAATGCATAGGCTTTTATTTTTCGTTAACCAACGGGGGGAGCCCATGGTTATCACAGCCGACAAAGACTCCACAGTAACCTAGGTTGGCTTTTGCTGAGTTTTAACTTCGCCTTGGCATCTTTCCATTTACTTCAGAAGTGGATGCTTCGGTATCTGATAAGGACTCCAGAACATGATTCCTAATGTTAGGTAAAGGGAAAACAGATGCTATCAGTACAGTTGAATTTTGAAAAATACAGAGCATGCAAAATATTTTAAACCCTGTGGTATATTAATTGAGGCACCTTTGCTTTGAACCACAATTATTTATTATCTGTTCTTGTGTCTTAATGGAACTTGTATTTAAGTAAAAACAACTGTCCTATTTCTAATGCGAGTTTAACAAAGTTGCTCTGTTTAGTGAAACACATTCAAGTGTACCTACATACCCATGTGTATATGCAGTATAATATATTTGCCTTTTGAGGTTTTCCCAGCTTTCCTAACAGTTTAAGCTCATACGTACGTTTTAGTTATGTATACAGTATACACATCAATCGGTAAGATCTTTCAAAGGGGATTTTGTGGCCTTCAAAGTGGAGGTGTGGCGTAGTTCTCTGTTGAAACTATTGTCTTGTCAGAGATGGCCTTTCTTGATAGGGTTAGGAGTCCAACTATGTGGGAACCAGACTCCCTAATGAAGGTATTAATCCACCCCTGTGCAGTTTTGGAAAGATCAAGGAAGATGTGAACTACAGTGATCAGAACCACAGATAGACAGTATTAACATCAGTGTGGAAAATGTCCATCCTTTTTGTCTCTACGTCACTGAGGACTTGGCTTAAGATAAAGAAGTCTGCCTAAGAGTTGCTTTAAAAGACGTACTGAGCCCAGGCAATCTGGAATACATTTGTCCAATAGAATAGCAAACTCCTCTTGGCCAAAATATTTTCAACTTTGTATAAACTTACCATAAACATCAGTTCATCCCCATCAGATTGCTGTATCTGTATATCTTTATATATTTATTCTTCTGTTTCACTGTGGACAGCCTCTCTAACAAACTCAAATTATTCAAATTGTATTTACAACCGAAAAAGAAGGAAAACAAATACAAGCCTACAGTCCTTAGCAGAAACAACTGGCCTACATGTTTTATTGCATTGTCTGTTGCAATTTTTCTTTTTAAAGTTATTAGCAGTGCGTCTCCTGCCAACTTCAGTGTCTGTCGTGTAATTTCTTCTCCCATGAGCTCTCGAGTATGTTACTTCAATCTGAGCCTCATTCCAAAACAAACATGAGGAAACCCAGATTCTCTACAGGTTACTCCAGTCTATCCTAATGGAAACACTCAAGCCGTGAATCATGATATTCTAAACACCTCTTTCACATCAGAGGGTTCAAAATATAATTATAGAAAAGCTTTTCCTTTTGCAACCTCTGGTTAAGATACAAATTAAAATACCCCGTGTTCTCTTCCTAAAATAGAATTGTCACACTTCAGATGGCCAGTTTATTTTTAGCTGTGTGACTTCATTCCGTACATTGTACATACAAAACGGAAGAGGGCTGAGATGACTACAGAGTATTGCAACTAAAGTTTATTTTAAGAGAACATCACATTTTATTAAGGAAAATATGCATATTTTCCTCAGAGAATACATACTTTAAGCACTGATATTGATTTTTTTATTAATTAACTTTTGCATTGCAGCTTTTCTTATGTGTCACCCTAAATATGCCTAAGATGGTTTTGTGACTGTATTAAATGCATCAGTATGTTTTCTTGGTTTTGTTTTTTGCCTTTTCAGATAGAATACAAAGTCCAAAGGTAATTGTACTTTCAGAGAAAGGCATTATGTATATTTACAGCATTTGATCAATCTCCACTAATAAAACTCAGTATTCAAACTTCATTGGACTTCCTGACTTTTTAGGAAATCATTTCCCACATCCTTGACATCAAATTTTGAAACCTTATTCCTAAAATTTCAATTTATGTAATTTATTTTTCACATTAATTTAGATTTGTGTAGGCCCAAGAGTTTCTCATGTCTTTGAATCTTGCTCCAACTGCCTCTGATGTCACAAAGCTTTAAACTTTTCAAATGGCGTGCTTTATTTTCATAAAAGTGTAGCCCCAAGCATATTGGTAACTTCAAACACTTAAGCATAAAAGCTATAATAATTAAAAAATAAAATGGTTTGAAATCTCTCTGCATCAAAGCTAAAGTGTGTTAATGACTGGGAAAGTATATGAATCCATGAAAAGGCATAGTCACACTTTCTGTGAGTGAACCTGTGAAACTGCCAAGGTATGTTTGTCCCTGAATTTTTGAAATTCAGTATAAGTAATTATATATTCAGAGGAGTAAGTACCTGTGTTTTACCAGTGTAAAATACCCATCAGTACAGATTTCAACCAGTCATTGTTGTCACGCTTTGTCACTTCTTTCCCAAAACGACTGGTGTTCTTACCTGTCTGTAAGAGAAGATATAATGGTTAGGGACTCAACGTCCGTCCAGGTGTGATGGAAGAAATTCAAATTCCTGTCAACTTGCACTTTGAACAGTAAAAAGCATGCATAACAACAGCTTAGTTTCATGACAGCAGTTAAGATTGTAAAACACTGAAAGTTATAATGTGCGTGATGCACATAAAGAAAGATTGTTACGTTCCGAACTGAGTGTGCTTCAAAGAAAATTATCATTGTGAAAATTATTTTAAGTAAACATTTTTGTCATATCATCTTTTATGAAGGAATGTTTGAGGGTTTATTTTCAGTTATGTTTCCTCTACCTTTTGATTTCTTGGTGGGTTCACAACCCTTTGATTTTTCTGACAGGCTTTGTTCTTTCAGAGGTAGTAATGTGGTAGCAATAAGAGTTTATCTTCAACAACAAAAAGGCTATTTATGTCTGAAAACAATCTTCTTCTCTCTGACACATTGGCACCCTCCTAGAGAAAAATGTCAGGGTCAATAAAGGACCATTTACTGACTGTAAAGATTCTTACTATCACTGAAATCTTTCAAAGTAGAAACCTTTCAGAAAATACACTTACTGCATAGAAAGGTTGTGTGTTCCTCAAAGAATGAAGGTTATACAGCGATTTCATCCTGGAAAGGTAATCGGAACATATTGTGGTATCACTATCCCATATTGCAGGATGATATTTTAATGCGGATCGTGACCCAGAGTGTTGCAATTCAATTGTGGCACGCATGCTTTAATTGCTTTAATGCAGATTTTATAGCTGAGTTAATTGTACTGATCATTTGTAGAATAGCAGAAAGACTTTTAGAAATCTGACATGACTCATTTTTGATAGTGTGTTTGAAGCAGATGATTAATTTTTGATAGAAGTTTAGTGAATTAAACTTTCATGTGTGTGGCATACTTAAAATGTGGTTAATGATGGAGAAATAAATGAAACGTGTAAATTATTTGCCGTGTATGCTTAATCATACATTTCTAGATATGAAAGTCATATTTTCTACTCAGTCAAAACATGTCATAATATTTTTAATGGAGATTTAATAAAAAATAAGTACCTTCTCAGAATCTGTATATCCATATATATTTACAAACACATACACTCACCTAAAGGATTATTAGGAACACCATACTAATACTGTGTTTGACCCCCTTTCGCCTTCAGAACTGCCTTAATTCTACGTGGCATTGATTCAACAAGGTGCTGAAAGCATTCTTTAGAAATGTTGGCCCATATTGATAGGATAGCATCTTGCAGTTGATGGAGATTTGTGGGATGCACATCCAGGGCACGAAGCTCCCGTTCCACCACATCCCAAAGATGCTCTATTGGGTTGAGATCTGGTGACTGTGGGGGCCAGTTTAGTACAGTGAACTCATTGTCATGTTCAAGAAACCAATTTGAAATGATTCGACCTTTGTGACATGGTGCATTATCCTGCTGGAAGTAGCCATCAGAGGATGGGTACATTGTGGTCATAAAGGGATGGACATGGTCAGAAACAATGCTCAGGTAGGCCGTGGCATTTAAACGATGCCCAATTGGCACTAAGGGGCCTAAAGTGTGCCAAGAAAACATCCCCCACACCATTACACCACCACCACCAGCCTGCACAGTGGTAACAAGGCATGATGGATCCATGTTCTCATTCTGTTTACGCCAAATTCTGACTCTACCATCTGAATGTCTCAACAGAAATCGAGACTCATCAGACCAGGCAACATTTTTACAGTCTTCAACTGTCCAATTTTGGTGAGCTTGTGCAAATTGTAGCCTCTTTTTTCTATTTGTAGTGGAGATGAGTGGTACCCGGTGGGGTCTTCTGCTGTTGTAGCCCATCCGCCTCAAGGTTGTACGTGTTGTGGCTTCACAAATGCTTTGCTGCATACCTCGGTTGTAACGAGTGGTTATTTCAGTCAAAGTTGCTCTTCTATCAGCTTGAATCAGTCGGCCCATTCTCCTCTGACCTCTAGCATCAACAAGGCATTTTCGCCCAAAGGACTGCCGCATACTGGATGTTTTTCCCTTTTCACACCATTCTTTGTAAACCCTAGAAATGGTTGTGCGTGAAAATCCCAGTAACTGAGCAGATTGTGAAATACTCAGACCGGCCCGTCTGGCACCAACAACCATGCCACGCTCAAAATTGCTTAAATCACCTTTCTTTCCCATTCAGACATTCAGTTTGGAGTTCAGGAGATTGTCTTGACCAGGACCACACCCCTAAATGCATTGAAGCAACTGCCATGTGATTGGTTGATTAGATAATTGCATTAATGAGATATTGAACAGGTGTTCCTAATAATCCTTTAGGTGAGTGTATATCCAATTAAAAATCTTAGTGTTTGTCTTCATATGGGTATTATGAATACATGCATTGCTACATTGCTATAAGGCTCTGAAGTTCACTATCAAAAAAGGAGCTTTGTGAAGCTGGCAGCAGGTTTTAGTTTCAGGTTTCAAGTAAAAATACAGAGGTGTTTTCTTACCTGATTTGTATTCTTCCACACAATGCACTGTGCAGCCTCTCTTGTTTCTCAGTAAGGGGAGTCCAGACAGGACTTTTGTTTTCCACTTCATCTGATACTGGCCCAGTGTTGCTTCCTCAGTTAAGGGACTGGGGTTCCTGAACCTTGTCTTAGACAGGTTAACTCTGTTTGTTTTGAACTTCTGCTGAATGTAAAATTGCATTTGCCGTTTATTTCATTCCAAACTTTTAGGTTATTCTCAGTGGATATTAATTCTTTATTGAAACAAATAGAAAATGTGCCGGTTGTTCCTCACACATCTTTTGGGCATGTGGGGCAAAATGACCTATCCTCTGTTCATATCTGGGTCATTTCTTCAAGAGGCCCTTTGTATTAGATTATGTCCTCATGTTCTTTCTTATCAACTGTATGTGTATCATTTCGTATCCATCTAAGGTCCTTTTGTGGGCTGTGGGACTGCTTACATCATAGTGGTTGTTTTCGTGATTCATTCAAACTTAAATATAATAAAACTCCCAACGTTACATGTGAATCTATAACGATTTCTGAAATGATGAGAAATCACTTCAGTATTAATGCTTATAAGGTAGCGATGACACTATGTTTTGCCATTTTATAATTGTTTCCAAATTGTTGCTTTCCTTTCAGGGATTCTTCATCACCGTGTCCCCCGAGTCTATGCTAAAGGTAGCAAAGCATGCTTCTGAAAACAACAAGATCTTTGGCTTGAATCTGTCAGCTCCATTCATCTGTCAGTTCTTCAAGGAGCCACTGATGAAGGTCATGCCCTACGTAGATATCTTATTTGGAAATGAAACGGTGAGTCGATTGCTTAATATGGGGTGAAAATTCTTTAATAAACCATGTTTAAATGCAATTCTCCATAGGTTATCAGCTGTTTGATCATTGTTTAACTGTGACTGGGGTTTTCGTTGGACCCAAGAAGTTATTTCTGTATTAATTCCTTTTATTTTGTCAAGATGTTATCTGTTTATGTACATTTCTTTCTTAAACATATCTAAATGAGCTCTTGGGTGGAGGTCACAGTGTCTCGAGCTGCTGTGGTTTGGGGAGTATCAATACGAGCTGCTCAGCCCAAAGCAAACAGGACGACTCGCAGATTACAGAGCAGAGAGGAGCTGTAATGGCAGGGGAAGCCCTGGCCCGGTGCGCTCCTCCTCCTCACACTCCAGAGGCCATAAAGGGTGGAGAGCTGCAAGCTGAGGGAGAGTGTGACTATAATGCAGATCTGAGAAACTGCTCTCCACCGTAGAACTTATTTTTTCACAGTTGCCGGCATGGGTCATGTGGAATACCTCACTGTCCGTGTGATCGAGCTTCTTATTGATCTGTCTAATGGAAGCTCCAGCTTTTTCATCATGTTGTCTGGATACTATTTTTTATTTTAGGAAGGTTTCAAATGAACAGTGCTTTTCTCTCTTAACAATATCTATAAATATAAAACACAATTTTAACTCTTTAAAAGAGTTAAAAAGAGTTCAGTTTGAGTTCAGTTGTTGTTATCTTTCAAGTGTGGTCTCAAGAAAAAATAAAAATTGTGCATAATCTGTTACTGCATCAATTTTATTCAACCACTATTTATGATTCTTTTTAGTCAATTTGTTGATTTATTAGTTGTGAATTCAATTAGTATAACTTGGGAAGCTGCAGGGTCTAGGGTTGAATTACAATGGACAAAAGAGGTATATTGTAGTCTACCTAAAGAGCACGGTAGCTGGGTATGTGTCGTACAACTCAAAAAGTAGTTTGTGCTCATCTGCTCTTCCGCTGAGATGTCTATGGTCTTCCTGGAACGGTGACGTGAACTTGTCGGCTGTGACTGACTGAGCTCTCGGATACGTGTAATTTATTATCGCTGACAAGTGATGGAACTGCTGGCTGATCATGAAAAATCATTTAAACCATCAAAACATGTTTCTGATTTACCCCTGTGGTACCCTTGGACTCCCTGCCTCGTTTTATAGTGTGATATAGTATTCTATTAAACAAAATAATAATTGTAGCTCCCCTTAACTGCAATACCAATGGATCGTATTAAGAGCTCTGCATGTCCAAAATGCAGACTATGCATTGAGTTAGTATATCGTTTTAAGTTTAAGTTCCACCCTAAATCAAATCATTCATATTGTGGTATGATGTTGCTTCAGATCTATTAAATTATTTGAACCTGCATGTATTTCCTTCTGCTTAGCATTTCCCCCTATCCAATAATAATAACTATAATACCAGTGCAGTTTGAAGTATGCCTTATGGATTGACTGAAGACAGTGGAGGCACATTTTAACAAGATGAGGTAGAAATGCATACAAATTCCCGTTATATAGCCTACATAATTTTCCTGCTGGCTGGAACCCTATCTATACTGGGTTAGCCCTTTCTCTGCTTTTTCTATGTAGTTACAGTGGGCAGATAATTATTGTGCTTGTATTTAGGGAGATGTTGTACGTAATTCTTTGGCATTTATAAAAGTGACAAAAATATCTCCGTCATGATTCCACTGTTTTAGTATTTCTATGATCTACTATCACTGAATCATTTAAGACTGAAGCTGCTTATCTGACACCAGACCGTTTTCTCATTAAATGGCAAGCATGTCGTGTAATAACCTGAGAACAGTACTGGTCTAATTGAGTCCTTGTCTACTGTCCTCTGACTACATGACATAAACTCGGGGCATAACGTTTCAGAAAATGTAATAGCCACAGTTAATTAAGCAAGAGTGAAGAATCGTTATTGCCGAAACCAGATGGCAATGAATTAGCCAAAGAAATTACACACAATTTGCTTGTCATTTGTAGCACATAAGATAAACTGTACAATGAAAATTATTTGGTTATTACTCATGAATTTGTATTGCAGTAGCTCAGACAATGTAGATAAATGGCGAGATTAATTGGGAATGAATGAATCACTCTGACTGATGTTGTATAAGCAGTGATTAATTCCACCGCGATTCAGATCATTTTAAATAACTGCGCTTTTATCTGGGACGGCCGCAAGGTTGGTAAATGATTTAAAGCGATTCACTCGTCATAAAAAGAGCCACAGAGCGATTCTGTGCATCTTCGCTGTGAAGAGCTGGAATTGCCTCCGAGCCAATTCTGTAGCCTTTCTGCAGTCCCTTCTTTACAGCCCATCGTGGCCGTATTATATACCTCCCACATGCAGAAGCACACCTCATCTCTCACAGCACAATTTATTGAACAGATCGACACTCAGGAGGAGGTTATTTATGTGTGCTTAAGAGAGATATTAAAATGGGATCGCTCCATTATAATTGAAAATTCAATAGGCTAACCATTTAACAAATGTGAAAATGGTACACTGCAGAACCACAAGCAGAAGAAACATCGCTATAGACCAGCGATGGAAACTCAGGACTTCTAGCAGCCAATCACTTGTATATTGCCCTGGACGTGAAAGGATAGTTTTAATTCCTTACACTGTTGTTGTTATTATTATTTCACTCACTCCCCAGTATTCTGTATTTACATATTTAATCTTTGTAAGGCATAGATAACTTCATAACCAGGTCAAAAACATTGTCTCAATTACGAACACATTTGATTTGATGCTTTCAGGGTTAAAACGTGTGGGCATTTAAATGCCACATAAATATAAGATTTTTTAATTGGTGTTTCCATTAATAAGAGGAACATGAATAGTCTTAGGTGAAGAAACTTTTCAGTGTGTTTCTTAGCATTTAAACACAATGAAGGGTGTATAGCGAATTCTGCCACATCAAAAGGTACTGAAAGGGGATTTCCTTTTCAAGGGAAGCTCGCATGATGCACCTGTCACGTTATCTACAGGAATACTGCAGAGCTGCTGTGAAAACCTGTGTCCATGTTTGTATATAGATTGATAGAAATAGATTTTTCCATGTTTAATTCTATACATCATAGAGGTTCTGTGCATGATGGACTGCTAGGAACAGTGGAGCCTGTGGTTCTCTAAGGGCCCTTTCAGCACGAGGGATGTTCTCAGAAAAACTGCACTCCCCGTGTTGACTACATCCCTGACAACATGCTCTCCGCTAGCTGGAAATGTGCCTCTTTTTGCAGCTGAAGGAATGTGTAGTCTCCCATATTATAACAGAGATGTGATGGCTGTATTACGTCTTGACAAAGTAACACTTTTCTTGTTAGGCCCTTCTTTCCCAGTTAAAGCTCAGTTAAGCCATCTCTAAGGAGTCGCTACCGTTTGAGATATTAACCTACCTATGTTTGTTCCACGGCTTGCTGATTCAGCCTAAAGGGTTTGTTAAGAATAATACTCTCAGTGTGTGGGAGCAAACAGTAGTTTCTGTAATTAAGAAAATGCGTAAATGCTTAAACATAAGATCGTTCTATCCGAGATTCTTGTACATTATGTATCTTTCTTTGTTAAAGTAACTACCTCCTGTAATTTTACCCACAGCATTCAATTAAAGGAAAAAAAAAATTATTTAAATGTCTCTTGTGTAATGCAAATCATTTCAGCTTTGTTTTAAAACAGTCACGCTTGTTTAGATATTTTTAACTCAACTGTTTAGCTTTGTTATTATTTATTACCAAGAGGATTTTTAGCATCATTTAATTTCCAGAAACTGTATCTGCCTTGAGTTAGTTGTCAACAAAATTAAATATTTACCTGCTTTTACGTATGCTTGCATTCATCTAGTGCACTTGTTGTTCTCTGAAACGCTTGTTGGTCTGCACAATGTGTATCAGTTACCCGAGCAGTGTGGCTCCCGTGGTGTCCGGGGAGCCGGCCTGCTCACGCCAAGGGAGTTGTCCTAACAACTGTAATTGTGCAACGCTGAGCAATGCTGGAAATGCTTTGGAGTGAACCGTAAAATATTTCAAATTGCTTAGGTTAAAAGAGGTCCCCAACTTATAAAATATGAGGAAATCTAAAACCAGGGAATGCCTTAACAAGTACAGAGGAGCAAGTTCTTTGAAAGAGAATAATGATGGATGTAAGAGAAGATATTGTACCAGGGGCCGATCAATAGTGCAAGTACTCTGCTGGCTCTGAGGCCAGTGTATTTCTGTCACAGCAGGAGTGAGTGCAAGATGTCAGGTTGTTGTAGGAATGACTTAGAGAAGTTTAACACCAGTGTGGTTTGATACCCTATACATCTCACTGCCTGTGATCTACAGGAATTCAGGCTGATGTGATATTCTCTCCCCCCTCTTATCTCTAGTCCTGTGGTGGAAAAAAAAAAAATACCTGTGGTCTTGTGATGACTACATTTCCACAGTCCTCTAATGTTTATCCAAACTGTATTTCCTTTAGTTCCTACTATTATACTGTTCACTGGTGTTCAGAATGAACAGCCTTACAGCCTTACAATCTATGATTAAAAGCTACCTATGATGAATGTTGTTTGTTCCCTTATGTTAAGGGCAGTCCGATATTAACTATTGTTCCTCAATATGAAGCCACAATACAGTGTTGATTTGAATGTTTAATTACTGTTTATTCACCGATATTTTAGTTTTATGAACTAAAAAAATCAGATATTAAGTTGGCAAGCTACTCTTATTATGGGGCCACTAGAACTTCTTAAAAATAATACATGATATGTTGTGTATATTTTAAAAGAGCACATTAAGACTTTAAAGGGGGTATATTAGTACATTATTGAGAGATGGTCAGAGTAAAAGGAATGAGCGACCTGCTTATATGTACATGACATATCTCAACATTTCCAGTTATATTAAACCTTTTATTTACAGAGTGACTGAGATTTTCCAGAATATTATGAGACTTATTCATTTATTTATTTCAGCCCATTGAAGCTCAACAAAATGCTGAATTTGGTTCTTGACAGAGTTGTTTATATGCATGTCCCTGTTGAAATTAGAGAACTGCAGCCTCTGGAAGACTTCAGAACACATGTATTCACAAACACAACCTTTATATTAACGCTGTCATTGGGAGAGAAGCCTATTTTTGTTGAAATGGAAATGTTTTTATAACAAAGAGACAACAGACTGCCGTTCTTATTTATGAAATGATATCATATCAAGAGTTTGTATCTCATGTACTATTTCAACAAAGGCCTGTTTGAAGTTTGCTCACAGCATTTCTAAGAAAACATTTTTATTGTATGTGCTGCAGCATAACAAAACTGAATAAATGGCGAGCAGATTAATTTAAAAAACCTTTCATCTTAAACCTACAGATGAATCTGTCTTGGAGATTATTTTTGCTACTTTTTCAAAGGAAGAGCATATACAATTAATACATTTACAGGCCATTGAGTAATGGAGGAAGCAAGCTGGAATTTGATTTAAAACCACACTTCTTTTCTTTTTTTTTCTTTTTTTTTTGAAGTGGCCCATTGTTCCCACATGAATTGAATGATTTAGTGTTTTGATGACCTACATTATTGTGGGCTTTCTGATTGCATCATACCAAGTATTTCCTTTAAGCATAGCCTTGTGGATATTTTCTTTTTCCGCAAAATGTGTCACATGCTTGTTGTATGGAAGCCAAAGGAATTGCTGGCTTTTGCAAGTTTTGTAAATTAGTGCCTGATTTCTTTTTGTGCATTTTAACTGGCAAGAGGCCATACTGTGCCATATCAACACATAGCTCCTTGGTCATTTTATCAAGTTTCTTAAACATGACTTATTAATTTGACTTGGTTAAATGGTAAATGGTTAAGATTGCATTAATGGTCTTATTGTTTTCATTGTTTGATGTATATAAATATCTACAAACCAGATCACTGTGTTTGACTGTGGTGCAAAAGACTGGGTTGTATCCACAAACCATGTATAGGGGATATGGGATCTTTCATTTTGAATGATGTACAAATGTTATTTTTATGTGTAGTCTATTCTACCCCATTTTGCCATTCATTTCTTAAATTAACAAGCAGCGAGAGAGATGTTTTGAGGAAAAAAAAGTTTTTACATTCTGATGCTGTTAGAGGTGGTATTGTATAAATATATATTATATTTAATACTGCCAAGTACCTAAAGTATAATGACAGATGGTCTGTGGCATTGTATCATTGTGAGATGACCCCACATTAGTGCCTAGAGGTAAGATTCAAGAGAAGGCAAAATACTGCAGAGAAGCGATGAGTATTTACGAGTACACGACCCAAGCTCTTAATATGAAGGCTTCTGATGGCAGAACGACTCAAATCTGAGACACCTTTTCTTTCTGTGCACTGTCACTTCTGTATGACAATGCAGTTTTTGTTGCTACTTCCGATTTTTCATTTAATGTATAATTTTATATTTAACATGCAGATAAACGTTTTTAGAAACTTATATCATGTAATTATAAATTATATCATTGAATCTTTCCTGTAATTCAGATGAAAGTCACATTTTGAAGGGTCACTGCCAGGGCTACAGTTGATCAGACATAAACAGAACCAAGTAGCGTGTCTGTGATAGTAATATTTGTGCAGAACTAATAATTAAACATTGTGCTAACTGAGAACTGTTGCAGTGAAACCACTGGGTTGCTGAGTAACAGTATTTGTTTGTGGCCTGTTTGTCACACCTAGTCTGAGAACTGATCTTTGTAAGAGAAGTGTAAACTCTTTGCTTTAAATTGCAATAAGCTTAAACAAATTAATTATGCTTAGCATGTTTAACATGCATGCTTACAAACAGAAAACTGAGGATATTGGAGTAATGCTGTATGTATATACAAATAATTGAAGAACATTCCACATTTCATACAGGGACTACATGTCACATTGTTATTCAGCACTAATACAACTTTATAGATTTACATGTACAGTGAGGGGGGAAAAAAGTATTTGATCCCCTGCTGATTTTTTACGTTTGCCCACTGACAAAGAAATGATCAGTCTATAATTTTAATGGTAGGTGAGAGACAGAATAAAATAAAAAAATCCGGAAAAACGCATTTCAAAAAAGTTATACATTGATTTGCATGTTAATGAGGGAAATAAGTATTTGATCCCCTATCAATCAGCAAGATTTCTGGCTCCCAGGTGTCTTTTATACAGGTAACGAGCTGAGATTAGGAGCACTCTCTTAAAGGGAGTGCTCCTAATCTCAGCTCGTTACCTGTATAAAAGACACCTGTCCACAGAAGCAATCAATCAATCAGATTCCTAACTCTCCACCATGGCCAAGACCAAAGAGCTGTCCAAGGATGTCAGGGACAAGATTGTAGACCTACACAAGGCTGGAATGGGCTACAAGACCATCGCCAAGCAGCTTGGTGAGAAGGTGACAACAGTTGGTGCGATTATTCGCAAATGGAAGAAACACAAAATAACTGTCAGTCTCCCTCGGTCTGGGGCTCCATGCAAGATCTCACCTCGTGGAGTTTCAGTGATCATGAGAACGGTGAGCAATCAGCCCAGAACTACACGGGAGGATCTTGTTAATGATCTCAAGGCAGCTGAGACCATAGTCACCAAGAAAACAATTGGTAACACTACGCCGTGAAGGACTGAAATCCTGCAGCCCCCGCAAGGTCCCCCTGCTCAAGAAAGCACATGTACAGGCCCGTCTGAAGTTTGCCAATGAACATCTGAATGATTCAGAGGAGAACTGGGTGAAAGTGTTGTGGTCAGATGAGACCAAAATCGAGCTCTTTGGCATCAACTCAACTCGCCGTGTTTGGAGGAGGAGGAATGACCCCAAGAACACCATCCCCACCGTCAAACATGGAGGTGGAAACATTATGCTTTGGGGGTGTTTTTCTGCTAAGGGGACAGGACAACTGCACCACATCAAAGGGAAGATGGACGGGGCCATGTACCGTCAAATCTTGGGTGAGAACCTTTTTCCCTCAGCCAGGGCATTGAAAATGGGTCGTGGATGGGTATTCCAGCATGACAATGACCCAAAACACACAGCCAAGGCAACAAAGGAGTGGCTCAAGAAGAAGCCTAGCCCGTCTCCAGACCTTAATCCCATAGAAAATCTGGGGAGGGAGCTGAAGGTTCGAGTTGCCAAACGTCAGCCTCGAAACCTTAATGACTTGGAGAGGATCTGCAAAGAGGAGCGGGACAACATCCCTCCTGAGATGTGTGCAAACCTGGTGGCCAACTACAAGAAACGTCTGACCTTGCCAACAAGGGTACTAAGTCGAAGGGGTCAAATACTTATTTCCCTCTTTAACATGCAAATCAATTTGTAACTTTTTTTTTAAATATGTTTTTCTGGATTTTTTTGTTGTTATTCTGTCTCTCACTGTTAAAATATACCTACCATTAAAATTATAGACTGATCATTTCTTTGTCAGTGGGCAAACGTACAAAATCAGCAGGGGATCAAATACTTTTTTCCCTCACTGTATATTGACTTGCATTAGTATGTATAATAACGGCATTAAAAAAAAAAAAAAATGATGAAAACACAATGTAGCTTGATGAGAATTATTAACCAACATTGTCCTTTGGTAAGGCTAGTCTTAAAGGTGACAAACGCCTCTGACACGTCCCTCTGAGTGTCATGCTGTTTTGACTTGTTGGGAACATTGTGGCTATTCAGGGTTTAGAAATAAGCTTGTCTTTCACATTCACATTTCTTAAAGATGACTCCTCTGAGCACGGTGAGGGTGCTGTTTTTTAAGTGCTTCCTTTTGACAGAGCACTTCTGCTACTGGTGAAAGGGTCTGACCACAGTGCTGTTCAGACTGGCAGTATTTTTCCATGACGTGAAGCTGACAGTATTTTTTTTATTTTATGTGGTCATTTTTGTTCAAGAGCAACATCTGTAAATCATGCACGTGCACAACAGATATCCTCTTAATAAGACTTATTGGTTACATGTTTATTTGGTGTTTACTTAATTGGTCTTCTAGTAATAATAATATAAACAATTAAATGCTTTTTATAGTTTAGTATTTTGATTGTTTACAATGCATTATTAAGACAAATTCCACAGATAATAGCTCAGTCAAATTTAACCTGAACAATTCCTACAGACAACTTGAATGTGGAAATGTATAATAAATACATATATTTTGTATATTATTGTTATTATTATCATTATTAGGAGTAGTAACTACTTGTACTAGTAGTATTGCTTGATCTCATGATTAAAAGGCAGTTTGATACCAATACATTTTCCGATTAGCAAGATGGCCTAAAGTTGTGATTTCAACACTTTAATAATGCGTTACTGCTGGCTGTGTGATTATTATTACACAGGGAGTACTCTTCCTGTAAGGGGTTATATCTGGAGAGGCGTATGCAATAAAAAAAAAAAATAGGATTTATCTGCAGCAGTCCCCAGTAAGATATCTCAAAGTGCTGCCTTACACATTTAAAGAGCTTCTTCCTTCAGCTGTAAATTATTTTTACCAGATGAGCTATACAAGCATTAGAATTGCAGTTGGAAAATGGCTTGGGAAAAAAAAAATGTATACACCACTGGCTTTGATAAACAAAGGATTTTTGCTTTTAATGAATTCAGCCTAAAAAAAAAAAATCCTGGTGGTTGTCTCAGCTTTGGTTTGCTGTTTTGTCGCATGTCATGCATGAATAGAAATGCTGCATTCTCTGGGGAACCCTAAAACCTCAGTGTAGGTTGTTTATTTCCTTAATCTCTCCTCCTCTGAGCTTCATGCTGTCAGATGGAGGGCTAAAGCCTGTAAACACAGATTATCATATCAATAATCACCTGCTTTAGGTAACGCCCTGCGATGGAGATCATGGCAGGGCCGTTTCCTGTGCAGTGAAGTGCTGCAATGAGCTCAGCTTTCACCTTTGGCCATGTTCTGACATAGAAACCTGCCTGTGGTCCCAGTGTATTTTGGGGGAAAATGCTAAAATATTGTTGGGTAAAGTGGTTATTTTCAGTTTTATATTGAGTATGGCATTTGTACTGATACTAGCATCAGAATAGTGCAGATATATTTTTCTTACTGTCATCTGATAAGGTTGGCATAGAAGAAGAAAGTGAATATTAATTTGACATTTTGTTCCAGTTACACTAAGCTATGTTGTCCAGCTCTAATTAAATACCAAAGTTCTTTTCTTGTAATGTTGTTACAATAATGTGGAAAATAATCCTTCATAATCACAATATGTGTGACATTTCTACATTTGGATTGGCAAACGACAACATGGCGGTGTGGACTCCAGAGAAACAGGAGAGGACTTCGGGAATGATGAGTGCAAGCCTGCTGGCTCATGTGGTTTAAAGGTTAAACTAACACTACACGAGTATTACAAGAATGTGTAAACCTTGCAGACCAGTGTAGTCAACCTAGAGTTAGAGCCCCCAGACAGATGGTATATCTAGCCAACACTGGAGACCTCTTTGTGTATGAAGACCATTGTGTAGAACAGAACCGAGGAGGTATTTCCGAGTATTTCTGAAGGTCTGCTCAACTTCAAACAAGACCAGCCAAGTATATATTATATAATTGTTTTAATTACATATCAGTATTTTTTATTTCTGCTCTCTGGAGGGGTTTCTTCCATTTTTACTGAATCAATCAATCATCTTAAATTAATATACTGCTCCGTATACATAAAAGGCACTTTATACAGAAGCTAATGGAAACCAATGTGAAAGCCTTGTCAAATGCTAAAGTCTGTAATCTATTTTTAAACAGAGACAGGGTGGAAAAGCTTGTAGTATCTCCTTGTAACAAATTCCAAAGTGTAGGGGAAAAACGGTAGAGCGCGTGTGGATAAGAAGTGATGGTGCAAGACAGAGGTCAGCCTCCCTCATGCCGGGGACACACTTCACATCACACTGGGAGGGAGGCTGATTGACAGTGAAATCTCCTCTTGTCTGGGCTGCTTTCACTCCAGGCACAAAGTTGGCTTCCCTGTCATATTACCATATCTGTATTTTTAGACGTACATTATGTTAGAAGGCCTGGGCTCTGTCTGCTACTGAAGTGCCCAAGGCTGACGGAGTGGCCCCCGTTTCTCACACGATCGCCAACGCTTTGCTCTGTGAAAGCTGTTCGATGTCTTCTGCCTTATGAAGCACTGTGGCATTCCTTGCAAAATAGTTGACAATGCCCACACTGTCCCTCTGTCCCACCTTCACGTACAGATCCCTCTCCCACACAGAGATGTAGCGCACAGCTGCCAAACCCTTCAGTGCAGACACTTCACAGACTGAGCTGAACGTGTCCATCAGTACTCTTGGTTTTGACACGGTGCTTGGCTCTTCTGTTTATACCTCATTGGCTCCGGTTATATCAAGGTCCACTAAGTTGGATGCAGCTTGAAACTCAAGTTCAGTCTTCCATTCTTGCCAGAAGCACAAAGCCAAAACGAAATCATGGTGCCACACGCTGTCTCTCTTGCCCAAATGTTGTTGTTGTCTTTTTCTTGGCGTTAAACATGCACAGGTGCTTAATGGCACTTCCGTTTCTGAGCCCTATAAGAAATACCATCTTAAGAGCTGTCAAGCATGGCAAGGCTTATGCTAGACAGAATGAATTTGCATATCTCGGCAATGTTGATTGGACAAGGCCCACCATTTTTACCCCAGTCAGGCACCGCCGTTTGCCTGTTCCATTATCAAGCCCAGGAGTTGTTGATCGTGGGGTGTTTTCTTTCGTTTTTTTTGCATAAGACACGGAACAATACATCAGGTTTAAGTAAGCTTGACGTCAGCTAGATTAAAATTATTTATTTCAGGGGTGTCGGTTAACTTATTAACACGCTTAATTTCTAAACTAAATCTCTTGCTCTTTTCTCCCTTCAGTTCCCCTCAGATGGATAGCTTCCCAAGGCATGGCTAACCTCCCATCTGTTCTGGAAATATAATCTTGAGATCTTTAAACCGCTCAGACAGATGTGAAAGATTTAAGAGCCCTTTTCACGTGACAATGGAATTTATCACGACATTAATTAGTTATGTTCCTCTTTAACCCAAGTTTCATTTCAAACTGTACACACTTTGCGACACGCCGGAAACAAAGGCGGCAGAATTACTGAATGACCAGGAAAGAGAGGAGAGGTGGGCGGGGGGGGGGAATCAGGTCTTGTTGTAAATAACTTGTCAGGCTAACCTCTTCGGCACCCCCATGTCAAACATACAATTCAATTTCTGCGTCAACATCAGCTTGGGCTAACCCGGTCAAGCTAATGCTTATTTTCTGAATGGCCTGGGGGAGTTATGCTTTTCAGCTTATCATGTTTTATTAACCTAAGCGCTGGGTTACACTCTTTGATTTATATTCTTTGTGAAACACTGCAATAACAATATATATCTTATATATATATATATATATATATATATATATATATATATATATATATATATATATATATATATTATATTTCTGAGCCATATGCCTACCAATTTCTTATATTTAAAGAAAACCTTGCACAATAAGACACTTTTGGGTTTTATTCTTATAGAGCAAGATGCATTTCACAGCAGATTTTAAGACTTCACGTGGATTCGAATACTGTAATGCAATCAAAATATTTGCATGCATTTATTCCCAATTGCAAAGAAACACATATCCACTAATCCCGAGTTCAGATTGGTTTTGTTACTCAGGAGTGTTTCCATATTTTTTGTTCCCTGGATAGATGCACAGTCTTTCTCAGTGTCTTCCCACTAGGGGAAATCAGTGCAAATTCAAGAAGCTAATCTTAAATTATACTGATTAATTACCCTCATAAACATCATTTAACCTAGACAATATGAATCCGTGAATTATCAGATAATGTTGCAGTAATTGGTGTTATGGAAAGTACTAGGTGGTTGCACCAGTGGAATTTAGGATTTTGTAACTAGTTATAACTTGTTTCATAAGGTTTCTTATAGCCATTTGTCTGCCACCCTTTCAATTGTGTATCAATATTACATTGCTTACCTTTCCTATTCCAAATAGCAAACAAAATTGTATATTTGGAAATGATACCTGTGCAACAGTCAACATCTGTAGTGTGTCTGCAATCAAAGTACTTTCATTTGAAGTGTAGGGAAGTTATTGTACATTTTGTCAGGAAAAAAAGGATTTGAATCTCATAAGGTTCAAATCTATGTATCATTTAATGGCTGGATGTTTCTGACACAAACAAAGACAGCCAGTGAGCATTGTTCTATGGAGCTAAGGTGTTAAGCACTACAGTGTGGGAACATTTTGATGACAAGAAAGCGTAAATGGTTTTGATTTGGCTGCGGGGCGCTTTGACATTCAAAGTGATCTTTATGGAAATGTTGGATATATGAATATCTGAATTTGGTAGATACTGGGTGGTCTGTCATGAATACCCACTACCCAGAGGCTGTACCTGGGTGGTGACTATGGTGTACCTGAGATTGGATTTATCAGTATACATGTGGGACATCTAGTACAATTCGAGAAACATGTTACTCTTCAGCTGTAGAGAGTCTGCTCACGTGTTTTCCCTGTAAATTCAGGTAAACAAACCTATTTCTAGCCCTGTAAAAACATGGTGGCTTATTTGCTATGTAATGCACTTATTATAAATGTAATCATCTGTGTCCTGAAATCGGTAAATGCTAGAAGGAAAGCAATACGTTGTTTATTTTGATAGCATTACTGTTGAAAATAAGAATTTCCTAGCAAGACATGTTTTGTTTGTCAAAATAAAACCACTGCCTTTAAATATAAATGTTATTTAAATATGTAAACACATTGTCAGATGTGATTTTCACTACATTAACTAATCTATAATGTCCTTTCACAGAACCAATGCATTTCATTTTTTCTGTCCTTTGCGTAGAAGTGGAAGTCGAATATCTTAACACCCTTTGCATTTATTTCTCCCTTAGTATTAAGTGTATATAGCTTGCTTAGTTTTGCTTGGCAAGAAATTGCAAGCTCACCTCCCTAGCTGGTTTTGGCTTTGGATTATTAGCTTAAGCTCTCTAAAAATATCTCTTTGCCTTATTGAGCCCCTGACAGTGGAAGCATCTCATACATTTTGATAGCTTTATATTAAATATGGGCTTCCTAGTCTGTGGAGAGTTGATATTCAAAGCCTTCCTTGTTATCTTTTACCTAGTATGCTGACCAGAGAACCCAGATAATTAGCAGTGCAAGAATCAAAGACTGCCAAGTTCACGTTGAGGAAACTGCGACTCGAGATCGGCTAAGAAAACATTTAATTATACTAAACGTATGATTTCAATAAATTGAATGATCTCTTCAAATTAATTAGCAGCGTGCATCTAAAGAGATCGTGTTATCCAGGTGTTGTTCTCCCTGGTGACGCCTCCTAATCTCCCTGCAGTGAAATAATGTATTACCCACCGTACTGGAGGGACACAGTACGTTAGAGACATGACCACTCCAGGAACAATTAATAAATGATGTGCCTAATAAATTGAATTATTAGACTAGTCTATTCCATTAAAAGTTATTCCTTTAGGAGACAGTGTTTACTTTTCAGGATAACTGCAAAAAATGGTTGGTAATGTTTGTTTTGTTTTTCCTCATCAGCTCCAATTCAGCTACAATGTTTCCATTATTGCTCTACAGATGTTAGAAAGATCCCACCTACTTGACTCACAGATCAAGTATGTTTCAGTAGTGGAATTGTCTTCCAGTAGTTACATGTACATTAGAAAAGAATACCACCTCATTTTGATTGCATGTCAACGTGTATACAATTTGAAACAATGGTGACATGTCATGATCTGTTTATATGTAAGCTATTTTGTCGTGTTTCAAATGTTTCACTAGTTCTTTATTTTACTATTTGTTTATTTAAAGGCTTTTTTCAAGTCTTCTGACAAAAGCTTTTATAACTGTCCCTTAAATATTACTCCTGTTTTCCAAGTTATTTGTCAGGGGCTTGATGCTTCACTGAGGTGGGGTGGGGCGGGGCAGCAGGGGTGCCTACGCTGGTGGTGGTAAACTGTAGCTGCCAAGTGGAGCCTGTCAGGAATGAAATACAGCAAAAGAAGAAAATCAATAATAAAAAAAAATATAGCTAAAGCTGCAACTATGCCAGGTAGCCCAGACACGGCTCCTTCACTCCCAAAAAAAAAAAATAACAGCTCTGTTTTGTACATTATTGCCACAAAGCACACGCTGGTGCCAAGTGAGCTGATTTGGCTCCGTCTCCGGTTCATCTGTGTGTGGCAGATTAATTGATGCATCCCCAGCTATATTATGCTGACCCGTGTTGAAGACAGGCTGGGGGCTCCCCCTTGGGACCTACTAACCTTATTGGGTTTTTTTTTTTTTTCTCTCTCTCTCTCTCTCTCTCCTAAAGGGCCACGTTGTCAACCTTTCCCCAGGGTCACACTTGAGAGCAGAGTGCAAGACCTTTCTGACATAATTGGATCATTTAGCATCATAGCATCAACCTATTGCACAGTACAGGGTCAAGCACCTATATGTATTGGTTTTGTCTAGTAAAACATGGTCTTACAGGTTACACAGAGGCTGCCGTGGGAGACTCCCATTGTCGTTTAATTTCAGTCATAATATTACCTCTGCCTGTCCAATATTGCTGTACTGTTGTACATTTACAACACAATTCAGAAAGTGAAAACATTTCTAATTTGGCTGAACACCTTTTTCTTTTTATTATTAAGTGTTTTCCACAGCGGGCGAGATGCACTTAGGTGTCTGACCTTGTTATCTATGCATGCCGCCTAGGTTGGAATCAGAACTAAAATGACAAAAAAGCCAAAAAGCTATTGTCTTACACTGCCAGTGCTGTAAGCTAAGAAATAAAGTGGGCAGATGCATTGGAACAGGTGCAGGCCTTTGGAATACTAATTGAAAGGTAAACAAAGCAGAATTGGTTCATGCTACTTAATCTCCAAAGTGGCACACAGCTTGAGATAAGTGACTGAAGAAAGTGAGATGTCTGTATGCCTAAATTGTGTGATTTCCTACACTCTCCTCGGCTCTATAATTAACTGTTCATTTATGTTTTATTTCAGGAGGCTGCCACTTTTGCTAGAGAGCAAGGCTTTGAGGTGAGTTGACCGACAATTGCACACTAAACAGATCCTAAAGGATTATTTTTGCTGATAATGAAGTTCTTTTGGACAGTGATTGATGTGCTATTATACTCTCCAGGCCTTGCAGCAGTTGCCATGGAAACCTGGCAGTCGTCATGGTTTCTTTGTTCAGCCAGCTCTGTGTTATGACGCACTGTGCTAGGTCTGCACCCAACATCGCCTACAGATGTTATTTATTGAATTTTGAAAAGCCTCTTGGGAAGCGGAGAAGTTGGGCATGGTTTCAAGCTGCCTCTGCAGATACACGGCCTGTCAGGTTGCTTAGTTAAAAAGCTACCTCATTAGCTTCATTACACTCCACGAGGATTCGCTGCTACAGTGGTGTGATGCAAGACTAAATTGTAAAGTATAGCAGCATTTTAATAACTGAATTACTGCCACCTGCGGTTTTAGATTATGTAAATAAAAATTTAAGTGGTTGTTGGTATATAAAATATGTGAGAATTAAAAAGAATGTTTCCAGGAATGAAGGAGAAGCCGTCGTTTTTTGGCACTTTACTCCCAGCTGCATAAATTGGATTCTGTCACAGATTTGGAATGCTTAGTAGAAACTGAATCGGTTTGAATGCAAGAATTATTGGACAGAGTTCAATTGAAATGTTTATCGTTTTAAATGTTGAGTTCATCAAAATATCAGATTCCTGTTGGTCTGAAAAATGTTTTTCCAGATTAGATGCCATCTACACAGATAATAAAATGTAAACGTCAGTACTACTAACAGTATAAAAATAATTTTAAAAGGACACATTTTTGTTCTACATAACATCAATCTAAATGTTAATATCATAAATGTGTAATGTAAATATAATGTGCCAAATTGTCCACACTTAGTGGAAAGCAGTTGATCTGCTTTGTCTGTATCTTGCAGAGTTATTAATGCAAGTTTTTTTTTTTTTTTTTTGTAAAACAAAAATATTCTAAAGCAGGCATTTCAAGTTTGCTTTCATAATAAGGAAACAATTATATAATATGGAAATGTTATTTCATGTATTTTTTAGTATGGAAGTATGTAAATTACTGTAATTATAATCAAGCCTTTTCAGCTTTCTTCTGGTTACCAGTTTGAGCCGTTCTAAATGTTTAAATATATACAGGCTCAACTGTTTAAGAGCTCAGCTAATAATTCAAGACTGTTTTGTTTGTGTTTATGTGCACTACTCTAAATCTGGCAACTAGCAAAGGCCAGCTGATGTATCCACTTGATACTCAAATAGATACCATGGTTTGTTTTTGTTTAAACTTACTCATGCGTGTTATGAAACAGCCACACATCCGCTGACAGTTACAGAATGCAGGCAGGCCAGGGTTGACTGGGGTGGCCATTCACTTAGGATTTGATTTAAGAAACTCAAAGAAATTACTTTCCAGTCATAGATCAGCTGGAGTTACCTGCAAAGACTGGTTTCATACACTATGAAAATCCCCACATTTATAACCGAGTGAGAGGCATCCCAACTTCACCCATATCAGAGGAAGACATTTTCTGCAATTAAGAAATGTTTTATCATGCTGATTTAAGGGGATTGGTTGGGGAATGATTGCATTTAACGGTCTTAACATGTCAAGTTCTTGTATTTTGAGGTCTAAGTATAACATTTTAAAGTCTACTGTATATTCACAGAGGTTTTGTTACCATCTGTGAGTGCAGGAAAACATGATTTGAAAACAATTGAATGACTTTTTGTAGTGTGACTTATATTCATTTATTTGGTTTCAAAAAGAGGTTGCTTGTCATTAAGCCTATTTACATTTGCAGTAGAGAGATAGCAGAAGCCATTATTTTTCTGTCGTTATTAAACCATCATCAGATCAGTCCCTCCATGCCATTTGATATTCATCTGTGTCTTTTAAATGGCCTTAGATATGGTATCTTGCAGATGAGTTGTAATTTAATCTTTTCTTGCTGCTGTCTTATAAACATATTACAATAGAAGATCATTTTTTTATTAGCTTTGATATAGAAACACTTTAGTTAAGCAGAATTTGACACCCTAATAAACTGTGCATAGTTGTTGGTGGGTAATTACCACTGAGATTTAATACCCTTCAGAAGAACTATGCAGCGGCTCTGTTGTCATCTTCAGAGGAAAAAAGTGGCTCCTGTGTATTAAATATCAGCACAATGTAGGGCAGATTTATTATTATTTTGAAGCAAGTAATCCATTTAATAAAATAAAAAATAACATAAATGATTTATAATATAATTTATGGGTAGTGAAAGTACATTCATTGGGGAATTGTGGAGTAATGTTATTTGATGTATATTATTTTTTAACTTTTTATGCAAAAAAGCACTACTATTAAGAAAGCAATACTAATCTGAAAAACACTGGATTTTCCTCTTAAATGAACAAAATGCTTTCGATTTGTGGGAGATCAAGTTCACAGCAGATATTCAAGCAGGTCCACAGTGTACAAGAGCAATAAAGTGCCTGGTACTCTCGCTAACACATTACTTCAGTGTGTTAATTGTGCACATTCATGTGCTGGTTCATTTTGTCTGTATCTGAAATGTGTTTAACTTATGAGAGAGCAGTTTTCATGAACTGCAAAATGTGAAATAGCACTTCAGACTGGAAAATAGTTTATGTTGGGAAAAGATCATGTTCTATCAGCTAGAAAATAATACGCATACTAATGTGTCTGGGTTTTTTGGTAGTTCATTAGAAAAAAGATATATATAGTAGATCAGTTCTAGGGCTTATTTGCAGGAGGTTAAAAAAAAAAAAAAAAAAAAAACGCCACAAGAAATAAACAAAAACCAAAGGGATTCCTGTGATCTAGCTCTAGCATGACAATAAAAAGACGGAAATAGTTGATTAAGCCAGCCCGTTCTGTATTTTTATTGCACCCTTGGGCTACAGACTTGACTGTGCCTGGTTTAAATTCAGTCACAGTGACAAATTGCTTTTGCTGTTGCCTGCTAACCACCACAGTATTAACCTTTCCATTAGCACTTACTTAGAGTCTCACACAGCTTTTTCTCAAGAACACTAAACCTTTTAAGGCTGATTAGAGGACATGTTTGGGAAGCGTTTAGAGATCACACCCTTTGGCTGGAACAAGGCACCATTCAATATCCAGCCAGGACTCCCGGCTCAGACCTATCTCCATTTGTATGTGAGCTGTGCCAGTGGTCTACAAGCTCCTATGTGCAGCTACAGCATGTCCAAGAGGGGAGTTCTCGGTCTAAACTTCACTCGTCGAATTCGGCATGTAAAATGGGTGGTTTCATTTCCTCTACACAAGTGTGGGAAACCAATATAGACATTCCACCTGCTTATAGTGCGTCTTGATGGGTTAATTAAAGAGTAACACTGACAGGTGGGTTTGGATCAAAGCAAAGCATACTGGAGAGTTCTTCAGTCCCCAGGCACACATGCATTTTCAGCGAGATACTGTACAAAGATATTAGTGTTTGAGAACAAGGCAGATATCAAGATTTGTACCTTTGAATCTCCTTGCTTTCAAAGAAGTGCTGCTCTCTCCTTTACTATCGCCACTAACGACTGACAGACCTACTCCCGGAAGGAAAATAAGTGTATAAGCAGAACTATTATCCTGCCGTTTCATAGAGATATCAATATATTAAAAAAATATTTGAGATTTAGAGCTGCTATTGTTTGTTGTATCTTGTTAAACTGTAGAGATTTTAAAAGTTGAGCTGTAAATCTTATCCATGCAAATCAGTAGGCTTTATTATAGCGTTCACATTCCATCTAAGCAGCTCTCAGAAGGACAGGTACAATTATGTTTATGAATTGGTTTCCAGCAAGGAAATTCAGCTATACTGTTATGGTCTTTCATTCTGTTCAAGACTGTTAATGCATCATCCAGTGATACTGCTGCATAAATATTAAGTGGTTTGGCTGGTTTGTTTGTTTGTTTGTTTTAGTTTTCTTGTAGAAAAAAATTATGTAATTTCCTTACAGCATGCTGTTTAGGGAATACCTTTGTTCATATCTCCTGTGGTGAAATTTCAAAACAAGAAAGGAACAAATGACAAAGCCGGTGACTGAATTCCTTTGAGCTAATAAGCAATAAATAGACTTTAAAACACAAGATGTCCATGGATTATCATCTGGGAAGGTCATATTGAACGGAAATAACGTGTATATCGAAGTTTTATCATGTGCAAGGTAACATTAGACATGCCTGTGGTTTTGTGTCTGTTATTAAAATGAATTGTTACTCAAATGCACCTAATTACAAACAAGACTCTCTCTTTGCACTCATGATGAGTTGTTTTTTGAGATATACTTTGTTGTTTTATGTCAGAATTCACATGTATCTAATAAGGTTCTTTTAAAATTGATTGAAAAATAAATAAGTAAATGTGTATTGACTCAAGATTATGAAATTTAAATGTCTGAGTGCTTAGTTAAAGAATTCCGGTTTTGCTTTGGGGAGATGAATGAGGTTTCCGCCTTATTTTCCTTTGGGTTTGTACAGTGTAGTTACATCATATTTCTTAGAACTCTTTACCTTATTTATAGTCAGATTGTAGCAAATGGAATAATAATAAGAATGTAATTTTGAAAAGTAATTATACTTTTTTTAGTTCCCTTTTTAACATTTATTTGTAGTAATAGATCTCATTGTTTCATAGGTTTAATCTGATAGGACCACCCACAATGCAATAGCTCAGATTAGACTGGAAACACTGTTTTAAATCAGCTCAGTTTGGTTGGCAACTTTAGTGCCCCCAGAAACTGCAGGTCAACTCCAGTGTTGACTGGAAATGGTATAAGTGAACACTTATATAGTTTGCACAATTGGTAGGATAATAACACCTAATTCTGACTTCTGTAATCCTGAACCTCCTTAAATTATTAAATGTCCATTGTTATAAGAGCATTGTTTTGTAAATGTTTTGTGAAGCTTCCTATCTTTTAGCAAAAGTCTGAAAACAACTTACTTCAAAATTTAAGGGAAAGAAATATCAGAGGGGTTGGATGTAGAAAACTTCTTTTAAATTGAACCGTCAAGGGCTAGTAGCTATGATAGTGAAATGACTGAAGGCTTTAGTTTGGCAGATGAACAGTGACAGAAACCAAAGTTGGATCTGTGCCATAGATCCAGATCTAGTGGCTCAAGCTTTGTCTGAATGGGGGAAAGGGTGAGAAAAAGAAGTCACCAAAACCACCCCCCACCCCCCATTTGTCAGTACTGACAGCTGGGAGGTGTAAAGTGTAGGACGCACAGACAATCCAGCCAGGGCAGAATTAAGGTAGTGGCTCGTTCAGATTTGACTCCAAAACCCTGTGTGAAGCTCTTTGTGTGTGTGTGTAGTACAATTTTACTTTTTATCATCTTGAGTTTTGAACCTGGAGTATTTCTAAAAGGCATGTTATGCTTTAGAAAAATAAAAAGCAAAAGGAGCTTTTAAGTCGGCAATTTAGACAAGTTGTAGGTGACTAAGTAGGTTTCACGCTGGCCTTTGAGCCTGATTTTTCCAGGTTGAGAGCTTGCCTAGGGCAAAACTAGACATCTGCCATCTGCCCAGTCGCTGCCCCACGGATCAGGGTGCTGTTTTGTTGGAATAGTCAGTCCTGGAGACAAGAAATTTTTGTGAGGATTTGAAGTTTTATGTTTTGTTTTTATTAATCACTCAATTTATGTACACTTAAAAAAAAATATATATATTTCTCAAGAAATGAAATTCTAGTGAGTCTTTTATATTATTTTCATCAGAGGACTAATATATTATTATAGACTATTATTGTATTGAAATGTTTTCTTAGTAACAGTGCACTGTTTTTTCAATGATCAATAGCTCAATTATGTACCCAATTCAATGTAACAATGGTTTTGATTTAAATGCATTTAACAACTGAAAGGATGAGACTAAATTTCAGGACAACTAAATCATGTATTAGTGGCCGAAGTGAGGCTTGGCTGTATGTGGAACATGTTCAGATGACAATTTAACTTTATTTCTCTGGTTCTGAATTTAATAATTTAATTATTAAAACAGTAATTGGGTATTTTGAAGGCTCAGACCTCGCTGTAAAACTCTTCCTCTGTTTGTGTCTGCCCAGTAGACCATATGCTGTAGTGTCTGCCCAACCATATACTTTGTAGTGTTTTGTAGAAGTACTGCACTGAGCTGAGCTGGTCTGGTCATTCTTGTTCTTTCTAGTTGTTTGTGTTGTGGCTGTTAATGCAAGGTGCGCTCTTCTTTCTACAGACAGAAGATATCAAGGAAATCGCGAAGAAGGCACAGAGTCTGCCAAAGGTGAACAAGAAGAGGCAGCGAATCGTAGTCTTCACCCAGGGGAAGGACGGCACAGTGGTGACAAGTGGTAGGATTTTCTGCTCTTATTTAATCTAGAACTCTTAGTGTTTTTTCCTCTAACTGCTTAAATACATTATAAACTATATGTGATGCATTTTGGAAGCATTTCCTCAGTTTTAATTCAGTCTCCTTATAAAGAGCTTACATGTGATCATTGTATTGTGAAATATCTACCCTTCCTGGAAACATTCCCATGAACTTTCATTAACAGTACCTTCTAATGTTTTATTTGGAAAACCTGGGATCTGAACTGTAGTAAACATTACCTCCAATGAGAAAAAAAATCAACAGATGTTTATTTACCCTTGCCATGAGGTTTGTAAATAGGATCGCGAATGCTTTCCCCTATCAATATGGCTAAATACCTTAAAAAGAGATACTATTTACGACCAAGTGTGCATAATTTTCGTATTTTCTGTAACAATATTTGAACGAGGAGGAAAAAAGCAAAAGCGAGTCACCGTGGGCTATGACCTCCTATCTCACAGATGCAGTATTTGTATCCAAAAGGCTGTTGTACTGGGAGCGATTGCTATGGTAACTGAGTGATGGGGGTGTGTTCCTTGGAGTTTATAAGTTTAACTGAACAGCAGAAAAAGCATCTCGGTTGTAGCTGATTAGACCAGCGGGGTTTGCAGTTCACTTCAAAGAATAGGAGGAAGGTGGGGGGGCAGAAAGACAGAATTAAACTATTTCTTCTCCTTGTTGTGTGCAACTTTGAGCGCACCACAAAGAGCCTCTACCGTATTATTTTGTGTGTTTTGTTTTTTCTTGTTTCCTTCTGGCTTAGGTAACGTCTGTCTATTCATAAGAGTTTTGTTCTTGTTTTTTTTTTCGAGGAAGGGAAAAAAATAGGCCAGCAATCTGAAAATAAGACTGCTATGTATTAATGTCACAAAGGCTGTGGAAGAGCTCAGAACAGAGCAGAGAGATTATGGTTTCGGATTACGGCTCAGAAGCACTGGCTTTGTGTGCAGCCATGGGGTATCTCTCTTCACCCGTCCGTCCGTCCCCCCCCGTCTTTCCCAGGCTACTAAAATACATAGCGGAGGGGGGAAAGATGGAGTCAGGTGGAGAGAATAACCGAGGTTCGCTGACAGAACCTTTGTCGATATTTTTGTCTCTTTAAAAAATTGTTGCCCTAGATGTTGTGATGGTTAATCATCGAATGGGTGTTATTGAAGAGTGGCGGGGGGGATTCGGTTATGTACTGCCTCCACAACACAGTACTAATCTGAGCTATGTAATCTCCCATGTCATTTTTACACCACTGTGTTTATCATACTAATGTTAACAGCATCAGTCCCTCTGGGCTGATAAGGGTGTTCCAGCCGTTGCTACTTGTTTAAGCCTCATCACAAAAATGCTATTAGATGAGCCTCTACTTTCACGGCAAACTGAGCTCACAGATCTGGAGAGTCGTGTAATGCTCGGGCTCAATTTGAACCCAGGCCCCAGAGGTTTACAGAAAATGAACACATCTATTGTCCTATAGGTGTTTCATGGTGATGAATAATACCTGCTAGCCTTTTTCATTTGTTCTTTATGAAGACAAAGTTGTGTTGCTCTGTGAACTTTATATAAAATGCATGATGAATGTGCGGCGGATAAAGAGAGTGTGTTGTGATGTCGTCTACAAAGGCAAACATGATAAATGTCAAGGAATTTCTGAGCCCTGGGATAAGCTGTACAGTAGCAAGCATAGCTAAATCTGATTGCTATGTTGTTATTCATGGCAGCCAAATAAATGTCAATATAAAAGAGAATTAAAGATTTTCATTTCCCAGAGGCGGGCCTCTAATACAGCTTGATCTTTCATTTCGTTTGTAATTTGTTCTCTTGTTGGGATGCAATCATTAGCTAGGCTCTGCGTGTCATGTTAAGTCACTTAATAATGATTAAGGACACAAAAATGCTTGGCCTATGGGGCAATTCTCAAAAGAGATGCCGATTTGTTATTGTTGTTTTTCCCCCCTGAATATTAAATCAGCCTTTTCCTCACCTCTTGGCATTAAATATGCTTATTGAAAGCTGCGAGAGAAGTGTTGTCCTTAATTTAGCATCTAGTGACACCACCGAACTGCACAAGGCCTAGCTGATGCACCTATTAAAGGACTAATTAGGCTCATTGTATCCTGAACCTTTGTGGTGAAGAGAGCTAATAAACGATCATTCAGGAGGGTTGCTGTATTTCACAGCTGATAAAGGTAGGTCTAGACCTTTCGTTTGTTCTGTGGCGTGTGGAGGCACAGGGTTTAATGTTGCGGGCTTTCACTTCAGCTAATACACAAACCAGTCCTGCCTACAAGTTAATCAGAACAGGAAAGATATGCAGAGAGAACTGAGAATGGAGCAAAAATAGGTCACTGGGGTTCATTTCAAGCTAAACTGTGCCTCGCATATGGTTCCTTTGCTGTTATGAAGGTATCGTTTGGAGTACTGTAAATTGAGTAATATTGCCTCTTACATATGTGCCGAGCAGAGAATTGCTTACAGCAGGTGCAAGCGAGCTTTTCTTTCCTCTTCATACATGTTTCAATCAGAAGGAGAAATCAACAGATCCAATTTTTTTCTTCCAATCTTAACAAGGGTTCTTACCAGTTTTCCTTTAATTAGTAATCCCTTGTGTACATTCATTGGAAATGGTAGCAGTAGTTTAAATAGCATGCTAATACGGCCCAGTACCACCCTGCAAATGTTGAGCTCAATTTAACATAATATTTAAGCCTATTTCTAAACATCAGGGCCTTATTCCTGCTTAAACTGATTTTTGTGTTACAAGAAAACAATACAGACATCCATTCATTGCCAAGAATATATCAACTTTGAAGATTTAAAGGTCAGAGAGTTACAAAAGCTCCTTAGGTCTGAGGAGTGTGCTCAGATTGTACACCTCTTACATTTAGCAATTTTCTCTAAATGCATGCTCAGAGTACCTGCACTATAATAATAATGATGATAATAAACTAAGACCTCTGTCTGCCCTGACCTCAAAATGATACAAACTCTTCTTAACTTGTTCATTAAAAGTCTATCCTCCGCTTTTGCACCTTGGCACAGTTCCAGTTCTTGCCTATCTCATTATAAATCTGGCCATCATGGTATTCAGTTGATACTTTCTAAAGCTGAAAATCTCTGCTGAATGTTTTTGAGGGGATTTACTTACCTTATACGTTCTCTTTTTGAAGGGCTTCCCTTTTTTTAATGTTTGTGAGTTTTAAGAATTTGTGCTTTGAAGTTCTACCTGTTTTTAATGATACCCCAAGAGACCAGAGTCTTGGTTTAAATGCATGTGTTCTTGACCTGTGTTCCATTGTTCAGCCCATTATTCCCTGACAGAGAAGAACACAATCTGAAAGCAGGCTACATTGGTTCTTGAGATATATAATCAATTTTAAGATTTAGGCTGCTATTTGGTAAGGATTTACCAAAATATTTGTTTTTGACTCCTGAAAACCTGTTCTAAGGAGAAGCATCTTAAAGCATTGTCTCCTTCACAAACAGGTGGATTTAAAAAACAAAACAACAAAACTGTTACATAAAATTATATGTATTTTTGTTGTTTGCCGATGGGGGAAATGGGATTATAGCTTCTTGGTGCAAATCCCTTTAGAAAAATAGAGACGGTATCAAGTTTAAATCATTGGATATGTATTGTTTATGTGTACTGAACTACAACTTCTAATAATTGTCTTCTAGATTTATAAAATGTAAGGTCTAATGTGAAGAGGTTTTCAATTCTGTACCATCTTAGAATGCATAATCAAACGCATCTGAATAATTACATAATCTGTTTTATTTGTGTTGGTGTAGTAGTTTGAATTTGCTAACTAGACAAGTTTGTGTTAAATTTTGCTAAACACCCCCTGTAAGTCTCTGCATAGTAATCAGAATGATGTACTTATGGGATTTTAATCAAATAAATTACTGTGAGAACAGATGTCACTTATGTCAGAATATGGAGGGCAGCCGTTCTTGTCTTTTGCTTTTGCTGTTTATCTGATGTTTAATTTAACATCAGTTTGTGACAACACTCAGTGCGACCCTTGTGCCCTGGTGTAGCTGTCACAAGGTCCAGAGGCTGATGTCAAAATGGGGATTAGGGCTGTTGTATCACGTCTGTTCCAGTGTAGCTCTTGCCTGTTTTGTTGATCTGCCTACTTCGAAAGTGTTTGGCATGTGAGGTTTGAAATGTTTTTGGTAGAAATTTACTTGAAAGAAGTCACTGAAAAATTGGCATTCCCCACCCAGCTCCACCCAACACACAGGCACATACAAACACCTTTACATAGCCACAAACAGAGATTCTTACACACACATACACGAACGTTTTCCTCCCCCTATCACCTCTGGAGACCTGCACCTCACACTTGAGACTAATTAGAGCTGATGTGATGTGTTCTGTGACGTCTCTCATTGTATCGCTGAATGGGCCAAGACCAACCGATCTCTCTTTGATTATGACCTCATCACTTCTAAATAGAACTCATTTGCATGACAAAACAAACTGAAAGATCAAATCAATGGGTTTTATGAAAAAAGTAAGCCTTCTGTTATTATTTTAAACAACAGGAACTTATATAATGGGTAATTGTAAAGATTGTCTTGTTCCTTTTTGTTCAGTCCATCACAATTTCTAACTTTCTCTTCTTGTAAGGAAATTTGAGGTTTGTGCACTTCTTGGCAGTTCTTCTAGTCACTGTCACATTTGTTTCAGCCTCCATTCAAAATCTGAATGATGTTGATAATAAGGAAACGGGTTTAATGTTGACTTGTCATTGACTTGGCTAATTTGCCAGGAAAGTGGCATTTTTGTGTTCTTTTCCGAGTCTTTGTTTGGTTTCAGAGTGAATGAAATGTTCTGGGCTAAATCTGATGTGGTGATTGACATTAAGTAATCATTTTTCACTCCAGGCCTCAAAAGACTGAGCAGGCACTGATGTCTCAGTCTTTTATTGGTTTAAATGAATGTCCTTTGTTTCTCATGGTTCAATGAAGGCCCTGTCAGTACATTTTTACTATTCTATACTGTGTTAGTGAGATAAACACATTTTAATTGATGTTTATAGATTCAGTCCATAACAAGTAAGTTTCAAATATCAAACATGTAAACATTCAGAAAGATGAGATTTTGAAAACGAATGGGTGGATTAAGTCTATTATATACTGAACATAAGCAGCCCATCGGATAGTTAATACATAGCAAGTGTCTCCTTCGAATACCTAACTTTGGCTGCGTATTGCATTCAGAGAAAAAGTCTATTTATAGTTCTACTCTAAATGTTTGTAATTATATAGCATTGCTGTAAATGTTAATAAAGTGAAAACATATCAACTATATGGCTGTATAGATAAGCTTAAACGAAAAAACAAATATGCATGTGGTACAAATCTTGTAAATAATTTATTGTAAGAAGTTCCTGCACATGTTGATAATATCATCTCCAGGAATGATAATGAGAAAACATTAAAGGTTCCTTCTGGTTCAGGCAAGCCTTTTACAACAGTTAAATCTGAGCTTCAAGAAAAGGGATCACTATACATTTTATAATAACACTAGCAACAGCCTTCACAGCTAAAAAGGTAATCACATTATTTTATTTCACTTAATGGTGAGTCTACAGGGAAAGATCTTAGTCATGTTTTAAATGAGCTTGTCAGGCAAGGACAGCAAAGCCATGACTACAAAAAAATAGAAATAGAAAAATCATCTGTACTAAAGTGAAGTGATGTTTACAGACAGACCACAAGCCAATAACAACAATGAAACAGTGTCTTGGCAGAAAAGGTTTAATTACCATGCCTATTAAATAGTTCTGCCAATCTGCTCTTTGTGTTTTACATTAACATAAAGTTGGTCTTGAATTACTCATTGATTTCACTAACGTTGACTTAATAAAGCCAAGTTCAGTAATTTGCTTCAGATAAAATAAGGACTTTCCCTTTTGATTAAAACCATGGGTGAGTAGTTTAGTTAGAGTGCAGCACAGTGGTTATAGTCTAGTTCTTCCATTTGTTTGTTGTATTTTTGGGGCTTTTTATATTAAAAAAAAAAAAAAAAAAATCTTATCAAGTTTAGGATTATTACACAGTGTGCATATATAACAAACCTTGCCTTTGATTAATGATATCCCAGTAGCCAAAAATAGTTTCATTGGTTTTGTTTTTGTATTGTTTTTTTAAGCTTAATGTAGCAATTTCAAACACAATGCAGATGTATCCTATGTAACAGTAATGGTTATGGTAATATACGTCTATACCACTGTACTTAATGCAGTTTGTTATGACACGTGGCTCCTGAAGTAAGTTTGCTAATTTCCTTAAATCTTTTTTCTTTCTTTTTTTAACACAAAGACAACATGTGATATCTATCATTGTGATTTTAAGCATCTGCTTCTTGTCTGTGTGCTCCAAATGCAATTTAGTGTTGCCATTGGCACTTCAAAAAAAGAAAGAAAAAAAAAAAGAGTTTTGGACACCATTTGGCTACCAAATGGTGGTGAATCCAAAGAGCGCACAGATTGTCCGAGCACAGCCCAGCTCGTTTCAGACATCCTCTCGTTATTATCATATCAATTGACGCAGCTTGTAGGAGACAAAGCAAGGTTATGGGAACCACCTAGAGCAGCATGCACCATTAAACATCAATGCCGTCTACATGAACATGTGCAAGTTCAGCCATGTTTACCAAGGTGGAAGTGAGGCTTTATGCTACTTGCTTTCCCATAGATTTAAACCAAACAATTTATTAAAAGCCTTCATCATTAGAGAGAGTAGTACATGCCCTAAAAGCTTTGTCTACAAATTGTAATAATTATTTTTTTAATATTTGCTAGAGCACTCATGCACAGCTCCCTGTCTAATTATTATTTTGAATTATAATATGAATATTTTATAGCTCTTTTGTTTTTTTAACAAATGTATACTGATATATTTATTTATATACACTTGTATTTATATTATCTTTTAGTATGCTCATTACAAATTTAAACGGATCACTGAAATGTCTGACGTTTGTTTTTGTTTTTTTGTTTTTGCTCCACTAGTTAGTTTGCTTAAATCCAGACTGTGTGGTTCATGTGTCTGGATGCTGACCGCACTGGGTGTGTTCTGATGTATAGATATTATACCGTGTTCTAATAATCACTCCATATTTATGTAATGACTCACCAAAACGCAGTCACCTGGAGCAGCACCAATGAGGCTGCTAGTCCTGACACTCGGCCAGCTGGGCCCGGCCTGCGCTCCGGAGAGAGAGAGGCTGCTCATTATGCACTGTTTCCATTTTCTCTTTAAAGCCCAGCTGAGCAGCGCCCTGTTGGCCAGCTCTGGGGCTGTAATCAGGCTGCCATGGTTTCCATCAAGAATACACTTCCAATCTCCTGGAAGATTTTTGGGGAAGAAAATACATTTTATAATTTTTTCCAGTGAAAAATAAAACGCCAGGCAATTAACAGCATTGTGAACTGTCTGTGTTTATTAAAGTGTTGTATTGTATTTGGGGGTGTGGGGATGGATTAAATTTTGCTTTATTATCGCTATAATGTTTATATGTAGGAGGTAGCTTCTTGCTCACAGAAAGTCACAGATGAAAACTGATCCTGAAAGAGGGCAAAACTAAACAACCCTGCATTATGAAAAAATAAGAGTTTATGTGCTGAAAGTGTGCTTTCTGGGAAACCCTGTCCCAGTCAAAGAGCTTATCTATAATGCTGGCTGTCCTACTGTAAGGGTATTCCTCAATGGCTTTAAATGCAACCCGTGTCTTACCTCAAACCAAGTACTAATAACTTTGAAGAGCCATGAAAATAAATTAAAACAAGATACACATTTCTTTCTTGCCATTATTATTACTTGAATTATGTTTTCCTTTTTTTGTCAGTTATGTGTTCACTACTTTTAGAAATGTAAAAGTAAAAATTGTAGTTCACGCTTTGCTCAGGCCCAATATAAGGTATAAACGTGTGTAAATATATATATATGTAAATATATCAAAAGATTTATATAGCCTTAATCTTCTGTATTAGTTTTTTTTTCTTTTTTTTTTTTTTTTCTGAGAAACTTTAACTGTATGACTACTTGTGTCCTTCAGGCACACTTGATGAAGCTGATAAATCAATGTGTCCTACACAGCGTACACACAGCAGTACTGGGTCTGGGAATCATTATTGTCTGGTACTATTTAGCCTTTTTGCTCTAAGTGAACATTTAATATATATAAAACAAAACAGAAACACTTTTGTCCTCGTCATTTTTCTAGTTTGCTCATTAAATTTAACAAAATTGATTTGTAAAAACACATGGTCTGCAAAAGGCAGGGCTGCTTGCATGGGTTTGATAGGAATTGTATACTTTTAAACTGCAACCCAATTAGTAATTTTAATCTGTAATTGTAGAATAATTGACAAATTATAAATTACTGTTAACATAATTTACATGTAAGATTTGCAGTTAATCATTTCAAGAGGGAGGCGGGTTAGCATGCTTCATCGGCAGCATTAATTAAGCAAAGTCGTTTTGCTACTAATTAGCTGATCCTAAAAGGATCTTCATTTTATTTAATTAATTATCAAAGCCACAATCAGCAGCTTCATTTAAAAAAAAATTCCCTATTACAAAGCATATGTATAAAAGCACACTCTGCTAACTTCCTGTTAGGTCATCCCCTGGTATTTGTTAATCTCTGGAATCTGATTTTATTGGACCTCAGGTTTATTCCACAGTGTGTATTTGTCCTTGATTTCTGACTACTTCTGTACCATATAAAATCTATTTAGTACACTTTTTAACATTTGGTAAATAACAGTAGTGGACAACTGTGAAGGTGACCTGTTTTGTTTTCTTTTGTTTTGTTTAAGAATGGACTAAAATTGAATTTATTTAATCAGATTTATTAATATGGATTAAGTAATCCATATTTATTATCCAATTATTCTGCCATTAGTCTTTCATAGAATTGGGCTGAAGATGACTTGAATGATTAGTGGGTTAAATAGGACAGTAAATTTATTGTATATTACTGATAGTCCTTAGTGGTATGAAATGGTTTATGCAAAATCTGAGCAGATTCCCTGGGAACCCAGTGGTGACAATGTTAGATCTATAATTGCCTATTAAGTACTATCAGTATCTGGGCAGAGCTTTGTGTTTTTTTTCCAACTGAGACCGTGTGGGAGCTATGGAAACTGTCTGAAGAATATAAAACAACCATTTCTACGGTGATGATGCGGAGAAGAATAGAAATCTCATGCATGCTCTGTATGAATCTGATATACATTCTTTATTTGATAAATACGATTTAGAAGGCTTAGTGAGAAAGTCATCCATTACCATAAAAATGTTTGTCTTCCATATATTTTGGTCATTGAAAAGATAGTTCTTATTAGCAAAGACTGACATCTGCACTCGAGATTAAATTATACAACAAATCAAATGTTTTCGCTAGGCTGGATGTAATTAAAATAAATAGTCATGCTTTTCAGCTGGTCTATCCAGTTCCTGCTGTATCATCTCGAATGGCCCATCAGGTCACAATTCTCCATCAGCACACAAGTGGAGCTGACAGCTGGCAGTGCTTAAACAAAGATGTTTAAAATGTGCAATGTTTTTAAGATGTAACAGTGATCAAAGATTAGACTCACTAAGGCACTTGGTTTGTAGTAATGCTCCAAACTTGAAATGAAATCCTCTGGCACGCTAATAAATAAAAGTCTCATTACATCTTAATGGATAATAATGTCATAAATATTTCAGCGTTGTGCGTTTTTAAAAAGGTTGTGCTGAAAATAGCAAATCAGATGGACTCACAGTGTCAGGGTGACTTTTCCACATAGTCGCAACTAAACAATCAGGGTGCTGTATGGATGAGCAATTCCTTTAGAAGTGTAGCTCTCCATTCTAGAATTAGAAAACACCACTAAGGAGTTTGTGGATTGTTTTTTGGTTTCCTGTACAAGTACTTAATTACTGTAAAACAATGTCTATACATCCAGAGATACTATGTTTAAGAAATTACCATCATATTATCACCGATAATGTTAATTTGAAATCAAGCATGTGTTGGAATGTGTCAGATTATTTCAATTTACATTTCTTCACACAGAGCATAATTGAGCAAAAGGTGTCCTGAGGTCAGCTGATACAAACTGATTTAAAATAGCTGGAGTATTGAAATCAATCTTTAGTTACTTTGTAAAGGCTCCTAAATGTCATGGTAGTTCAGTAAATCTGACATTTACCAAAGCTTATACCTTAAGCACTCTTTAAATGTATCACCAGTAAAATAGAGCAATAGCTTAAATGTGTAATGAAACTGTGTAACTAAATCCAGAGACATACATAATTAGTTTTTGTACAATAGGTTTATATATATACTGTGATTCCGGCTCTGAGATGTTTTATGATTAACATTGTTCTCTCTCTCTCTTCTTAGGTGATGAAGTTATGATGTTCCCTGTCTTAGAAATTGAGCAGAGTGAAATTGTGGATACTAATGGGGCAGGAGATGCATTTGTGGGAGGTATGTTTCAATGCACACATCAGCAATTTTCTGAAATTCATGTCAGGAGCTGTCCATTTTAAATGCATTGAGCAGCTGCCCTTAATCTAAAAATGCTCCACTCACAAAAAAAAAAAAAAAGCAATTAAATAAGTTCCTGAGCAGTCGGACTGTAGTTTCTGTTAATGGTAGGTAGTAAATAAGTTTTTAATGTTCTTGGGGACTGTCAGCCCTTTTTCTCCTATGATAAATCGGTGTCTAGCTTTATTTTTTTGAATGGTGTGTAAAACTATGCTTTGTGTTTTTAGAGTAATAATGTTTGAGTTTTTCCTGTAATTTCGTTGGTTACTGAGTGCAGTCTCCCAGATATCTGATCAGCATTCAAGCTGTTTCTGTATAGATGCCTATGATAAAGGCACAGAAGACGGAAATGTACCCCCTTTTATTTAAGAATGAATACATTTGTGTCTTTTACACTGTGGTTGTAGCACTATTGTTCTCTTAAAGGCCTGTTAACAGACTATCTGAGTAAACAAAAGAAAAGGAAGACTTCCCAAAGCTGATGGTGAGAAGGAGTGGGGAGGGGGGGTGGAAATTAGTGTAAGCAGCTGTGAAGCTGGCTGGGAAAGCTTTGGGCACCGAATCAACTGAGCACCACTGCTCTCAACATCACCTGGAGGAGGCTTTCCGTCCCCAGATTGGGCTTGAACATTAACTTAGCCAGGCAATCCCCAATCTCAACTTAAATGGAACACATTAGAGTTTGTATTTTCTTAAATTTAATTTAAATTTTATTGCCAAACTAGAGATATTTATTTCTATCATTTTATGGCTGCTAAGGGGAGTCTAGCCACTAGCTTATAAAATTGAACAGGAGAGTCATTGTTTTGACAGCTGCATAAAAGTTGCTCTTTGACATTTCTGTCTTAATAAAACTCATTGTATTTCTAAAACAGCAATACATGTTTGTGTCGCTGGTGAAAGTATGATCAAATAGCAGTCGTGCACAGACATGGAACATACAGGGCCTCCGATAACCTTACATTGATAACATTTGTCACACTTGCACGATACAGCAAAGAATCCTGATCTAGCTGAAGAAGGGGTGCATTATAAATCTTTTAGGGAAGGTCATGTGTTCCAAACACTATATTTTCTCAACAAAACTCTCTCTCTGTATATGAATAGTTTCACGTTTGTTTGATTTCAAAAGCCACCCATTGTCTGTGCTGCAAATGAATCCAAGCAATGCAGTCTCCTTCCAAACTTATCTCCTATCACATACTTTAGCTGTTCTTGAAAATAGAAATATTGACGTTTACCGTGCTGTTTGCTCTGGCCTTTTGGTCTCCTGCAGTTTATTTTTATAATAACCTTATCAGTGGGCCTCTCACCAAGCTCTCCCGGCTTCGAGAGCTGCGAGTTGATTTGTTACCAAGTCTTGCAGTAGCTGTTCTAGGACAAGCGAGACCTCCTAATAAAGCTGTAAGCATGTTTGCTCAAACATAGTATTGATTTTCTCCTTTTCTTTTTTCCACTCTGTAAGAGGTTGGAGGCTAGTACTTTGCAGTGTCAGAAAATGGATTTGCCAGCTGTTTGTCAATGCATTGTAATGGCAAATTGGAACGAGAGACATTTGGGGGTTGGGGAAGTAGTAGGATCATTTCTTCATTTTTTTTATGTGCTGCATATTTAATGTCTTGTAAAAAGTATAAGATACGTTTTCAATGTATGTCCTTCTTGTGTTTTAATTTATGCAAACCGGTTCTTATTTGTTTCCTACCTTATTGGGGAGCTGTCTACAGGTCATAAATACCCGCGCTTTTTCCTAAGAAAGGTTTATGGGTGTCATTATGACCCCTCTGCTTTTCTCTCCTTTTCATCGCAGGTTTTCTGTCACAGCTTGTTCAGGACCGCCCTCTGGAACAATGCATTCGTGCTGGACACTATGCGGCCAACGTCATCATCCGGCGTGCGGGATGCACATTCCCCGAGAAGCCAGACTTTCACTGAGGGCTGAAAGCCACTATGGGAACAACAGCTATCCCTGCCTTCTCAGAGACTGCTGCCTTTTTCCCTTTTTTAATTGACCCACTTCTTTTTCCACCGCCTGCATTTAGACTTCTGTGCTCCCGTTTCCATTCGTAATCCAACCGATACTGGAGTTCCACGTTGAACTTCGCCGCACAAAGACGTACTCATATGAAGTTATTCGATTTAACGGACTAATGTTTACATTTCTTAAAAAGTGAAATATATATAAAAGGAGAGCAATCTGTTGCTTTAATGGCTTTATTAGGTTGAAGTGTTCAAAAATTATTTTGGGGTGATGATTCAGTGTTTTGTTTCCTTCCTCTGCGTTGGAAATGACATTGAAGTCACATCAGATAATTTGTTTTTGCCAAGTGCACTCAAGCATTGGCATTAATCTAAGAACAGGACTATTAACAATTGAAGAAAGACTGTCTCGGGAATTGATAACTTGCTCTCACTGTGCTATAGACTTAAATGCAGCCCTTTTTTCCCCCTATATATATATATATATATATATATATATATATATATATATATATATATATATATACTTAAAAACCAGAACTGAACTCTTAATTTGGGTACAGGAGTATTTATGCAGGCTATGATCTTGCCATGATATACCAAATCAATACCTTAAACGCACACTTTTAAGAATTGTACAGATGGTCTGGATTATGAGCTTAGAGCTCATCTATCCAGTTATGTGTTTAAGCAGGGATTCCTCTGCATGCTAAACTCTTCCACCGTTATACCATCTTCAACTGACAAAATAAAATAAAAAAGATATAGTAACCATCTGCGTTGTTTACTTCATTTTGTTTTTACACCAAAATGTGCTAATGGGGATGTGTCGTGATTGCAGTATGGGCTCCTGCACCTCCTCGTTAGCAGAGGGGGGTCCGGCTCGGTGCTGCTCTTACTGTATTCGCCACCGGACACCGTGGGGTCCTGCCTGGATGCTGCGTGTTCCTGGATCTCAATTGCATGCCCGCAGGAGGTCATTTTTCTCAGTTATGGGATTAGTGGTTGCTCTTCATGGTTGATCATTAGAGGGACCTGAAAATTAGGCTGATCCTTGGTCCCCAGCTGTGAGGCTGGTGGGTAATGGAGCTGGCATTGGCAGGCACTGGTCAGAGGGAAGCTTGAAACAGTCCTGGCCCCTCCTTCTCGGCATGGGGCAGCAGCGCAGTCGGGCGGGGGGCTCGGGGAACAGTTGTGGGAGCAGGCCTGCCTGCCCCCTCCCCCCTGCCCGAAGTGAACAGGCACAGCATGTGCGCACTGTACTACAGCATCTCACCCATTATCTCACAAGCTGCCAGCCACACAACATGTCATTTTCTCTCTTCCCCTGGACTTGAACAGGTAATGTAGTGAATCTGGTCCACAGCAAAACTGAAAGCCAGACTTGGAATGTACAAATAAGCATTACTGAAACATTGTTCATGAAGATGTCTGATTTAATATGAAAAGCAGACACTAAAATGCACTATTATCCACCATCACCAAGCTTAGATTATGCACATAAGTTATGGCAAAAATAGAAAGGCTTTACTCATTATGCAAGTGATATGCAGTTGTCAGTACTACTTATACAACTCCTGTCTCGTTGAATGTCAATTTGTATTGATTTTATATGATTGTTTACTTTTCTAAATCATATTTAGTGTCTTGAAAACTTAATTTGATGCATAATAAATGATGGTGTTGGAGACCATTTGATAGGGATCTTTTCCTTTTCTGTAAATAGCATTTAACAGTGTGTGTAATACCTTTTTAGCAAGATGATTGATGCCATGTGAAATCATATTTTCTTCAATTTGTCAGCCGCTTTTTAAAGAGAAAAATGCACCTCCCCCTCCTACTTTAAATTTTACTGCAAATGTTTCATGCCTAAATTACTCCTTTTTAAATTAATACAACTGAGAATACTCATGAGCCAAATCATTCTGAAGCTCTCTGCTTTTAATCTTCTCTAATATAATGAAGTGGTAGCATTTGTGTCAGATCTACATTTACTTCCAGGAATGAGAGGCAGAGAGCTGTGTCTGATTACATCAGTCTAATATGTGTTAAGACATTTATGCTAATGTCGCTTTCTTTAAAATATTTTTTTTCTAGGAAAAATGTAATTAACAACTTGTTAGAGCCTTTTTTTCATCAACATTTTGTACAGCTTCACACAGATGCGTTTTGAAAAGGATCACATTGCTGATTGGTCCAGATCACACTCCTCTCGGCAGCTGGCTGATTTGCTGTTCAAGGTGGCAGATGGCAAAACACAAACATACAAAAGGATGGAGCCATGATTAAGTAATGAGAATGTTTACAGTCATTTAGAAACTTACTTTTTTTTCCCAATTTGGTTTGCAGATAATTATATTTGCTTTTATAATTATTTAATTTAAACAATATTACATGCGTGTTGGGTTATTTTAGATATAGAGTCCAGAGGAAAGAGGCAATCTGCATGTTTCTTCTGCTGATGGCACTCCCTTGTTTTCTTCAGTGGAACACAATTTCGAAATTTCTGTAGGATACTTAAAATGCATTTCATGATTAACGCCTCAAGCTGGAAAGTTGACTTGCGTGTTTCAAGCATTTATCGGTACTGTGGAATATTGTGAAACAGCTATTTTCCGTTATGTGGGTTCTCGAGAAGCCTTTTCTCTGAGAGCAGGGATGTCGGTGACAGATCTGCCCACGGCCGGTGTCACAGACAGGCGTGTTTTCCAGGGGACCCGTCCCCTCCATTGGCAGGGAGCGCTGTGGAGGCTGGCGAGCCACATGCGCAGGGCCTGATTATCTGGGGCTAATGCGGCAGGGGAGACCCTGCGGAGGCTTGGGGTAAAGAGCATTATCTGGATAATGAGGATGCAATCCTGTTTTTTCACTGCCTCTTGAAATAAATCCCTGCTCTATTCCCTAGAACTCCTTCGCTTTTTATGTTAATTAAAAACTACTGTGTTGTAAAGTCTTAAACTAATGGACCAGTGTCCGTTTTTAATTGTTTAAGTATTTTTATTTGACTTGACAGAACTTCAGATCAGATTAAAAGAATTGGCTGATTTTGCTAAGCAGATTGGTCAATCCAAGTGCAGTGTTTCTTATGTAGCTGAAACACATTCTTATGGGCATATACTTTTTTAGATGAAAACTATTAATACATGATGGTGACTAGGGTGACCTTTGAGAGTAGCAGCTGTTTTCTAAATGACCAAATCAGAATAGCTTCTCCTAAACCCCGCCATTTGTAATGACATCGTAGTTTTGTTTTGGTTCATATGCCAGTACGATCATGGTATGCCTGAAGCTTGGCAAAAGTTTAATTTGCCCACACCAGTGCTGTATCATACAAATTATTGTGTCAATTGGCAATATCACCATGGTAATATAACCAAAGACGAATTCAATTCCCAGGATGCATCTCTTCATTTTCATTCACAGGAGCCCCACTAGATTAATGTATCATTTAATATTTTAAAATATTCCATATTGTTATAACTGAATTCTTGTATAGAACTTAATTTCATGTAAGGTAACGGTTTAAATAACTGCTATTCCACCGGCCTTATATAGACCATCTATAGATCTACATTACTATTGAGCTATCATTAAGTATCAATTCATGTATTATAATGAAAAACACCTGCAATCATAATTGAAAATTTACAACAATTGAAATAAGTATTATTTGCATAATCGTTTTCTGAAGTTGGTGCTAGATGACATGCTTTAAAATAACTTGATTTAACATTATTCTTGGAGCCATGTGAAGAATTATGTTAATCAGGCAGCACATATGTAACATTACACATTCACCATCTTTTTAAATAGCAAGTGTCATTCCATCAGTCAAAATATTTGAAGTTCAGCTTTTAATCTAATGCAGTATTTTCACAATTCATTGGCTGACAATGGAAACTGTTATGAAGATTGTGTGGGAATGGGTTTGTATCACAGCTGGCAACATACATGTACTAATTTAGGCTCTTTTTATGTTTTATAGTTTAATCTTTTGTGTTTCTTTACATCATTTTCATACATAACTTAAAACCTAAAGGTTATATACAAACATATCTACTTTATTTCAACTTGTTATTTATATTTATATATATATATATATATATTTTTTTATTATTTTTTTTTTATTATTATTATTATTTTTTTTAATTTTGTACAAATCAAATGGATACTGAATCCCAGATATTGGAACAGCCCCCAATCAACTCGCCATGTCTTACATTTAGAATAAATCGTTTTTTTAATCATTTTCAAATATTAAAAATGGAACATGGAAATATCTTGACTTGTATTTAACAAAACAACAAACCACAAAAAAGTATCATTATTCATTCGAATGTAATTTACATTGAGATGGACTAACGCCAGGGTTAAAATCATTTTTTCATCACAAGTTCCTTTGTAATACTATAGAAGTCTCTTTGTGTTTGTCAAAGAACTGAACAAATGTACAAAAGTATTTTTCAACTGGCTTGATTAACTAAACTTGTTTTTCTTGGCCTGTTAGATACTATGATTGCCAAGATATGATATTTAACGCTAGCCACATTGCTCATTTGCAATTAATAGCTTTAGTTGTCTTTCTTTGAATGCAACTCTGTCCAAGATATTATATTGTTAAACATGCATTTATTGTTAGAATGTATTAGAGACTATCTCTGCAATCAAATAAAGGGTTTATGAATTATAAATGGACAGTTGTGTAGGAAGTAATGACATGATGTCAAAGAAAAACAAGCTATGTTTAGCTAAAAGAAATACCCCCAATGTTTAAGTGGTTACTCAGTACAAAGTTCAACTATTCAATATATGTGTTATGAAGGCATTTTCTTTACTGACAAGCAATTAATTGATTATACATTTGGTAGCGTTGTGATCTATTATCTTGTAATGTCAAAGAAAGAACACACAGGTCACTGAGGGTTAAAGAGGGAACCGAACATAAATGCTGTTAAGGATTTTGTAGCCAAGATGGAAATTTAAATGCAAATTACAGGGATCACTTTTTATACAGGTGTGCCTAAGCTGATAGTTTATATATTTTGTAGGTGGTACACTATAGGTAAAAACACTATAGGTAAATGTATAATTTAAATTAAACATTATTCACCTCCAGTTAAATATATATAATATAGCACACAAGCAGAAACCTTGTCATGTTTAATTGGATTATTATTGTTTGGAAAAACTAAAATAACCGAATACATATCATCATGGAAGATGCGCTCATTGACAACTCAAATACAAACTTGGAGGTTTAGCCCCTTGATGTAAGTGGCTTGATGTGCACTCCTCCCCTGGAAAAAGTATTCACCTTATCTGATATTGAAACTGTGTGATTCAGCCATTTTGAATGTGGATGGTGATGGAATCATTGTATTCACCGCTGCATGTATGATAACAACAAGAAGACTTGACTAATCATGTTGACATTTCTATGGGTTTCATAAATGAATGATCACCTACACATCATTATAAAATATGATTAATGAAACGCACAGCTACAAGAAACGAGAGCTATCAGAAACTACAGGTGGACACTGGCTAGTTTTATCCTTGACTGAACATCTTTCCTGTAGCTCTTTTATAGTTCGGGTACTAAGGAGGGGTTTTCTTCAGTTCATACCTTTTGAATTCAGGTCTGGAGATCGTAGAGGCTAATCATGAATTTGTAGGTTATGTTCCCAGACTTGGATGTGTGTTTTGCATCATTGTTTTGCCGGAAAGCATGTTTGCAACCAAGTTTTAGGTTCCTGACATAGGGGCCCTGGGGTTTTGGGTAAAATACACTGGTATACAGTAAGATTCAATGGCAGTCCTAGAAACATTCACATTGTCTGATTTCTTGCCGATCACCAATTATTATTTTTTTAGCCAATTTCTGGACTGCACCTTTAGGTAAAACTTTATTGCATTGTTGTTTTGATAGCATAGTTAACCCTCTTAGTAGTGAAGGTTCATCTTCACGAGGAACACTATGGTAGAAACTGTGATGTTCTCGTTTTCTTCTGTGGGATTTTTCCCAAGATCATTACTGTGCACATAGTATGCACTGCACTTTTATAACCAATGGCTACCAAGATGACTTACAGAAGCTCCTCTTGACTTTCAGAGATTGTATGGAAGTACATGGCATAAAAGCAGGACAGGGTTATATTAACATTGTATGTTCAACCTTTATAAAGGCTATAGAAACATTTGAACATTGTGCATTCAGGAAAAATACATGTTGCTAAGTACTGATATTGACAATCATACACCATATTTTCATTTAGTTGTTGAAAACTACTGAATGAACACAAACTCCTGTTTTCTTAGCTAAATGTACTTCACTTTAGTAAGGGTAGAAATACATTTGAAGGTTTTGTTTTCTCTTGTAACTTTTAATTTGGGTAAAGTTTTATGCTGCAATGCTTAAAAGAGCATGAAGTTTTAAAGTGTTTTTGTGTATACATTAAGAATAAAATGCCCAAGGGATTCTATTTACATACATTATCATCTTTTTCTCACATTTTCTTAAGGATTTTAGCAAAAGTATTACATAATAGACATGCAAACTCATTTTCAAAGACCGATACTGCTGTTTCTCTGAAATCTGATGTCTTCTGTTACACTCTTTTACAATGATAAACTGGGCATAGCAGTACACATATGGTTAGATGTCGCACCTCCTCAGGTTTAAATGTATACTGATTTATTGTGAAGACATCCAGATGGGCTATAATGAATCTGTGCCTCAGAACCAGGTTCAAATGCTGTTGCTGAAAAACAGGGACAGGGGTCGTGTACTGTATCCTGAAAAATAAATCCTAAGGCCTGTCTTAATAAGTTAAGAATAAGGAGATAAACAGCTAAACATGTCTGGTATCTAAAACGAGAGTGCTGGCTGTCTTCACTTATTGTATTGTTGTATGTACGAGTTATTTTCACCCATTTGTGGGAGCTTGAAAACAATGAGAGGATTTTAACTATGGATGACTAAACACTGATAATATTTATTTCAGTTATTACTTATTGACAAATATTGGCTTGACACCAATATCCTTTTTAAAAGTCAGTATGTGTCATCAATAAGCTTATACTTTGTATTTTTCAAATTAGACAGTTTGCTGTAAACTATTTTACGAATATTATGTATGTATTTATAATTACAATATCTGCAGACATTTCTCCAGTTACATTTTATAGCAAGATATAAGAAACTTCAGAGTCTTTAACAGAAATTGAAGTGAAACTTCTGCGGCATCTCATGCAAAATATATCATCTGAACGACAGAATAGTATATAAACTATTAATTCTGTTCATCTGAGCTAGCATTCTCAAAATATGTATTTATTTAGTTATTGTAAGAGTTTCACTTTTAGTGGGGAAAAAAGTTGTCTTCTGTACACAATGATGTGCTTGTCAATAACCCCCTTGTGGTTTCACTCTTCAAATAATCGACTAGAATTGTCACACTACACATTTAAGTTCCACATTCCAAACATAGGCCAGATACTTTTTTGTTTTGTTTTGCAGTTTTGTCCTGAAACTGGAATACACCGTAAATCAAGACTCGCTGACACAAATCTCAGTGTTATTTCGCCTTCATAATCAACTATACAATATTGCCCACTGAGATCATGCATTAGAGGGGAGGTGGGGGGGGGGGAAGACACGTCCCGGCTTTTCCTTTTTAGTCGACACATGATGCATCTTCCCTGCAAACTGTGTTCCAAGGTGATATTTATCTCCGATAGGGAAGAAGACGACGACCAAAAAAAAACAAAAAAGTGCAAATGTAATTTATCTCCCGAGGTCTCGGGAAGTGAACACAGGGAAGCACAAGACTTAAGTCTCCCTTTGCAAACTGTATTGGAGATGGAGTGAAGAAGGGGGAGGGTGCTACTTTGTCACAGGCTGCTATGTAGATTAACCTTTCAATTAGTTGTTATCAGGTCCTTTCTGCCTCGCGCGAGCTGTCGCGTGCGCTCATTTATTCAATAAAGAGAGCCTCTGGACCCGCAGTTTCCATCTTCCCTTTATGCATCATCGTTTTAATTACTGCATTCATGAGACGGAGAGAGGAGAGCCCCGAGAAAACTTAACAAGGTAACTACCCGCAAATGTTTTCGTTAGCAGGCATTTTTTCCCCCCTTCCTTTGCCTTGGCTTCATCTCAGTGTTGTTGCATGCGTCTGTTTTGTTCCATTGAGCAGACGAGCGGGGAGCTGCAGCGGCCGGGGCAGCGTTTTGCGTTTAAATTTAAACCGCGCAGACATTGGCGACGGGGAAAGACGCACGATGCTGCGAATTGCATTAGAAAGGGAAGAAACGCGCATTCAATACACACACGCATTCAAAAAAACAAAATGTGGGTATGGAAATTTCCAGAGAATTGTAGCATACGTGCGCACGTCTTATGTTCCAGTTTATATAAAAAAAAAAGTCATTTATATCAGTGTATTTACACGCAGTATTTCATTAAATGCACGTTGGAAGATGAATATGCAATGCATGCATTTTATTGAATTGGGAGGGAAAGGGGGGAATAACGGGAATGTTGTAAGTGCATGCATTTTTTTTTTATTTGGAGGAAAAGAGGATGGATGGCAAAAATGCACGAAAAAAAACGTGACATAATAGGAAAGCATTGTGTAGTTCAACGCAAGGATGGTGTTACTGCAATTAAAGCGGCGACGCAGGCAGTGTCGTATTGCAAACCTCTGCAAAGGATATAAACATTACAGCCCCAACAAACTTCGGCATAGGCGATTATGTGGTACTTTAGGAAATAAATGATGGATATAACAGCCGACCAATTAAAATCTAAAATGTTCCCATTCACTTTCAAGAGTAGCCAATCGTTTCGAGGAGGAGCCTCTGTAAAGGTAGCGTGCGAGTGTGTGGCGTCTGCCAAGGCGCTGACCCTTTAGCCTGCCAACCTTTCCTGTTGCTGTTATCTTGTTCAATTACGCGATTAATAAATCCATCGGATAAATCACGCTGCAGTCGTGCTTTATTTTGATCCCAGGAAAGAGACCGTGTGGTGGGCATAGGGGGACGTGAGTGACACGCTTGAGGCTAATGGGTACCTTAAAAGGCGGGGCCATGTCGTGTGATTGGCAGATCTGACGGCCAACGACACGGACGAAGTCTCCGAGGGGTAGAGCGTACTTTGAATGATTGACGTGCGCTTTATCAAACCAGAAATCGGATTTGGCGTTTTATAACCAATATTAAAGTTGCTAGGGAGGGCGCATCGGTGTGTAGGTAAGGTTTAATGAGACTCCATTGGGCTGTAATCAGTGTCATGTCGGATTCATGTAAACTACAACATTGTAACAAAATGGCGTCTGTTTAGGTAACACCAGCAGGCAGCAGCGCCGTCCACCCACAGCCACTCAGCTGCTAGAAGTCAAGGTTTGTGATTTGTCTTTCATTCATCGCAGTCACAGGTTAATTGGAGCATTAACTCACCTTCATAAATTATCCTTAATCATCTGTCGGCGAGCAGGCGTGAAATATAGTGAATGTGTGATAATGTAGAAATTAAAAACCTGTCAGTCTGCTTTTCCAAGTTTTCTATTTTGACGTGAAATGCTGTGTATTCCGGGGCTGAGCTAGTTCTCCAGTCGCACTCCGGACACGTTTTAAGTTGTCAAAGACATGCCCAGAGATGTGAACAATTGAATTAAAATCGATGGGATTGAAGAGAGAGGCTTTTATTGCACGGATGTCGCTTTTGCACAGGCGCAGGTATAGACGCGAGCACGGCGTTGCGTTAGAAGTTTCCAGATATTCATCCTACTTGGTGACATTTCTAGCCTTCAGAAGAAATGAAGCACAGAGGGACCGATTGCAAAGATGATGGGAAATGATGGCATGGACCATCCAAAAAAAAAAAAAAAGGAGTCGTGCAGACGGAGTTTGTTTAACATTGCAATGGCTGTTGTCTCTCTTTCCTGCAATCCTAGCTTGACCCTGCTGCTGCAGTATAGAGTCGAGTTAGATGTGTGATCATTGGGGTTTTGTAGCAGGTAGAAGAATCCGAAAGAAATTGCACAGTACAGGTCACCTGCTGGTTGCTAAATGCACTGTTATTATTTTTATGCATTGAATGTTCATCTCACTCTAGGCCCTCGCCAGACGCTTTTTGAAACAATTGCTGTCTAAAAAGTGCTTGCATATGAAGGCATGCACATGTGGTTTTGGAAAAGTGACATGAGCTTGAGTCAGATGTTTATGAAGTGATTTTGACCTCCCTTTCTTAATGTTACATTTTGTTGTCTGTTGTATCCATTGGCTATTTATGATATTATACATAGATGCATGCTTATTCTTAACTATTTACATCATTTATTAATACTGTGGACATTGATTAAAGTTTTCTGTTCTGAAAGTAGGTGTCAGCACGCATCCGCAAATAACGTGATCGGATATTTACCTGGGCCTGGTATCTATTTTGGCTTTATGATCTTGCTTGTGATGCATTCCAATCTGTTGTAGATGAGGCCTTTCTGATCATAGGGGGAAGGGGGGAGATTTAGCTTTTCAAGCAGGTAAATACTAGACAGACCCAGACCAGTGGATTAAAGTCTCAGACAAACCCAGACCAATGGATTAAAGACACTCTCCAGATCTCTCTATCTGCAGACCTTCTGTATAGTTCTTTAATCCATCTGTCTCTCACCATGTTGATCTTTACCCCCATAGTCCAGGTCTGTGGCTTAAACTGAGTACAGGAGAAAATGTTCAACTTTTACTATGGGAATTATGGATGTGTTTACAGTATTTGTTTGCTTGTGCCTCTGGCTGCAATTGAAAAGATGCTTAAATAAAACAAGAAATGCACTACTTTAGCCGCTGTACAGGATGAGGAACACGTTTGCAAAAGCAGTAGTGAGTTGTCCTCATCAGATGCAAACTGACATCCAATATGATGCTTTATTATGATACCTTATTTGTGTTACTAATCTACTAATGCCACGTTAACATTAATTATGTCTGAGAATTAATCGATTGATCACAGCCCAAATCAATTGATTGAAGTATTAATTTAATGTATTAAATTATAGTATGTTGTCTGGCCTATGTATTGGCATGTTTTGCTATTTAATTGTTTATGAATAAGTGAATGTCTTTGTCAAGAACCACAATCTGAGCAGTGTCACGTCTGCTCTGGCCTGTATTGTCTGAGTAAGAGCCACTTTGTCACTCTATTCATATAATTTCAACCCCCTCCAACCAAACACACAATTTGGAATGCAACAAGGGATGTAAAAATAAAACCAGAAGAGTGAGACACAAGCAGTGCAGTTTTTAAACTAGTTTTGGCAGAGGAGAGGTTTGTGATAAGACTCCTGTCTCTCAATAATAATAATACAAAAAGTTTAAATGCACAATATTCCATTCAAACTAAACATAGCTTTGTGATGCCTTGTTTTTAGAACATTTATAGTGGAATGTATGTTTTCCTGCCCTTTTCTCTCAATCTAGTGGAATGGCTTCCTCCAGTGTAAAATCATAACCTGTGTTAGGTGAGAGATGTGGTATAACTGCATTTAAACTTGGGTTCTGAAATCTGTTGGTCTCCTTTCTTTTGAATCTTCAAGGGGATGTTTTTGAAACTTTAAAGTCGCAAATTAATCTGGGAAAGATTTGCCGGACAGTGACAGTTTGCAGATGCCTTTGGAGGCCAGGTGGAAATTGGCAAGACTGAGCTCTATTCTCCAGGGTGTAGTTTCCCAGCATTATCAGCTGTTCTGGTTCATTGGATGCATAGGGATGTGGCCAGACAAGTTTGTTGCTCTTCAACAAAATAATTCGGCGTACAGAATAGAGAAGATTTAGTATGGAAACAATACTGTACTTACCCTTGGGATGGGAATGTTGTAAAGTTAATTTAAATTGTTCTCATGTGGTCATACTTGGTGTCAGCTGAGTATATTTTATTGTCCTCAAAGTTGACTACCAATATTACATCATGCTCCTTTTAATTACCCATTTTACAGAGGGATAAAAAGAAACATTCTCCTGTCTTATATACTAATTTTCTTACTGACAAATGTAAGATACATGGGTTCATATTTTGTTGCATGTGAATCCATTTCAGCCATCTGTCTCTTTAGGTATTTTAATTTTAATTATCTAGTATATACTTCACCTAAATGGTTTGTAAATGGACTCTTCCCATGATGAGACTGACTTCCTGAATTGTAACATTAGACAAGGAAGTACTTTCTTACTGTAGTAATGTGCTTTTTCTTTCCTCTTTTTTAGGTTTCAGTTGTATTTCCAAGGAATTTTATACAGTACGCTCCAGGTTTCCTAACAATAAACAATCAAAAGCATTAAGGATTTTCCCACAGAAGTGCCCGCTCTTGAGTTGTTCTCTGTTCCTAGGATTTACAGAAATGCAGCCATATGAGTTGCCGAAACAACATTTATTTTTAAATTCCTTTTCAAGCTATGGATGCGTTTAATTTGTTACAAGAATAAAGGGAAATCTCTATGGATCACTCTTTTGTGAAACAAATTCTTCAACCATGGTAAAACTTGCTAACCCACTGTATACTGAGTGGATTCTTGAAGCAATACAGAAGGTTAAGAGGCAAAAGCAGAGGCCTTCAGAAGAGAGAATTTGTCATGCGGTGGCAGCATCCCATGGACTGGACAAGAAGACCGTTCTGGAACAGTTGGAATTAAGTGTTCACGATGGCTCGGTTCTCAAGGTTACAAACAAGGGGTGTGCGTCTTACAAAGACCCAGATAATCCAGGGCGGATTTCAACTGTTAAATCTGGAGCCTTTTCCGTTTCTCTGAAGGGATCTGTCCGGACATCTTGTGATCTTCGCTATGTAGATTGGAATAAGATACTGAAGAGGGCTATTGAAGGTCTTAATGATCTTAACGGTTCCTCTCTGAAGAACATAGAAAGATTTCTGAGGAACCAGGATGACTTGTCCAACGTCATCGGTAACCCCGTTTTCCAGCAGCGGCTTCGTTTAGCAGCTAAACGAGCTGTAAACAATGGGAGATTATTGAAGGATGGACCACTCTACAGGATGAACTATGGAAGTGCGGGAGGAAAGGGATCCTCCAGGTGTGCCAGTGCTTCCACTTCATGTCTCCCTCCTGTAACTCTTCTCCCCCATGAGAAAGACCAGGTAGGTGATACTGTCACTGTCCTCTTTTACAGGCTCTGATATATGTGTATATGTATTTTTAATGTATGAAATGCTTCCCCCTTACACAATTTGCTTGAATGTAAATTTAGCTTTTAACGGTGACCTTCTGGGGAACCCATTGCTTTTTGGATACAGGTGGTGAATTAAAAAGGCTGTTGCATTGGAGTCTGATGTGTTTAACAGGTTTACCTTAAATTAGCCATTGCAGGACATCCTGTAGTGAATGACCTGTCTGATTTGCCAAGCATCAACTCTGCAGTGCCAATAAATGTGTGGCTAAATGACCAAGCCTAACAAAGGCAATTGCTTGCAATATTTGCTGAGAGTGTTGAAGAGGGTATTTATATTTATTATGTACTAAATGAAACCATTATGTAATGTCCTCATTCCTATTTTCAGTTGAATCATTTAAGTGGGAAAAATCTGCAAACATACTAACATTTTTTTTTAATCTGGTATTGCCCTCAGTAAATTCATGTCTACATTATTTAAATGTGTGGGCAAGAATTGTTTGAAAGGCAAGTTTTATACTTGCTGTTTGAGTAGCAAAAAGTGGTGTAACTTACCTGAGACTTCACTCCAGAATTGTGTAGTCATATTTCTACAAACCCCATGAATATAAAACAAGGTTTCATATAAATGAACTGTTTCCTCAGTGGATCAAAAGAAAGATTTAAAAATGTCACCACTGGATATCGTCTTTCCTTCATTGTTCCATTATTGTAATTTTTGTAATTCCCTTTAAGCCAAGCAATACTGTATAGTTCATGATTGATTGTGGGTGGCTATCTGGTATTTAAAGAGAAACCCATTTTCCATGTGTTTCTTATTGTAGCGATTTGACTGGTAACATTGTTACCAAATGGTTTTTGTAAATTGGGTTTGTGTAAAACAGTCAGATTCAGTGTCGTCATCCCCCTTATGGTTTGGCTTTAGTTTTCTTTCTTGTAAAATGCCGTTTAAAACTTTTCATTCCTTCATGAAATACAGTACATTTATGTTGCACAGTGTCAATGCTCCTGACCATATTTGTAGGAGTTACTGCCTGCAAGAAACTAGTTTAATATCATTGTGACCTCTGGGATAAGAGCCACTCTATTCATTCTTTTGGGAACTGCTTTCAATGTGTTCAACATGCATTAGACAATCTGAAAACATCAAATGTAATGCTTTTTTCCTCTGATTTTTATTTGACTATTTTTTACTGAAGTGAAGTCAAATGGAGTAAAAATGCAGAAGTTGTACTTTTAGACATCTTCTTGTTAATGCTAATTTACAGTAGGTTAGGCTATATTTTGTTACAATCTGCTTTGTGTGGTGGTTGTCAGCTGCTTTTTCAGTGACACTTACTGTTTGGTTATTACTTTTCCGGAAATGTGTGGCCAGCCAGTAATTGTGCAGTTCAAGGCCGTAGGTGTTAGTTAAGCTTCAGTGTCAAGAGGGCTTTGCTTTCATATGCAGCACTTGGATGTCATTTGCAGATTGTACAAAGCTGATAAGAAAGGAGGAGTGGTGAGAAATTGGGTAATTATAAAACCTCTGCAAAATGTCTTTTGTTCCCAATTCACATCATCAGCTGTAGTTAGTCTGCTCGTAATGTGGGCTGATTATGGTAAGGTTTAATTCAAAGAGTTGTTATGCAGCCTGTCCTGAATTAACAGCGATTCTTGCTTTAAAATTCAATATTTAATTAATCTTTATTATGCTAAATTCATATACACTGTAGCATTTCTGTTTCAATCAATCTCCCTTTAACTGCCTGGGAGTTATTTTAGCTGCTCAAAATGTTACTCTGAGATTGCAGGAGGTATGTTCTTTGTCCTTCGTTATTTGTAGCATCAAATAAACAGTGGCTTTAATGTAAACAGTTTTGTTGTAATTGCTTCTAATAATTGAGGAAGATCAAGCTTCTCTTATTATACTGTTGTTAACAAGCCACAGACTACTTGGCAATTGTTTCCCATCTATATCAAAAAATGTGTTTCCATTAAATGTCTAATGGAGAATACTGTGTTGTTGTAATAAATAACCCACTTGGATCTAAGGATCCTGGTGGGTTCATAATGCCTTCAAAAATACAGTGGAAGTAATGGAAGCTCATTAATAAAACCTTTATTTAGGCCTATTTGTTAAACTGTGTAAAGTCTTGCTGTTATATAGACATACTATAAAATTGCATCCTCTACTGGGTTGTAAAAAACAAAACAAAAAAAAAAACAAGTTTGACAACTTATTCTCTTCTGCAGGTATAATGTAAGCAGTGACTCTGCTTTGCATGTGGTTTTAATTTGCCTTTAAACATTCTTGCTTTTCTTTGTGGTGAGACCCAGACTCCCTGATTGTCACACACATTGAAATGGTTTCACTTGCAGTGCATTTCATTGTTTTTACAACTTTCCCTTTTGTCAGTTTCTGTTTGGTAGAGACCTATATCCAAGTACCAAGTTTAAATATTAATCCGAGTCCATTCTTGATGGTGATTGCTTGAAAATGGGAGACTGAAGTGCATGAATTATTTAAGTCAGTGTTATGAAACTGGATTTGGACTAATACCATTAATTCTAAAAATATATATTATCTGGTTTTGTCCTTGTGTGTTTGAACACTGGACTTGATTACATTTTCCTTCAGGAACACACTCTTGAACTATCAGAATTTGTTTTACATTTCCCTCATTCTTTAATTTGGCTAATTCAGTTGTTCATTGATATGTTTTGTGTGTATGTTGGTTACAAATGATGATAATGCCAATAGTAACCTAATATTGACTAAATAGCAACATAAATTTGTGTATTTGGGAGCTTGCAGAATTGTGACCCTATGTAAACCTGGACAGTCAGGAATGCATAGCTTATGGATTGATTTTAGGTGAAACTAGATGTTGCTCATTTGTTGCGCAATACCCAGCACCTGTAGTGTCTGCAGCTTGTAAAACCTGAAGTGGTTCACAGTGCTATGCAGGGTGAACCTTTTTGTACTGCAGTTTTCATCACTTTGAATTATGTGAAGAGAACCTTCCAAATGCAGATATTCAGATCACGACATGAATATTGCAGATACATTTTTACTCGGAATACACATTGGCCTTGTTGGATTTGCTGCAACATGATTTTATTCAAGTGAGCAGCTCTCTTCTGTCCTTGTTGCAACATAATTGAGATTTCAGACCAGTGAGAAGATTTAGACCCTGTGAAGAAGTTATCCACAGATATTTTGCAATATCAAACAAATATATTAAAAGTGCACATTTGGGGGGGAAAAAGACGCTTTAAAACAAGTGATGCATTGTTTTTGTATTTCCTGTAATATTTAATGTATTACTTGTATTTTCACCATCCCAAAATATAACCATATACTGAAAAGTGGTAATGAGATTACCAGTGATTTAGACAACGGGAAAGCTTTAAGGAACTGTAAGATATGCAGGTGTTTGTTCAAGGTTACGTCTCCAGGTTATGAAAATTAATAATGGCAGTGTACCCCAGCCTGCATTGGAAATTCAAATCTGTAATCATAACCTGAGTGCTTTTGTTAACTTTGTCTGTGGGAGATGCATTCCCAGCCCAAGGCCTACAATGATATGCTCATGGAACAGAAGTAAATGTTAAAAACTAACTTTGTTGTTTACTACACAATTGTTATTTATCAGGATGTGATGATAAATTTCCACAAACCATTTCTTCACACGTTAGTCTGATGGAATAGGTTTGATAGGCTTGTTCTTCCTTCTAAAGGTTTTTTGTGAAAGGTGCATTTAAATGTGGATGACTTGATGGTTTATGTATTTCATATTTCCAGTTTAAAGGGAAAATGTTGCACCTGCTTGTTTATTTCCATATTTGAAACTTGGGAGGAAACCCTGAAAGTTTAAGGCGCTCTGATAGTTTTTTTTTCTTTTTTGTTTTGTTTTGGGTGAATCCATAAAATGCTGTGCTTTATACAGAGTGACAAAACCTCTCTGCATCATGATCAGAAAAGCAGAACACACATTGTATATTTTTACATTGGCAATGTGTGACTGTATATCTGCAGCTTTCATTTTTTTTACTGGTCACTTCCACTGTTGTTTATATTAATCTTGTTAATGCTCACTTTTTTTGCAATTGACTGTTAACAATGGAAGCCATTTGGTAATCAAGTCTGGAGTCCAGGACATTCCCTTGTCTTTGAATTGTTCATTGAATGCAAGCCCTTGGTTTCCAGGCATGGAGCTTGACTGTTGCTAGGAGATAAATTTCATTGACATGAGGACATGATAGCATGGTGCCAGTTGTTTCACAATCGGAAAGGTCTGCCGTCTTGCAGATGGTTCAGAAAGCTTGTGGTGGTGGTTAGATGTGTGCTGATTAGCTCAGTGCATTAAAAGAGCCTTTTGTTGTTTATTGTGTTGTATGGACTGGTCAGTCTGCAGCTGCTCCTGTGCTCTTTATTGCATTTCTTATGGGGTTAATTCCTAGAAAGATTTGGGCAAACTGTGGTCTTTAGCCAACTTCAAGGTCATTTTTAACAGAGAATTACATTGTAAAGTATAAGGCAAAATGTATAGGCTAATTTATTTTTTGTATTTTTACACCACATGTAAGAACAATATGAACATCAGAGCTATTAAGTATAATCACTGGAGTATTTCAATAGGAAAGTATACAAAATATTCAGTTAATCTACTTATTAGTAGATGGATCTTTTAAGTTTTGTGTTTTTAGTTTTTTTGGTACATGTTGGTACCAGTCCCATTTAAATTAATGGGTTTCTTAGTACCTGCTGTAAAATTATATTGCACATAATTCACAGTTTTGGTTTAATTTGAATACTGTATTCACTGTACTAAAATCCTAAATAACGAGCCACATTTCCTACACTGCAACATTTCAGAAAGTGTCTCTTGTGATGCAATTCACACACATTCCAGTTTCTCTCTCTCTTTTTTTAATATATATATATATATATATATATATATATATATAGTGTAGGTATTTTTTGATGGAAGATGTATGTAATGTCTGTGTGTCTTGCTTCAATGCATACACATACAGTTCTATCATACTGTAAGGTAACATCTGCCTAGAATAAAAATGGATTCGCCAGTTGTTTCCCTGGATAAATCAAGCATGTGTAGAAACATTTAGATGACTTGATCAACTTATCCTTATCCAACTGGTGCAACTGATTGTGAAGGCTGTGCTTTGTGTTCTACTGATGTCTGTAGCATAATTGTAACTATTGATATTCTCTACGATGAAGTCTTGTTTGTAATTGGGCTGTCCTGGTCCAGATGTTTAGTTGAATCATTCTACAGTGGACAGAGAGATGTGCAGTGCAGTGTTTGAATAGAGAGTCACTTCAGTAACAACTCAAAGACCATTTAAGATGAGAATGTGTAGCACAGAGTTTGTGTATTATTTTTTTCATTGCTCCATTTTAAATGATAAGGCAGTCATTACATATAAATGATGCCTTTTGTTTTTGTCTGGGAAGCGTATCCTAAAATGTAGACGCTTGCCACTACAGTTGTCAAAGTATCTCAGTGTTTAAAGTGTTACAATCACTCTAATTTCAGTGCAGCAGTAAAGTGTTTTCATGGTTTTAAAATAAAGGAATCAGGCGCTAACTATTACTAATATGAAATGAATGTTTGATTATATAGCTTAGTCATATTTATTTAATCACTTAATACATGTTTATATGCATCTTGCCATACACCTTACAAACAATTCTAGACCAGTACAATATTGGGGAAGTTAAAAACATAAGAACATAGGAAAGTTTACAAACGAGAGGAGGCCATTCGACCCATCGTGCTCGTTTGGTGTCCACTAATAACTAAGTGATCCAAGGATCCTATCCAGTCTGATTTTAAATGTTCACAAACTTTCAGCTTCTACCACATCGCAGGGGAGTTTGTTCCTGAACAGTTATGTAACTACTAAATAATGTGGAAACAATGCACCACAATACAAATTAAAACCACAATGTCATAATATTCCCTAAGGAGAAACCTGAAACATAAGGAAGCACCAAATAGGTTTGTATGGGAGGAACCTTTAGGGGGTGGGATCTACTTCCATTCACTTCCATGTCATGGCCTTGATTTCCCACATGAGCACCAATTCCACTCTTGAATCAAGAGAGTTTTATTTGTTTTAATAAATGTAGCTCATTAGACTACATGACACTATTTCTGTTTCCTTAGTTTGTTTCAGGCTATAGCTGACCGAAAGCAGTTTGCACAGTGTGTAGCTGAAAAGTATTTCCACTAAGGCTCAGCTAAACCTCCGTTGCACCTGGGAACATATTATTGTATTTCTATACCAATCAGGCCAAACAGATCTGTGTAGGCTGTTTACACAGAGAGGGTTTATACTTGGCTGAAGATTTCCTTTGTGGGGGGAGGAATAGGCTGTACCAGAACCTCCCTGAGGAGATCCCAAATGGGAAGAGCTCAGTCTTCTACAGGTCTTTATCTGAGTTTTCTTGTTACACCTTTGTTTTGTTTTCCTTTTTAATTCCTTCCTGTGTAGTTAGTGTTTGGAGCTATAAGAGTCAATTGGACAATTTTCAGCTCAATATTTCCATCTACAATAACTTCAAAGATAACCATTGAAGATTGGCAGTTGGTTGTGACAGCCTTTCAGTTTAAAAACTAATTGGCTCTTGATTGGGAATCTAATTTAACGCCTGTTATTGTGTTATCTATCAAAGTAAATATGTGTGATTAAAAGCTTAAGATAAAAAAATCCTTTTAGCTTTGAGTCTGAGCTTCTTTCATTTTAAATTTATCTGCACCCTACTGATTATTCTTTTAAATGTATTGAAAATATTGACATGCTGCAAAAGTAAGCAATGACCTCACTTCTCACTGTGTTGTGTACATTTCACTGCAGGCATTCTGTGAGTGTTGATATTTCTGCAACCTTTGAGGCTAGCTGCGTGAACAGGATATTAATTGGATGGTTGAAGGCATGTACAGTAATTTTATCCTTGGGTTAAAAAAAAAGATGTGAAAGATAGTTTTAATATTTAATTAGGCACAAAGCCTCTGCTGCTTAGCATAAGCTAACCTGAGAGCCTAATACCTGGAAACACTCTGAATTCAGCCCCCCATTGCTTGACCTTGTTAAAGTAATTGTAATGTAATCACACAGCTCTCCTCATTAAGTTTCTGTAAATTGTAGGGAGTGATAAGCTAATGGATAGTGGGAATATAATGTAATGAAATGTAACTAAATGAGAGAACAGATTTACTCTTCTTTGCTCTCGTCCCGTCACATATCCTATAATAACCTACATGAATCTTCCCTGGCAAATAGTTTACATTACGTTACATCACAAAGATTAGGGTTTTAATTGTGTGTTTGTGCTACTATTCATCTTCATTAATAGAGCAAAACCAGTTCATTACAGTATCGCTGTGTGAATTGAGCATAATTATATCCATCTCCTCAAGAAGTGTGTCTTTTTGGTGACCCAAATTGGTGGTTTTGTTTTAGTGTGTTCAGATTAATGAAAGGAAACCCACTGAAACCAGATAAAGTACATTATACCCTATGGGATAGCAATTTTATATCTGTACATTTATCTGACCTTATACTGTGTTAAAGGTAGCCTAGTCCTAGTATGGTAGTTATTCACTAGCAGTGATCCAATCCTATCCAATAAGCTTTCTTTTGTTCAGTTAACATAAACATTACCTACTACCACTGTATGATGCAATTCATGTAATGGAAATGGTAAACATGTTAAGCATGTTTAAATGAGGTAAGTTAGGAAGTATCTGGTTAGCATATTCAACCTCACCTGCCAGGAAGCTGGAAGTGTTACCTTGGCAACAGCAGTCTGCTATTTATTTGATTTGTTTCTTCTTCTAAAGAGTAAAAAAAATAAATGTCTTCAGTTATTTTAGTAATCCTTAATTTGGTGGAATTCTTGTATCATTTTGTGAATGTATTTAATTATATATAATGTTTTGTATGCTAGTGACACATTAATGAAAACTGCCATTTAGCCACACTAGAAACCTTTTTTTAAACTAGGAAAGTACAAAGCCTTTTACTACAGATGCATGCATTCAGTAGAAAAAAAATAGATAGTAGTTTTAGTACAGATTTGCCCTTTTTGGTTTATACCAGTATATACATAGTAGATCAACATTTGAATGCCGATTTACAGTGTAATAATGATCTTTTTGAATTTATGTGAAGATGTGTAGTAGTGTAACTCACAGATTAGCTTATAAGCTTAACAGTATAGTCCATAGGTCCCATGTGAGTACAAATCTAGAGGGTCCAAGCAAAAGGAGATGATTTTACCTAAGTCTGTTTAGCAAGTACCTCTATAACTGAGTGGAGCTACATTTACTGTATGAGAGATTTCAGTGTATTTTTAATGTATTATTAAAAGCATCGCTCAATAAATGTCACAATAGGCAAAATGTTTTGATGTGGAGTATTTTACCACACTGAATCACTCCCTTGAGTCCTTAACTGATATTTGTTGGAATGCACCTAATACGTTCTACAGAAATATCGCACACTTGTATTGTTTTGAGATTAGATGTAAATGTAGCAAATATACCCAGCTTGGTATAATAGAAAAGGCAAATTGTTGGTGTTGTATGCATTGGATCTCTAACATGCAAATTAATCCAGAGCGCTGTAAACGTCTTTGTTCCGGGCCCTGGAGCTTGGAGGGAGGACAGACCTGTTCATTTTTACAAGCGTGACGTTTCAGAGCTTGTAATAAATATCCAGAGCACTCGCAAAGCAAATGCGGTCAAGTAGGCTCTGCAGGGTAGGATTTAACTGGTATGCTATTGTTTCATAACCCTTATCCAGAGGGAAGCTAGCTTATAGTAGCAATGTGAACAGCAATTTGCTTTTGACAGCAGAATGTCCTTTCTCGTATTGATTAGGTTTTTGAGAAAATCGTGGGACATTGATTCAGCTTCTAACCGGTACTTATATGATAATCTTGAATATGGTATTAATAGTGGAGATCAAGTAAAATATAGCCAGACGGAAAACAAGAATTCTAATTAAATGACTTACAAATGGCCGCAATTCTTGTATCTACAAAGCCAGCTATCTAGGTGTTTCCTTTTGGTATTTGGTATTGATGTTTTGGAAAGGCTTTCTATTCTCATACATTACCATATTCTTGTCGGCTTACCCCATGCAGGTCAACACCAGTGTTATAAAACATACAACCTGAGAGCTATAAAACTGCGGCATGTCACGTGAGGTGCAGTGACTGAGTGATCTTTCCTCGATAGCAGGGACCTCTCGCCAGTTGTTTCACTGTGGAATAGTTTGTGGTTTTGGCTTTACAGTCACTTTCCCCTCAGAAATCCCAACAGGGGATGTTGAATTCTGTGGAAATGCCGTGTCCACCGCATCACGGAATTCCCCAGGGAGTGACATCTCGGCATGTCGACACCTATTTATCACGGTAGTTGACGTTTATTGCACTACAGATTATATTGCATGTCATAAACACAGAAATATAAAAAGCGATTATGCTGTACAAATTATGCTGTAAGTGGATGTAATTTTTAATGTTACAAATATATGAACGTGTTTGTTTTGAGTCATTTACATTACAGATGACAAGTATTCAAAATTGACTAATTGTTTACTGGATGGCAGTGTAATCCTCATAGGAGAGGTAGAAACCAGCCATATCATGCTAAAAGTTGGTAATGGCTACCATAGGCAAAAGGTAGATTTACGGTTACAGAGGCTTGCACTGTAACCAGACATTGGATTAGGAGTTTGCCCAGGTAGCAATCTTCACAGTCAGTAGTAGTGCCTTGTTCAGCACAATCAACAGCAGTACCATTTACATTGTAACTGTTCAGCTTTGACATTGCTCAGTGAACAGCAGTTTTCCATTACTATGTACTTGTACAGTCCAGCAATGATTTCAGTGCACTGGTATCCATTGTTTACAGTTGAAACATGGGGGGAAAATAAGTTTGAAATGTTTTCATTACAAAATTACACGTATTGCAAGATTTGTCTAATCCTTGTGTGTGTCCTTTATGTTGTGTTAAGGGCTGTCTGTTATTGTCTGAGATGTAGTTTTGTGCAGCCAGTATCATTCAGCTTTTGTTTTGCATTTGAATGACATCTGTTGTTGTGTGAAGGGTGTCACATTGTATTTTTCAGCTTGTGTTTAGGTGTGAAATGTCACAATTTATTTTTTGTATGAATACATGCTTTTTCAGTTTTTATGGGTAAATCACCCTTTGCCCCCCCCCCCCCCGTGCCCCCTCTTTGAAGTAGTATGCATCCCAGACCTTGCCTTTGACTGTACTTAAATAGTACTTTTCAGTAAGAATGTTATTTTAATATATTGTAAATATTTCTATTGCTTTGATTTTGTAAATTGGAAGCTTTTTTTATTTTTTTAAATTTGTTTAGTAAGTGGAAAGCAGTACCTTTTTAACCACAGGTCAAGCAGTAGCTTCCTTGAACATTTTGAATAAATGAAACAATTAATAGTTATCTGAAAGTGCTTGATGGAGACTGGATTTCACCAAATTAATTATAAAACTGATCATTATCCTCTTGACAAAAACAATATTGTTGCTGATGAATGGTTTAGAATGTCAGGCTTCCCTCCCTTTGGGCTGTAATATGTGATTTCTGATTTTAAAACTTTTAATTAAGGCCTCGTGAGTGGCTCAGGTGGTAGAGGCGCACACAGAGCCCTATGAGCTGAGGTTTGCCCATTTGATCCCAGTTCATGTTATTTGCTGGTTGTGACCGTTAGTGTTGTCGCGATGATCTGAGATGTATTGGCATAATTGGCCACTTAGGTGGAGAAAAACAAAAACTTAAATTTTTATTTAAAAAAATAAACTCTATATAGTGGAATGTTTTTAATAAGAGTCCATTTGTAGTGAATTGCCACTCTGGTAATGTCCACCCCCCAACCATACTGAACAAATGACCAATGTGGACATGTGTAGAGTAGTCTGGTCATCCTGCATTCAGTCACCTGGTAAACTACTTCAAGTTAAATTAGATGACAGTATGTGTATGGCAAACCAATCAATGGTTTAACCCATTTTAATCAATTGAGTTCTTCACATATAGTTGGGGAAAAACTGTAGCTTGGAATGTCACCAGCAGGCATATTTAGTAAATTATTACTAATATAGCCCTTATCTGCCCTGGTCAGCCATTTCAAAGAGTCATGTTTTTAAATCTCTCTGCCTGTTTTTATTTAATTACTGCCCCTTTGGTATAATACCAGATTTGCATATAAAACGGTACAACTGATTTGTGGTTTTCTTTTTTCTTAGCCACGCGCTGACCCCATCCCAATATGCAGTTTCTGTCTGGGTACTAAAGAGTCCAATCGAGATAAGAGGCCGGAGGAGCTGCTCTCGTGCGCAGACTGCGGAAGTAGTGGTGAGTAAACATCATAGTGAACGATGGGCAGTTCGGGAGACGGGAGTCTCAGTTCAGTCCTTTAAAGAATCGTACACTCCTGTGAAAAGTCTCCTCCTGTTGCAAAGGTGATTACACGTCTAACACGCTGAGGAATTAAGCTTGGCAAAGTGAAGTATTGAGTTTTGGCAAGAATAAACTGGGTCTACCACTAAAGAAGACTGAAGTGCTTTTGTGAATTTGACAGCAGTAATGCGTGCCAGCTGCTTAATATATAACAAATTTTGTTTCATATAGGTTTTCTGTTGTTCCTCCGTTACTTAACATAAACAAACGTAAAAAACAAACACCATTTATCATTTTCTTGCAGACATAATAACTTGAATGATGGTCTATAGATTTTTTTTTTTTTACTATTGTTTTCAACTAGTGTAGCAAAGTAGTGAAGTAATCTGGAATACTTTTTCACAGTGTGGACATTTATTATAATACAGTACTACAAATAGAAAGAGTATCACGTTAGAAATTAATATGGTTGAAACATTGTTTCTAGAGAACAAATTGTTTTATAATGAACTCTGCTGTAAGTGTTCGGTGGAGTGAGTGCAATAACTTCATGACAACTCTTTCATTGTATGCCACTGAAGAACATGTTTACCTTATTCTGCTATTGCAGGATTTCATCACTTTTCATTCAGTTTGCTACTTAAGCAAGTTTGTTGTAGAAAGATGGTAAATATGTTAAAAAGGCTTATGATGCATTTTAAGCAATTGTTTTATACAGTGCTGAATCGAATGGATGTGCTAGCAGAGCACCAGTGCTCCTGGTTCATGATCGGAGATAGAGCCGAGGAGCAAAGATCGGCAATTTACTGTTAGATTGGTGGCATTTTCCTTTTACTATTCTTCCCAAGTAAATTGCTAACCTTCCATTAAATTACCACTCTTAAGTAGTAATTTGTTTTGGACAATTATGTTAAATGCCACAAGGAATTGTTCTCCTGGTGACAGATTTTTATTGCTCGAATTTGACTAAGTAGCATTAAGGTGGTTTTCATTAACTGTTCATAGTGTAAATACAAAATGTGCTTTCACTGTAAAACAGCTGCTTGACAGTCTTGGGAGGGAATGTAAGGATGTGAAGGCAAGCTTTTACATGACTTTCATGGATCGACTTCCATTAGAATGAATGCTGGTACTGTTTCTGCCTCATTAAGATCAAATTATCTTTAATTAGCTACTCAGATGTATTTGATAATGCAGTGCTTTTAGACACAGATCTTGAAAAGGGATCATGCATGCTCTTAACAATATTGATGCAATATGTTAATGTTTATCTGACTTTTAAAATGTGTGCAATTCTTTTATTCCTCTGTAGAAATTAATTTAGATGGCTAATAGAATTTTTGTATATACAATAGAAAAGCCTTTTTGCAGTTAAATTATTAAACAAAATCCCACTTCTAATTATGTTTCTCTTTTGATTCGATTGGGAATATTACAAATTTGTCGAGGTATTTTGTTTTTCTTCAAGGCTGTCGGTGACATTGATTTCACTGAAGGCATGAGAAGCCAAGTACATGTTTGGGGCAGTATACAATTTAAACTGACTATGATTTGTCTTAAAGGGCATCCATCATGTCTGAAGTTCTCACCCGAGTTGACCGCAAATGTAAAGGCCTTACGGTGGCAGTGTATCGAATGCAAGACGTGCAGTTCCTGTCGAATTCAGGGGAAAAATGCTGTAAGTTGTACTTATTAGTATCCATTATTCTATGGAGTAGTTGCAGGCTTAAAGAATGAGTTCAGCTCCTATTGCGTATCAGCTATACTAATATTTATGAAGACAACCATATTTCAGGTGGCAGCAAGTAAACCAAAATGTAAGGCTAATTGAGAGGTTGTGCTTATGAATTTGTATGATCATTCAATGTTGAATATAGCCCAATACGATTATTTTAATTGCAATTAAATGCTTATTTATTCCATTAATTAAAAATGCATATGTTTTTTGATTTGTTATGAATTGATTGATATGAATATTTAAAGCTTAGGTGGGAAAATGCTGAACTGATCTGAATGTTTCCTATTAGGAAGACATGCTGTTCTGTGATTCCTGTGATCGAGGATTCCATATGGAGTGCTGTGACCCACCACTTTCAAGAATGCCAAAAGGTATTATGTTAACAATATTTGCCTCATTAATACACTTGTCTTCTCAATGAGGGATAGCTTCCCCAGAGAGGCAGACCTGCGTTGGCTGTCTCTTTGGACAGCAAAGAATGATGTCTTCACAGAAATCTTCTCTCATTTACTTCACTTGAGTTCTCTGGGAATATTAAAATTTCCCATTAGAGAGATGCAAACACTTATGTTCTGGGGTTATACCATTGAAAACATAATTTCTTTAAAGGCCGACTAATGTTCCTTTTAAATGTGTGCGGAGTTTAATTTTCATATATTTTACTAAATAATTTAAGTGTCTGCTGGAAATGAACTACTTGTTTCCATGTTTCTATGCAATGCATTCATGACACCCCCAATCAGGGGAAAAGAAACCCCCTCTGTTGTGGAAAACTTGGCAAGCATTTCAGAGATTGAGTGCAGGATTGTGGTGTTTGAGGCATGTGAAGAGATGAATGACAAATCTGATCTAAGACGGGAGGCAAATTAATATGGGTTTGAAACCCTACTAATTTGAGCTTGAGAGACCGCGGTAACCCGCCACTGAAAGGCATTTTAAAGTGACAAGAGACTACAGTTGTTGACCATGCATGCATAGTACCTTGTAAATAAACTGTTTGCTGACTGTAGAATTTATGAATTTATCTGTAATTGCCAAGTATTCGTTATCGATATTAAGGTGTTTGACCCATTAGCAAATCTGCAAATTGCAAACGGAACAGTAGTAGGCAGGTCAATCAGTTGTATGGAATTTTAATAAACAACATCCATACTGTAATTCTCAATGTCAGGAAAATCTGATTTTGTGTAGAGAAGGAAACTTTTCCTCTCGTGTTAAGTGATCTGCAGTGCCAGCACATTTCTGTCAGAGGTAACGGGTTTCCCACTGTCAGTGCCTGCCTTATGGTTTACAGCACGAGCAGCTGGCATTTTAGGCAAATTGGCCTTGTCCTTAATTTTTCTGTAAATCAAACCAATACAACACCCCCCTGAGCGATTTAAAACCTAAAAATTTGTAGTGTGTAGTCTTTGCCTCCACCCCTCAGAATCTGTCTTGAGAAATGAACTTCCCTGATATTCTCTGTTTTTACTTTTTCACCAGGAATGTGGATCTGCCAAGTCTGTAGGCCAAAGGAAAAGGGAAAAAGATTGCTTCATAAAAGAGCTGCCCAGATCAAACGACGATATGCAAAGCCAATAGGAAGACCCAAAAATAAGCTCAAACAACGAACAATGTATGTTATATTTTTCCTTCTATTTGTATACATAGAGAAGTATTGAAAAACTATAAATAGGTCTTCTGTTCGTCAGGTTTTCTAGTCAGTCGTCTTTCATTTGAAAGGAAACGTAAAGTTATGTAGCATTTACATAGTTAATATTTGTTTTAAATTGCAAGATAATAACAATGCTGCAATTCAAATGTATTCCACAATTTTAATCTTTAGTGCTGTGTGCTGTATACATTGAGACTTTTCCCTAGAATGAATTTTACCCAAGCTGCAGCTAATAAGTCTGAATTGCTGTGAATCACAGATAATATGGAGGAAGATCTCATAAAAATGTTAATTCTTTTCCAAAACCTCTCAGAAGGTCACTAATGACATAGTGGTTCTTATCTTCCAGAACAAGCATTTCAAAGTGCATGAACATATATTCGCCTTAATCATCTTTTAAGTCTAGGCAAGGGGTGTTAAATGTGCTACAGCATATGTGAAGTAATTAGGTCCACAGGATGCGGTCGGACACTTTGCCGTAGAATCAGTGTCTTGTTTATCTGTTCGTTATTTTTCATTCACGTTGCTTTGTTTATGGAAATTTGCATTTTTTTTGCATGAAGGTTTTAAAGATCTGTCTGCAGCGACAGTAGGTCTTCAGTTTGGGTTGTATATTTATATATTTTTGCAGCCCTTTCCAAAAAGAGAAAAAAGAAAGAAAATCCCCACCAATTTCTTCATCTGGATTAAAAAAACATCACTAATTCTGGGCCATATCTTATGACTCGTTTCTAACATTTTATATACCCATAGGTCTGTAACCAGCGGAGAGGGATCCATGATAGCGCTGGCGGGAAGGGGGTCACCTGGTAGGGGTCAAAAGATTAAAGTCTGTACCTCACCTTCATCTGGTCATGCAGCATCTGTGAAGGACTCGAGCAGCCGATTGCCCGTTACAGACCCCTCTTGGGCGGGTGACACCACCAAACTCACCACCACCACCACTTCTTTCACGTCCACATCCACCTCCTCTAAGCTTACGTTTAACAAGAAAACCAAAGGTCTCATTGATGGCCTTTCGAAATTTTTTACACCGTCACCTGTTGGCCGCAGGTCACGTGGCAAGAGCGTAGACTCCTCAAAGCACTACCGACCGAGGAAAAAGGGCCTTCAGAAACAGTCATGCACTTCTCATTCCAGCACGATGGCTACAGGTACCACTCAAAAGCTAACAACCCCCCTCTCTGCACTCCCACCCCCTCCTCCATTACCCGGACAGAGTCCCAGTTCGCAGAAATCCAACAGTTCCACCTCTGCTAACTCCCCTCAGAGCTCCTCCAGCCAGTCTAGCGTGCCCTCCCTGAGTAGCCTTTCCAATAACAACCAGCTTAAGGGACTTTTCGATGGACTCTCTCATATCTATACCACTCAGGGACAGTCTCGAAAGAAGGGACACCCTAGTTATGCACCGCCTAAACGTATGCGCCGTAAACCGGATTTGTCTTCCACGTCCAAATCTTGTCCCCAGCTCCATGGAAAGAAAGAGCTTAAGAATAGGTTAGTTTCCCACTCCTCTTCCTCTGGGTGGGGGATACCAAGAGGACGCACTTTTAAGTCAGTTGTTCATTTCAGACGAACTTCTTTCCTCAAAAAGCACAGGATGCTAGGCAGATTAAAATATAAAGTGACCCCTCAAAAGGGGACCCCCTCACCAGGGAAGGGGAGCTTGGCAGACGGAAGAATTAAACCTGATCAGGATCATGGTAAGCAAAGGGTCACAGCTCCAACCAAATCTGTGTCCCGTCCAGTTAGATCTTGTCACGCAGGTCTTAGTTTTTGATTTTAATTTTATCTATCTAATTTATTTATTTTTCTTTTGTCCGTCCTAAACTTTGCATAGGAAAGTAGATCAACTTGTTCGCCCTATTTTCCACTGCTGATTAACATCTAGAATGTTTTTCAACTAATCCTGTTCCACCAGTTTTGTTTTACTTTTATTTATTTTGCGTCTGTAGTGGCACCAAGATCCCAAAACGCTTTCATACCGCTGCTAACGGCTTTGTCATAGTGCATGGCCAGCCAACCCTCCATGCTGCACCCTCGCTCTGTCCCTGCCCCCCCGCAGTAGTGCGCCCATTGTGATTTGCCTTCTGGTAGTGACTAGCTCAATTAACAGGCCTTTACATTTTACACTCTCCTCTGCTACATAGCTTTCACAAGAGCAACATCTCCACTCAACTTCACCACAGATTCTCAGCAGCTGAGCAGGACAAAATGCTTACCCATTTTTTTTTTTTTTTTTTTTTCCAGTGCTATCCCTTTTATTCCATAGCTTGCTTAAGAAAACAAGTGGCTTTGACTAATTTCAGCTCCTTAATGGATTAAAAGGGTTATCAATTGAAAAAAAGAAAAAGTTGTACTACTGTTGAAATGTATGAAATTATAGTCCTTAGCACATTTGACTGCATAGATCTAATGTATTTAAAATAGTCTGTTTTTTTATGTCCTTATGTCTAATAACCTTCATATCTAAAGTGTACCAGTGAAATAGAATTTAAAATCTGTACACAGATTATCAGAATTTAACTTTAATGTCGGATTTTCCTCTACCCCGCCCCCACCCCTCCAACAGACTGCAGAAGTAAATACATTTTAAAAATCTGCTGCTTCATGTACATTTAACAAAAAACATAGTATTCCTTCCTTATAATACATTGGTTTTCTTAAGAGCAATGCTTCTCTAAACTTCAATACAAGAAATGAAAATGAAGGCTATTAGTCATTCAGTGACTACTTGACTGAGTGTTTTTTTGTTTTTGTTTTTGTTTTTTCGTTGTTCAGGCTTTATTTGCTAATGTCTTCTTGGATAAAATTGCAATTCCACAACCCTCGGGGCATTCTGTTTCTAATTTTTATTAAATGCTTTGGGAAATGCCGACAGTTATGCATGTCATACATATAGCTGATAAACATGAATAAATGTATAAATGTAAGTCAATGTATTTTGTAAGTATAGTTACATTTTGGGATCAAAACCAAATTTATGTAAGATCAAATCTGATAGTGGATTAATATGAAATGCACTTTTTTATTAATCCTTACTTGGTGCAAAATTCAACTGACTGTCTCTTCCTGTTTCCTGTTAAGCAAACACAATATAATTGTACTTTAATACTAACATCTATTTTCATTGGTAAAATATTGATCTGTCCAGAAAAGTAATCAATCACAGATAATGTTTTGAGATTAGAATTGGTTGATTCACTCAATATTTTTAAAGCTTATTTTGGCTAGTCACTTTACTTTAGTGATTATTTAATACAGAAACTGGTAGAGGAAAATGTATTTGGTGTGGACCTTTAGATATGAAATGCCAATTAATTGCCTTTTGTTTGAGAAGCCATGTTTTATATTTGTAATCACATTTGTGTTTCACTTAAGAATAATTAATAAAAATAGTAAATAATTTTAAGTTCAAAAGTATTTAAAAAAAATAAATACTTGTATTGGGGTCTCTTATGAATTTTACATTTCACAGTAAAGGCATATCCTGTCAAGGTTGCATACAGATTTCTGAATCTGGTCTTGGCAAGGTGTGACACAGCAGTAGTTTGAATAACAGGAGGATTTTCTAAAAGTATTTGTTTACTTTATTCTTGAAGATACTCCTGTGGAGGTTTTGAAATGTGGAAGAGTGTTTGAGTGCATAAGGCATCTTTATGCCTGGAACTAATCCACAATACAAATTAAAATGTGTTCCTAAAGGATCTTACATTTGCGTATCATGTGCATTGATGGTTGAATCTAATATTTAATACTTGGTTGCTTTTGTTGTTGCTTTTGTCAAATATTTTAAGGCTGAAGTTCTGACCTGACTGAAATATGCCACATCTAGATGTAGCCCTTTATGCATTTGTATTTTGTTTTTAATTTTCTTTAAAATGTACTTTAATATAATCATCTTTGTAAATGAAACAGACAATGAAGGCACGAAAAACCTAAAGCAAGAAACTCCAGATGTGGGTGTGGCCATTGCAAAAGAAATTGTCACGGAAGAGGATTTGGAGATGTTTAAGCAAGCCCAAGAACTGTCAATGCAGGTAGAGAAGTACAAGATGTTGAATGCATTGTTTAAACCTAAATCCTGTTAATCTAAACCATAATATGTGCATGCAGTAGGAATTGCTGAATATTTTGGAATGGTTTGCCGAGTTTGGTTTGTAGTTTTTAGGTTTTTAACAGTGTTGCTGATTTTGACATTACTAGCTCATAATCTGGATAACCTATGGCTGTACAACATATATTTCACCTTCTCTCTCAATCCTGTTTTTAGAAAACTGGCTGCATAAACAGTGCAGACTCTGGACGATACCCTGCTTTTATTGAGTTTGGGAAATATGAAATACAAACCTGGTACTCTTCGCCTTACCCACCTGAATACTCAAGGTAGGATATGCTTTTTTTTTTTTTTTTTTTTCTCTCTTCATATCTAAATTTGCAACCCTCTATTTTCTTCTTTTAATACCTCCTGAGTTTGGAATCACAGATGTTTAATCAATTGAAATATGCAGTTGTATTATTTGCTTCTTTTCACAATGAGTGCATGGCACAAATGGCCAACTGTAACTCCTTAGAGAGAACCAATGCAGTTCTTTAATGTTAAGACACCCACTAAGCCACATGGGTAGTTGTTTGGTGAGGTGAGGAAGACCTTGCCAACAGTTATCCCTCCCAAGCCCTGCCAACGTCTGGCCGATTGCTCACTGCTCAGTTGGGAGTCCTGGTCACATTATAAGGACTCTTTGCTTGCAGACCGCAGTATAAGACTATGTTTAACTGGTTGTACCCCTCGGAAGCCATGTCTTTCTTTCTTTGTATGTAGAACATTTATACAATTTGAATTTCCAGTTTCTAATGTTATTCTTTCCTTGACAGATTACAAAAGCTTTACTTGTGTGAATTCTGTCTCAAGTACATGAAAAGTAAAAATATTCTCCAGCGGCATTCAAAGAAGTGTGGATGGTATCACCCACCAGCTAATGAAATCTACAGGAAGAAGGACCTCTCTGTGTTTGAGGTCAGTTTGACATTTTCTTCTAGAATATGCAAATACAATATAATCTATATGTATTTATTTAGTTAACAAGGAATAATCCTTAAGGGTGAAGTCTCTAAGCAGGGTTATAGAATTTAAAGAAATTAATAGAATAAGTTTAAGAAATTTAAGAATTTTAAGTGTATTTAAGAAGCTTAAACCATTTTAAGGAGAATTAGAAGCTTGTGTTTGCTGCACTGGGCAAAGTATGTGCCAAAGCAATGATCAACTCTCCTGACTGAAGACGCTGGTAGTGTGCCTTTTTGCAGGTGTTTTGGAGCATAACATTATTGTACAAGCACCAAATACATTCAGAATAGCAAGGTGGTATTGTTAGGTCTTGGTATAATAACAATACAATATCTCTTCTCCATAGCTTATATGCATTTTCAAATTTGAGGAGCTTAAAATGAATATTTGAGATAGTAAAACTGTTGACAAAAACATGATTCTAAACTAAATAACCGTTCTGTTATTTTTCTTATTCCCTTTAGGTTGATGGAAATGTCAGCAAAATTTTCTGCCAAAACCTTTGCTTGTTAGCCAAGCTTTTTCTCGACCACAAGACTCTATACTATGATGTTGAGCCATTTATTTTTTACATTCTTACAAAAAATGATGAAAAGGGCTGCCATCTTGTTGGATACTTTTCCAAGGTAAAAATAACCCATTGAATTGTATTGGTTTTTGGGCAGAGGAAAGATCTACGCTATCACTTGTCTTTCTACACTAAATGTATATTGCAAAATAAATGGATTGCAAATGTTTAATCTAAGCAGAGCATAATGGATTTACTGACTCTTTCAGACTGTCAATAACATGTTGTTTTTTTTCCCTCCTCCCCTATGAGGCTTAAGAAAACCCTGAAATGGTTGTGGATGTTGAGATCAATGTGCCCACTTTCCACTGATTTGTATTGTAGCCAAGAAAGCAGAGCCCCTAAAAACAATAGTGTTAGGAAGAAATGCTATATTCTTTCAATATGTATGAATATTCATTCAATTAGTTAATCTGTACTGTGTACTCAATTGATATGTCCCTTACATTTTACTTATACAATTCTTTGTCTGTTTTAATTCATATGAAATCTAACTATTGACTATAAGGCCTGTATTCCACAAATGGCTTGCCACAATGAATGTATGTATTCTGTGTCAGTGTCTGTGTATTTGCATGTGTGTGTTTTAGACTAGGACAATGGCAGGTGCTGTGAATTGCCAGTTTCAGCAATGCTTTGACATACTTGATCTGTTTCTCCTTCCCTCAGGAAAAGCTTTGCCAGCAGAAGTACAATGTCTCCTGCATAATGATTATGCCACAGTACCAAAGGCAAGGATTTGGGAGGTTTCTTATTGACTTCAGTAAGTTCCATTAATATATTTTGAAATATTATTCATGAATATGCGTGCTACTAAATTAAAACACATTTGAATGTCTGTGCTCTTAATACTACGTGTTATATTTGAGATCTCTGTACAGGTGATCTAGCCGAGTTGAATAGTTTACTGTTTAAAAAAAAAACATGAGTGAGTATTTCAATAAAAGTGTCAAGTTAAGGATGCTGATTTGTAATTATGCAATTAAATCTGTAGGGTTTTCATAATTAGCTACATTTAGAAGTAAAGCTTTACTTAAGTGGCCCTTTGTTAAAACAACCTCACATTTGGAACTCTTAGCCATTTAGCACAAGACCCCGCTTTCCTTTACGCTTTGAATCCCTGGAACAGTCCTGCAGATCGGGGGGGGCCTCCGCGTCCGCATGAGAAACGAGCCGGACCCAAGCTGTTCCCATGTTTAGGCAGCAATTTGGTTTTGTTGCAGTCCTTTTGTTGGTTGGGAGCTTTTTTTCTAAGGAGGTGGTGGGATCTGGGATGTGTGTATTTGGAGAGCTTTAATGAAGCATTTGATTCTCTCCTTCACTGTGAGAACCATTCAGATAATGCAGAGGATCTGAGATATTGAGAGGGTGCAAATAACAAAGAAGGGGATTAAGGGGGATTGAACACTGTTGAGTTCTGAGGTTTTAGAAGCCTTTATTGGAAAATGCAGGCGAGCTAGTAGCAATGATGTTTGGATTGTATAACTTAAGACACGCAAGATAGATAGATATAAAACTGTTTATATTACTTTTTTTTTCCAATTTATACTACTGAAGCTGTAATTATAATGAACACTGTTCTTGGTTCAGGGCACATTGTGATCTCAACATTCTTTAAGTTGCTTTTTTAAATAGCTGCCATATTTACTTGAATAGGTGTGTTTTTAATTATGTAATCATCCCATACTTTTCTGTATATTCTTTTATTTTGGGTGTCTTGATTTAATGAAGAGTGGAGCCCTGAAGCAGTTTAATCAGCCTCCTTCTGGTTATTTCTCTTCACAAAGCCTTGCAGGCACATAAAAATGCCTGTGGCAAAAACCTTCACTGTGACTCATGAAGCAGTGACATAATCTGCTTTGCAGAAATCCTTCTTGGCAACACACACAAGTACACTGAAACCACTAATAACTGCTAAAAATGCTATTTAAAACCAGAGAATACAAATACAGAACATTTAAAATGTATGTTTATAAGTAACATACAAAAAGACCAAGATGAATATACATTTCTTTGGAATAAAGTCAAGACCTTTTAAAATGAATTGTGAAGTCTGTATTTTAATGAGCTCCAGTAGATTTAATGCATCTGCATTTGTATTTATATATAAAAAATGTTTGTATATATGTGTGTATATCTATATATCTTTTTCAATCTGCAGTTTCTATATTTCTGATAAAACTAGGTATGAGTGTAATGCACAATACATGTGACAGGGTTCTGAGTGGTGGTGATAGTCAGTCCTCAGCAACATTGCTCTGACTAATTACAGGTAGAAAGCTACCATTATTGTTATGTTTTGTTCTCCTGCCTCTCTTGTCTCAGGTGAGCAATGACACCCAGCGGTTTCTTTCATTTTGTTTTACGGGTTTGCTTTGTTTTCCTTATTTTTTCTGTAAACTTCGAGGTTTCTCTATTGCCCTTCACAGCGTGTGTCATAGCATCTGACAGGGGTTGAAGAAATGCAATGGATTGGCTCACCTTTTTATGCTGTTTGAAGGTGAAATGGCAGCAGCAACTGTATTGTACCTTTTGTGTTGCAAAAGTGTGGCAACTTTTTTTTTTTTTTTTTTTAATGCTCTTATTTTGTTCAATTTTTAGGTTACTTACTTTCAAGGCAAGAAGGACAAGCTGGGTCCCCGGAAAAGCCACTATCAGATCTGGGTCGCTTATCTTACTTGGCGTATTGGAAAAGTGTCATATTAGAGTACCTGTATAACCACACAGATAAACGTATCAGTATTAAAGGAATAAGCAGGGCCACTGGGATGTGTCCACATGACATTGCAACAACTCTACAGCAGCTCAACATGATTGACAGGCAGGATGGCAGGTGAGATACATTGGGTTTAATTTTCACACTAATCAAGAACCTGTCATTAATGACTATTTACCATATTTGCATAAGCTGTCTGTTATGTGGTTTTTTTACCCCTTGGTGCTGCTACAATTTGAAAGGTTGGAGTTCCAAGAGATCAGATGATTCTACCTCATTGAAATACAGTATCATTGTGCCTGACAAGACACTATTATCTTTATTTGTTAATCTATAGATGTCTTAGTTCATTTGTATTACAAATCTCAAACTATGAAAAAAATACAGCTGAGAATTAAATGTTATAGAATAAATACCCCTTTGTTTTTTGCCCCTCCCACCACCACATCTTGTTTCTTGGAATCTATTGTTAGTCTAACCTCTCAACATGAAAGTCAAATTTTTTTAATGTATTCATATTTTCTTTAGGTTTGTGATCATCCGAAGAGAAAAGATGATCCAAAAACACACAGAAAAGCTTAAAGCCAATCCCCGAATGAATGAAGTCGATCCAGACTCTCTGTGCTGGTCTCCAGTAGTAGCTCCCAATGCAGTAGTTTCTGAGGAGGAACGGGAAGCAGAAATGGAGGTATGTTTGCTTGATCAGTTTTCTCCGTTTCGATGATGAATCACACATTTACGCTGCCGCAGGTTAAGCAAGTTGAAAGAAGGTGCAGAAAGTCTGCCTGTGTTGTTTATAGGGCTTGCCTACCCTGCTGCACAGAGTCAGTCTCTAATGAAACACGTTTCTCTGTCCACCACAGCACATTTTTATTTTTTATGTATCCACTCACTGCTGCTCCACATTGTCAGCAGTCATAATTAATTGACAAGTGTTGGGTGTGTAATAGTTCTGTGAATCACCTAGTTTGGTGGTAATGTGTATATGGACAAGTAAGCATAGGAACTTGCAAAACATGGTGTTTTTCTCATGTGACACAAAATATTATTAGAAACTACAGAGTGTTTACTAAACCTTTCCAATGTATTGTTTGCCAGTCTAGAATGAAAAGGGTTATAATCCAATTTAGCTCTTGAAGTCAAAAGATCCATTTGAGTAAAGACCTCATAGTTCATTAGAGTTAATCCCCTACTGATAAGGTGGCTCCCATTTTTTTTATTGGATCATAAAAGTAGTTTTTCATTTTCTAAATATACTGTAAATAAGTAATGCCTTGTACGGGCAAGTGACCTTCAGTGTGTGTGTGTGTGTGAGAGAGGGAGTTTTACTTTAAGCTGAAGCAACGAATAATAGAATAAAGAGTAAACCGCAGATCATCCCAAATTCCAAGGTTTCGCTGAAGACACTGATCTGTTTGCCTTGCCTCACCCCAGCACTCAATGTTTTATTCTATTGTAATATAGCCATATATAGATATAATATAAAATCTATTGACGAGACAAAGCAGGCAATATGTAAATAATCACCTCTGAGAGTTGACTAGCAGGATGGATTGAAACGTGTCTGTATACCTTTGGATCTCATTCTAGCTGTGTGACTTTTTAGATTTCATCCCAATCACAAGGTAGCTGTTATCTAATAGTGAATCGCCTATGGTAGTCAATTAAAACCACTATGCACAGTGATGTGAACATCATTCTGGTTACAATGCAACACAATTACAATTGTGAAATAAACCACAAAGCTGTAGCAGTCAATTGAATGTTCAGGAGTCTCTTCTTTAAGCTTCTATAAATAGGCCTTCTGTGTATATGAAAATATTTGACATTTTTCAGAATCTTTAAAACTTCTCTCGAAGTCTCTTAATCCTGTTTGTATGCATTGCAGGATGGCTGCCGAATTAAGCCTGTGTTTATTAACGGGTTAAAATGTTTGTTGTCAGTAGGCCTATAATGCAGTACAAAATGACCTGAATCAATTCACTACATTATTAATAGTACTAAATATTCCATGAAATGCAATCTTGTGTGGTTGCTTATCACAACTGTTACAGTGAGACAAACAGCTAATCAAGGAGCAATCTTCCAGTTTAACAGTCCTCTAGTGGTAGTAGAGAACAGGGGAGGGGGGGGGGAGATCTAGCTAGATTAATCTAATTTCCATGGGCTTTGATATTGTAAAGTCGGAACTGTTGTATTTGTATTTATTTTCTTAAATCTCAGGCTGAACGCTTAATGGAACAGGCTAGTTCTTGGGAAAAAGAAGAGCAAGAAGTCTACGCATTAACACACCACCGCAGACAACCGCCTACGAAAGTCCCGTGCAAGAACACGTTCCGCAGGTCGGTAGATTGGCCTGTTGAGGACATTGAAGAATGCAGTGATGATGACGAGGATGATGTTGATAGTTCACCACCTATACTGACAAAAGCACAGGCTATGCTTGGCTTTAAAAGAAAGGTAAGTCAAACAGTGGATGTCTTTGGAAGAAATTTAATTTTAAGTATAGATTTATTTTTCCATTATGGTCCCAGTGATTTCTCTTATGTCCAATCCACAAAGCTTTAACAGTTTACTTTGTAGCTATCTGTTGATTTGAATTAAAACTTGGGAATAATTGAAAGCATATTGGTAAAAATTCATATATTGGATGTTATCCCACATAAATGCTAAATCTGCCATTTGGAAGTCTATTTTGGTCACTCCACAGCCCTTTCTTTATCTGTGACATTACCTTTAAAAATATCAAGCTTTGGGAAGACCAATCTTGTCAGTTAGAATGATAACCAGAAGACCCTGTGGCTCTCAAGATAGATTAATTGGGCAAATTACAGAACTATGTACTTTTTAGGTATACAGACATTCATTTTTGTATAGATGTTACTTCAACTCAGCCCATCATCAAAAATATTACATATGCAATGATCAGATTTAAGATGCTTTTGCTCTGTTTTGTAAATTAGATGCTACATGCATTCGTGTACTTTGGTTAACCCCATAATGGTTGAGTGCATGTTTTTTTGGCCATAAAAACTGCTTGAGAAGAATATCAAAGTAAAATTGTGGTTGTAGTTTGTCTGAACTAGAAGAGACAGATTCTCAATCAAGTAATGTCTGGCTGTTCCTTATGAACTGGCTGTTTGTTGGCATCTCTCGGATTGACAGATTGGATCAGAAAGAATGCATGAGAGAGAACATTTGGTTGTGTTTATGGATAATGATGTGCTTGTGGTTATTACGGTTTTGTTTATACAGCCCTGCCCTGCCCTCTTGTGTTTAAACCGAATATTACTGCACATGTGGTTTATATCTTTAAATCCACTAATTCAGTTCTTATTCAAATATATATATGTGTGTATTTGTATATGTATATATGTGTATATATATGTCAGAGCATTGTAGTTCATATGTTGCTGGTTTATCTTTTTTAGAAAGTCAGCCATTTAAATGTTTCATATTTTTGAAGTGGCTGTTTAGTTCTCAGCCTTTGAACTTTCTAGTCCATTTATTGTATTATGAGATAAGGCAATATTTAAATTTAGTTGAAGTATTGCTAGATCTAAATGCATTAAACATTTGGATGTTTAAGAAAAATGTCATGATTTGAAAAAGGAAAACGGAAGAAATTGAATTCGAAAGGGTTCCTATTAAACTTAGGCTTTTGCTAAGATTAGGTTTTCTACTAACTTAACTCAATTGGATGTAGATTACTATGGGTCTTGTTAGAAATGTGAGCATTGGCTAGGGTTGGGATTCAGGCTGCTGTTAGCATTTAAAATCAGGCACACATGATCATGCCTGAAGGCAAGATAATGTGCCACAACTCACACAATTCCTTTTAATTTTGATAATACAAGTTGTGCTTTTTATTATGGTTTCAGAGACCACCCATCCTCAGGCGGAAGAGAGGCCGTAAACGAAGACGGGTTAACAGCAGTGTTACCACAGAGACCATCTCCGAAACTACGGAGGTGCTCAACGAACCCTTTGAGAACTCGGACGAGGAGAGGCCGATGCCCCTTCTGGAGCCTACGTGCAAAATGGCTGAAACGGAGGATGAAGAGAGACCTCTTCGAAGAGTTGTGAAGCGCCGTCGTGGCTGGCAGAGACGTGTGAAGGCTGAAGAGAGTGACAATCACAAATACAGGAATCAAAATGCGAAACAAGAGAAAACAAAAGGTAATTGTCCCCTGCCACTTTTTTATTTTATAAACCTATTTTGATACATTTCTCTTTCTTAAATATAACTAAAAATTATATATTAGAAAATAATAGGTAGAAAGTTGGCACCTGGACTTGCTGTAAACATCCCAAGGTTCAGTTGTGGGTTACATTTTCATATGTCACTAATACGGACTCCCATTAGAAAGGTTTTCAGAGGGGTTTGCCAGGTACATTGGATTGCCATGTTGCATTGAATGGGGTGTTTTGTAACGGAAATAAATGTTTGTCAAAATACATCGCCTTCTGCTATTTAACAACTATCGGTGGAGTTGTGTATTATAACACCACAATTTGTAATCTATATTGTGCTTCTCCTGTAGGCTCAAATGGACCTGTGAAAAAAGAAGACAATCCTCAACCTGTTAAGCGTAAGAAAGGCTGGCCAAAAGGGGTGAAACGTGGCCCACCCAAGTGGAGACTGAAGAAGGAACGAAAGATGGGCTTCAAGTTGAATCTGTACACCCCACCTGAAACTCCTATGGAGGCAGACCACCAGATTTTGGCAGAAGAACTGAAGGAGGACCACGGAAAGGCTCCTGCAATCACAGAGGAGGACAGCGAGCCGGGCCGAGAGATTGAACCATTGGATACAGAGCTTGAGAAACTTCTCTCCGAGTCGCAGAGTCCCGAAGAGTTGCTTCCGAAAAAGCAGGAGTTTTTCGAGAAACTAGGTTCTCCAGAAGACGTGTACAGCCACGACGAGGCCCAGGAAGCACTTGATCACGCAGAGGATGACCATGAAGAAGGGGAGAATATAGTAGAGGAGCAGGAGCCCGCTTCACATGCGGAGGAGCATGAGGAAGACGACGACGATGAAGAAGATCCAGTGCATAACGAGGATCACGACGCAGATGATGAGGATGACAGTCATGTAGATTCAACCGAGCTGGAAAAAGAGGAGAGTACTGCAGAGGCCTTGAAAGAGCAGCCCGAGTATCCAGAAGCTTTTTTAGACCTTCATGTTGCGAACAATGAAGTGCAAAATAACGATCAAACTGTGAACTGTAGTGAAGATCTGGCTCCTGATATGAGTGATGAAGTTAACGAGAACATTGTGGACTCTGATCATCCGCCGGAGTCCGAGTCAGACGACGAGAACAATAATGACCTTGACCAAAAGGAGAGTGAATCCTTGAGCCCTGTAATAAAAGAGGATCATACCATTTGCACGGAAATTGACACCGAAACGGTACAAGCAGTACAGTCCCTCACCCAGGAAAATGAGCAAGAAAGCAATTTCCAGGACTGTGTGGAAACACAGGAAGCGTGTAGAAGCTTGCAAAGCTATGCTCACGCTGACCAAAGCCCTCAGATGGCCACCATGGATGATTGTCAGCAGTCCGACCACAGCAGCCCTATATCGTCGGTGCACTCTCATCCCAGTCAGTCAGTGCGTTCTGTAAATAGCCCGGCCGTTTCTGTTCTAGAGAACAGCTATACACAAATCAGCCCTGATCAGAGTGCTATTTCAGTGCCATCTTTGCAAAATATGGAAACCAGCCCAATGATGGATGTCCCTTCAGTTTCAGACCATTCTCAGCAGGTTGTTGACAGTGGATTTAGTGATCTTGGCAGTATTGAGAGCACAACAGAAAATTACGAAAACCCTAGTAGCTATGATTCAACGTTAGGTGGCAGCATTTGTGGAAATAACTCTTCCCAGAATAGTTGCTCATACAGTAACATTTCCTCCAGTAGCCTTTCTCAGAGCAGCTGTGCAGTGACCCAGCAGATGGCCAACATTAACGGGAGCTGTAGCATGATTCAACAGAACAGTATTAACTCTCCACAGAACTGCAGTGTCAAATCGCCCCAAGGGTGTGTTGTGGAAAGACCCCCAAGCAATACCCAGCAACAGCTGTCACAGTGTGGCATGCCTACCAACTTCGCATCACCAATGCAGTTGTCCGATATCCCAGAGACTGGCAACCCAAATATTGGCATTTACGAGAGGATGAGCCAAAGTGATTATGGTGGTGGACATTATTCACAGCCATCAGCAACCTTTAGCTTGGCAAAACTACAGCAATTAACCAACACTCTGATGGATCATCCATTGCCTTATAACCATTCAGCTTCTGTCACATCCTATGCAAACAGTGTCTCTCTGTCTTCACCGCTGAGCAACACAGGTCTCGTTTCTCTCTCTCAGTCTCCGCATTCTGTCCCGGGGGGACCCCAGACACAGGCCACCATGACCCCTCCACCCAACCTGACCCCTCCGCCCATGAATCTGCCTCCCTCTCTATTGCAACGTAACATGGCTGCACCAAACATAGGAATCCCGCCTTCCCAGAGGCTGCAGACGCAGATGCCAGTCAAGGGCCACGTTTCGATGCGCTCTAAATCGGCGCCGCTGCCCCATCATCAGCAGCAGATGTACGGACGGGCTTCACAGTCGGTGGCAATGCAGGCCCCTGCTCGGACGCTAGCCATGCCACGGATGAACATGGGCGTGAATCTCATGCCCGCACCAGCGTACAACGTCAACTCGATGAACATGAACATGAACCCCCTTAATGCAATGAACGGCTACAGGATGACTCAGCCGATGATGAACAGCAGCTATCATGGAAACCACGCGGCATACATGAATCAGTCCCCACAGTACTCTATGCAGATGGGAATGATGGGAACGCAGCCATACCCCCAGCAACCCATGCAAGGCCCGCCACACAGCAACATGATGTACACGCCAGCAGGCCATCATGGGTACATGAACACGGGCATGTCTAAACAGCCTCTAAACGGACCCTTCATGAGGCGTTAGTTGGATCCTGGTAACTATCAATCGAAGTGCATAGTATCCAAAATGCACAACTATGCCTGGAGCACCGTTTTGTGGAAACTTTTTTCTTTTGTTTTTCTTTTCTTTAAAAAAAAACTAAAAATAACCAGCACTTGGTATGAATGCAAAAAAAAAAGTCTTTTTGTTGGAAAAAAATGTTTTTTTTTTTTTTTTTTTAATGGGAAGCCTTACATCATCAAAATGAAGATGACTTTTTGTTTGGTTCGTGTTGTTCTCCTTTGATGAGCGCAGCAGCCTGTGATATACTGAGCTGTACTGAACGGGGGCTTCAGTGGGGGGAGACTGCAGTTTTGTAGCAGCCTGTATAATGGAGCCATTTAATGTGCCTGCTACAAATATAATATTTTGGACATTTTGGAGCCTTTTACGTGTACCTGTCCAGCAGTACTGAAATTTAGATTTTGTTCCATACTTATGCCTTTATATATTTAAATTATTGTACATTTTCGTTTTATTTTTTGTAAGGTGACACTTAGCATGCTACGACGTCTTTGTTAGTGACAGTGCATTAAGTAGTACTGTACAAGTGTTGTGCTTAATAGCAAGCCATTTTAAGAATTTATGGCCTTGATTTAGGTTTCCCTGTACTGGGAGGAAGATTAAACTATATTTTTGTTAATTCTAATACTGTAAAAATTGTAAAACTTAGTCTCGTTTCAGTTGTTCAGTTTGAAAGGTTTTATTGCTAAATGTGTATAATTCAGTACTTTTTGTAACAAATTTCCTTAAATGAGGCAGCTTTCCGTTTTATAATGCAAACTGATTTCTGTCTAAATAATGAAGCATATCTCAGTGTTTGTACCCATACGATTCTAAAGCATTTCACCGAACATGTCCAGAAATGTGGCAGAATAAAGAGAAAACAAACGTACATTTAGTCCAAAGTTGCTATTTTATGAAAATGCCTTTAAACTTACATTTTCATTCCATCTGTAGATTTTTTTCTATCTTTATAAAATGTTGGATTTATATTTTACAAAAGCGTAGAGCAGTAGCCTGTGAATAGACCAAACTAAGCTAACAAATCGCATGTAAAAAGCAAATTGTATTTGTGTCTGTTTATATTGCTTTTTTGTAGCCTTTGTACCTGTACAGAGTGACTGGTAGGAATGAGAGGGAAACCTGGATATGTGTACAAAATAGGACAGAATGACAGTCTTGTATTTATGAGTTATCTTTTTAGTCAGTCACTTAAAAAATGCTGTACATTTTAGCATAAAATAAATTATGATGAGCCATTTATGGACTGCTGTCTTTTGTAAAATGTCTGGGAGCTTGTCTTGTCCTGAAAATACCTGTATTGCTTAAGATGAATTGTCAAGGAAGAGTTAATGAAGATGTGAGCTGCAGTTAAAGAGAAAACTGATACATCTTGCTGAGGGGCGAGGAATAATATAATGTAGCTGTGTAATCTGAGATCTTTGGGTGTCCCAAGGGTCGTGGAATGTCAATCTGGTATTAAACTTTTTATTCTGCAAAGTTTGTTGCAATATTTGATGTTCCAGATGTAATCAGTTTTTTGTTTGTTTTAATTTCCCCACCTTGCTTTTTTAGCTTCTGCTGCAAATAGCTCAGATAAAGTATCTACAATGTCTTTCAATGTCTTCATGCTTTCCCTATGACTCTTGCTGGGTAATAACACAGACCACATATATTAATTGAAAGGAATGCATTCCATAATTGGGAGCGGAACAGTTTTAAAACATTTATAGGTGTCGAGATACATTTACAAGTACTGAATCTAAAGCTACCTGAGTTGCATTATTATGCATTAAACAAAAAAAATTGAACATAAGTTGACATGTTACCTGAACACATTTTATATTTTTTTATTTATTTTATTTTTTAAGGAAAACGGGTGAATGACGTAGCAAAATTAAATGCACAATTGGAATTTACACACATTTGTATTAGACTCTTGCAACTACCAAAAAAGCATACTACATGCTTTAAATTTATAATTTACTGAAGACTTTTGCTTGATGTTTTGAAAGTTCTGCACAGCTTAGATACTTAAAATGATTTATAGACTTTATAAAAATGACATATTATAAACATTTCTGCAACAGAAATAATTAGCACAGTATTTCTGAGCAAAAATAATTTGGTTCTATCACTCTGAGGAGAAACCAGATGTGCAAATATTTTAAGAACAGTACAAATAACTAAAACTGAATACAAATGAAAATGCACATCACGATCTTCTTTCAATATTAAAGCATGTAATTGTGTAAGAATTTTTCCTTTTATTTCCCATTTGAATTGATGCCATTTTTTCTGTTTCTCCTCTCAATCTGAAGGTCAATGTCGAGCTGTCGGAGCTGTTTTAAAAAGCCCCGGTTGGGTAAGATACACCTGTGTTTTATCACATGGTTAATTGCATCAACCACTGTAATTTCCTTGTAAATCATGAGATAGGCTAGAAATAGTGTGGCTGATCGACTTCTTCCCATGACACAGTGCACCAAAAGCTTATCTGAAAGAAATTGGGGTGGTGGGGGGGGGGGGGAAATAACATTTAATGTTTATTACATATCAATGTATAAAATTCTATAATCACGCCAATTATTTAAAAATTAAACTTGGTAATGGCAGCAAGTTTAGCATATTGAAAACTGGTAGACAAATGCTTGTTTTATAAAGTGTTTTAAGGACTGTCACAATAAATACAATTTTACTAACCCTGGCATTTCCAAACATGATAAGCAGTTCATGCCATTACTTGTAGTAAAATAATATCTTTTTGTTTTTATGGAATCATCTTCACAGAGCAACGTTCTCAAAATGAAACTGCTGCAAATGAAAAAGTTTGTTCTTGACATTACTAATCATTATCACTGTTATGACTATTATTTTCCCGCCTTACTTTCGGGTTTGCTGAGGGCATGGTCGATAAATTGTGCTGCAGGGTAGAAGAACACACTGAGGTCGAAACTAGGAATATCTTCAGCTTCAACTCCGTAGTAGTCGATGTTGATGTCGCTGTAATATTCAGGCCCGGTTCCCACGTTCCACTTGCCGTCGGCTGCATTGAGAATGTGAGTCATGCCCATCTTCTCCAGGTTATACCGGTCTAACGCCGTCTTCCTGCAAGAAAGGTGAGTTCAATGGCGTCTTCTCTTGTTTACTTAGTGTCTAACACAAAAAAACGTATTTAATCTTAAAATATTGCATTCTATAATCAACTATTTAAAACATCCACACAAATACACACACATTAAACACTTTGCTCAGTCAACAGAAATCTTGTTTTCTCTAGTCTTGATCAGTGTTTAACGAACTGAAAATATATTTATAGATTAGTTTAATAAATGTTATGTATTTTAATTGTCAAATATCATTGTAAAGAATGGTGTTCATACACCCGACCCGACTACAACTGTATACAATTTTAATTTACCTATCTTATCTTTTCATTACTCGGATAATTTCCTACAAGTGATTTTAAGAGCCTGTAATAATGCTTTCATGCTTTGACAACCCAGCGAGCAATGAACAAGTGGAAATGCAGGACCTTAGCAAGTGATCTGAGACAAAACCCCTGGCTTACTGAGCACATTGTTCAGAACTCATACAACAAATGACCTCGACAGACAAAGCATGTGGTCAGGAGCAATCTGCTGTAGTTATGCAGTGTGAGCTACAGAGGCGGACAAAAAAAAATTGCAGTACTAAGAATTCATTGTCCTGTCTTCCAATTATTAAATGTATTAATGTTAGTGTTATTATGAAATAGTTCAGATGGTCTTTACTTACTCATCGCCAATGTAGACATTGGGCCACACCTCATTGACATGTGTATATGCTACACCCCCGTGCCAGAATAGTCTCTCCATTTCGAAGGCTCCAGGTGTGACATATTCAATGTCTGGATCTACCTTCACAGGGGCATAAGCATTTTTCTTTTTTGGAGGCTTTGGGCCGCAGGTACTCATTGTTGGATCGTGACTGAATTGCTCTTCACTTCTCTCCCGTCAGGGTTTCACTGTGCATTCCCTGGAAGAGAGAGCACTCATTTTAATTTACATTTGGGGTGTTTTATTTCTTGGTTTTTGTAAAGACATTTCCATATTAGTGTAACACTTCTGGCATTCAATGAAAGCAATAATTAAGCTTATGACTATTGAAGAACTGGCAGAATTTTACTTTAAGGGTTGTATTATAGTTTCTCTCATCTGGAAATGTAAATTTCCCTTCCAGTGAACCTGTCATCCCTATGCTGTTACCTAATTGATCCTCCACTTACAATAATAATGTGATGATGGGTAAATACAAAATAAATTAAAGCTGCTGGGGCAAAACACAAATGACCTCAAGCAACTTATTGTGAAAACAAAGTACAACTTCCTTATTTGTTCATAAGCGTGCATGTTTAATTTAAAATGGCATATAGAATATTTTATTATTGAAACTTGAAGGATCATTTATGACAGGAGACAATGCAAAATACAACGATAATAGTATTGTATTCTACTGTTCATTCAGTTTTTTGACTTCACAATCATGCCGACTCTTTGTATAACTTAAAACTTTGTTGTTTAGTTTGTTAGTTACGAAAATGACTTACCTCATACACTTGCTGTGTTGCTGACTGAAAGCAGGGCAATCTGAATAAGTCGTTAGTAGCAGAAGCGGAGTATAAGTGATATTTTTAGGCCATTGATCTAGTGACTTTGGCTCTGCGTGTGCCCTGGTCCACAGAGGGACTCTCGGCATGTGTCAGAGCGAAAGCTGAAATACTGGCTCCTGTAACTCTACGCCCGAGACTGGCTGTTGCTCTCCATGACATTGACCCTTTGCAGTCTCATTCACAAGGATAGCTGGTTAGGCCTTGTGACTAAAATAATTATGAACGTATATCAAAGCTTTTGAGCTGGTGTTAAGTGACTGACTTTTGCTAGTGGAGGAAAATTGAATCTTTCAGTGCGTTACAGGATTTAAAGTCCACAGTATTGAGCTTGTGAGGTTTAAATCTTGACACAGTGCAGGATAAGTCTTCTGCTGAACTAGGTATTTGTACCACTTAAACCAGGCTACCCTCATTGTGGGCTCTGGCTGGGTGTTCTGTGTCAGTGCAAACCTGGCTGAAGGCCACTAGGTATAACCGATGTTGAATCATTTGAGGAAATCTAGACTTTATGTGCAACACTGACCCCTGCTGGATGGTGGATGGTAACTGTGTCTTACCATACATCATATTTTTAAGAATAAGAGTACAGTATATATCCTTGGTCAGAATATGAATGCAGTCATGTCTTTGATTTAGAGTGTGGTTAGAATAAATATTTATTTCATGGTTATAATATGTTGTGCAGAATATATCATTTTAAATAAAAATAAAATAAAAAATGTGGCTCTTACAAGTATATTGCTCATTTAGTTATTTAATGTTTTAAACAGCCCTTACCCAGCATGTGAGATGCAGGGCCCCCCTGCAGGCAGCTGTCATTTGCCAAAGCAGGGTTACTTAGAGAGTCCAATTTAATATAAATAGGAAATCTCAAAGGTGCAAGCCTCGAAACCTAATCCATATGGCGTTTCTTCTGCTGAGCTCGACACAATCCAAGTAATGTGAGTTCTGAAACTGGAAATGTGATGATAATTGCATTTTGGTCTTGGATGTATGAAAAGAACACGTGTATCGTGTCTGCAGTGAAGTTTCCAACCATCGTAATCTTTTATTTTCTTTCAGATCGTCGAGCTCTGCTATCATTCAGAGTGACAGTGAAATCATTAAACCTGTGATATTGAATTCCTTTTATTGTTATGTCAGGATCTTTTACTACAGTGCTCTGGAGATTCCTTTTGAGAAAGACAGCTTCATCTGCTATTTTAGCTTACTTCAAAGAATGACCTGATTATTACTATCTGAAATTAAAATTTTATACACACACACTAAACCGCAATGATTTTCTTTTGAATAGGAACTGAAGAAACTAGAGTTGGTGTAATAAGCTTTTTCATGGTTTCGGTGTGGATATTATTTTATATCTGGAAAAAGAGAATGTCCCAGGTGGGCCGGATAGAACATTGTGTCATGACTCCCAGACTCAATTACGGACAAACCTGTAGTGTTAACATACTCCCTGCACAATTAATAGTCATTTAATGCAAGGACAGGTCAAAACCTTTCATGAATACAATCCATTCCTTACTGCATATTTGATAAGAAAGTTGTGACATTTATTTATTTACGAGTTTTCATTTCAGATGTGTTTTCTCTCCTTTGCTTGGAGGAATCTGAAGAAATGTAGGACGTAATGAACAGCAGAATTACTGAAGGTGAAACAGTAGATACATTATTTATAGATTACAGCTGCAGACTGCCGGTGAATTTGTATTTTTCAAGGTTACGCTGCTACTAAGCCATACTGTACTTTGTCAGGATCTCTGAGTTATTGCAGCTTATTTTAATCTTTGCTACTGACAAATATCATTATTTGTAGTTCCATTTTAAAATCCAAGGTAAAGACAAAAGAAAAGACAAAGTTTCTGCATTGAGTTGGAAGGGAATGTGTCCTATTTTGTCGTCCTCTGGAGAGTTAAAGCAAGGTCCAGTTGTCGAAGCTGGCTCAGGAACCCCGAATTTGGAAAAACATCCCTGTGTTCACAGACTGCCTTGATTGCGTCGACCAGTGTGAGGTTCTCGCAGATCATTAGGAAGGCCAACACAAGGGTGGCAGATCGGCTGACTCCCATTGCACAGTGGACAAACACCCTCCCTGTAAGAGAGAGAGAGTGCTTTCATCTCACGAAACCAGGCCCTTAACGACTAAGGCAAAAGACCACCCATCGTACATGTGAATATCTAATTACAGTCTGTATTATAAATAAGGCATTGAACACTAATCCTAACTGACAGATTAATTAAAGAGAGGCTTTTAGTTTTACATTTTTAAATTTATTTACATTGTCTTTGGAAACTGAATATTAATTTAAATTTCTCTGATATATAGCCGGAATGGCGGAATACAGTTTACCGGAACTCTCGGGAAAAGAACACCAGGATGGAATTTCTTGAACTTGGAAACGTTTTACAAACTTGCCTTGTTGGGAGAGAGCTGCTCGTATGAACTTGGCAGTAGGATAAAAGAAAGGACTGAGATCAAACTCTGGGTCGTCATCTGCCTCCACTCCGTAGTAATGGATGGGCATGTCTCTGTAGAAGCGAGCGCCAGTGTTGACGTGGTATCGCCCGTCTGCTGCGTTGACTATGTGGGTGATTCCCAGGTTAAACAGCACGCCTTTGTCTCGAGCAGTGTACCTAATCCAAACGCATTCAGAAAAACAACTTAATGCTTTTACTTTTTTACTTTTTCTTTTTCTTTACAGTGAGTGTTCTGATTTCATTATTTTATTTCACTAACTGGTTTAGTACATACGCATCTCCAATGTAGAGGTTTGGCCAGACTTCGTTAACGTGTCCAGTAGATTGCCTGTTCATCCACAAGAGCCTCTGCAGTTCACTCATTGGTGGTGTTTCATACTGGCCAGCAGAGTTGTCCTGCACTTTTTTCAAAGCCATCCTGGGGAAAGATAAAAGGGAAGGGGGGGCAGGGCAGTGCCTTGATCTAAGCTGTTACAATAACCTCCGCTGTGCCATGCTCCTAATGCTGTCTTACACTCACTCCCATCAGCAAACACCTGATAGTGGTCTCAGCAGTGGCCTCACACCAGTAGAGGTTTCCACCAGTTGCCTGCTACACCTTGGGCATATCCAGTCAACGTCAGGTATGCCATTTCCCAGTTACAGTCTAGTGCTCTGTACTGTAGGGTGTGATTTTCCCCCTCCGCTGGGGCTTTAACTGGTTGAATGAATCATACGTGCACAAGATCTTGTTTTGCGTGGACAATGGCATTTCCACCTGTTGTGTAAGAGCATTAGCAGTGTCACCTGGACCTTCATGATAACACTGGAGTGGAAATGAGACTCACATTACCCAGACACATTTACAGTTTTTTAGGAGTTGATATCTCTTTGATACTGATAAAGCAAATTATTCAATTAAAGCAAAGTGTATTCTACAACTCTAATTCTAACTTCAAGCATCTGTATGTGCAAATATGCTCCATCATATTTGAAAATCATAAAAAGGTGCACAATTGGTAGTGGTTTATAACAACCTGCAGGCTATAAATCTTGAGCTGTTATACAATGGAGCTTTTTATTCCTGCTGATTCCTATTAGACACCCCAACAACAACAAAGCCAGCACATGTCCTTATTCCTATTTATCAACATATGAACAAGTAATGAGGTAACAACATATGACCTGAAAAACTGGGCTGAAAGTTGCTGTATTAAGGATTTTGTTTGTGTTCTTGGGAGAGGTTATACACATTATCCGGGGGATAGGTTTATAATTAGGATTCCCTTTTCAGCTGTTCCTAGCAATCACTTCAAAATGCCCGGCTCATTCCTGTGAAGTAGCTTTTCCTATTGAACTGAGAGCTGCTTAGTTTAATGCACCCATCTTGTTATTTTCTGAACATTTTGAGCTTTAAGTTCTTACTGTAAACCGTTTTGTACATATTAGTTTAGCTCAGTGAATGCTTTCCAATCCAGTGCATGGCTGCTTCTTATGACTTCTATTCTGTATGAAATTCTTAAATCAAGTTAAGTCTATGAGGGATGATCCATACACAATCATTTTAATCAAATTCACAGAATACCTTATTTATACTGTATATAAAAGTAAATGTAGATGGTTATGTTTACACACTTTACATTCACCTGTACACAAAGTAAAAGCTATTAAGTTAATGTCTCATGGCGTCCTTGTCACAGCCCGTGTTGAAGGTAAAATAAATCAACAAGCTGGTTTTCTTTACAGTATTGCAAACTTACTTTTTGTCTGCCAATTTCTTCTTTTTTTTGCCCCCCACAATGACTCCCTCAGTTTCTTCACTTACAGAAGGCGTCACACTGATCTCCAGCTCGGTCTCTGGAGTCGGTTTCCTTTTTTAATTCAGCGATAATTATAAACCTTCGAGCTACTAAAGCATTTCCCAGTCGATGCAAGCAGCTGAGCCTCCCAGACTCCGGCGAGCTTGATTTGTTTTTCGTTGTGAATAATGTAATATTTCCATAACACCAGTGACTTGAGGCATTTGCTTGGGGAAGAAGCAGGTGTGAGAATATATCCCACCGTTTCCACATGTGTTACTACTTAAACTCTTCAGAGCATAATTGAAAGTATTTCAGGAACTACCTTCCAGACTGTTATTTTACTACTGCCAATTCAAAGGATTCAGGTGCCTAAGCAGAACATAATTAGTGTTTTATGAAGCTAATAAGGGGATAAAACTCTGGCTGCAAATATTTGAACTATAGTCCACAGAGACCAACTGTACTTTATTATTATTATTATTATTATTATTAATAATAATAAATAATAATAATAATAATAACTTATATTTTAGGTGTATTTGTCTAAGATTATTTGCCTCAGGAACTGGGTGACAAATTAGGTAACTTTTTAATTGGTGTTGCTGCTTAAATAAACACCAGATTCCCAGATGTGCTGCCCACCCTTTCACATTTAAAGCTTTGCAAATCTGGGACAAACTACCCAGCAGTGTAATCTAAACTGACCCGCAGGTTCCTTCAAGAAAATACTCTGATTCTGGCTTAGTTTGCTACTAACAACCAAACAAAGCAGATGGGCCTAATCAACTACTATATTTTTTACAGTTTTAAGTTCCAACCTTGATGACTTCATAATCATGACATGACTAGTATGAGAGTTTACTTACTTTATTTATTAAAAAGTACAGTATCATATAGCAGTGTAATGAATTGTGTAAACCTTAATGTTAAGCTGACATGTTTCACAAACATGAGAAATCACAATGTTTTGTTTTGTGGCTGAAAATCTGCTTTTATAGAGAGACTTTTTAATTTGAATATCTGTTCAGCCCTGAATGTAAATATAATTTGTTGGCATGTAGAACATTTTTATAGAAGTAATAATAAACATACTGCCTATTTACTCAGATAGTCATTTTTCACAAAGGCAGTTTCATCAAATTACCTTCAGGGGATTATTATGCATGTCAAATAAAATAAATTATGTTTGTGAGTTTATGACTGAAAGGAAGTTTATTTGTAGAAACAGAAAACTGTAGAAAACTATTGGTAAATGGATACATTCTCCTGAAACAAGAAAACAAGTTGTTAAAACCTTGATTCTTTCCAGTATTACAGCATCTCATTGCTTTATCAGTGGCTTGTGTCTGCCAGAGGATAACGAGGAAAGCAAAGCTGCCACTGATTTAACACCCCTACACGAGACATATATATCTCAATAACAGCTTGTTTTCAATCTCCTCTCATTGTTTAGTCTGATGTCTAGTTCACGGAGCTGGCCCAGGAAGCCGGTGTTGGGGGAGACATTCCTGTGTTCACTGATAGCCTTAATGGCCTCAACCAGAGTCATGTCTTCACAGATCATTAGGAAGGCCAACACCAGGGTAGCCGAGCGGCTGAGTCCCATTGCACAGTGCACTAACACTTTACCTGCAGAGGAAGAAGGAGAAACTGCTGATGCTGAGGCAGAAAATTACCCTTTTCAGAAATTATGATGAAGTAATCTTTGTGTTTAAGTAAATGCAGTGCTGTGTAAGAGTAACCTTCAGCTAGTGGACTGCATCCTGGCACTGTGGTCACTCGACCGCAATACCGAAAGGAGACATTGTTACAAGCTGTGAGAGGTCAGCTGCCAAATGTGACGCTGAACCAAATTTAATAAAATGCAGATGGCCAATATGAGTATTTTAGGTGTTAGGCTGGAATTTCACAGTCCATGGAGATTAGCAGTCAAAGAGGCTGACGAAACCCATAAACAAGGTGGGTTAGCAAAGCCGCAGTCAGTGGCATTTATGGAGCCCTGTGGTTCTCTGTATGGTTTCCTCTGGCCTTTGCAGACAGTGGCAGCAGTGCCCTCTGCAGGGAAGAATGTGAACAGCAGCCGCTGTGTTGAAACTGGTCAGGTCATTGCCCCTGGGATAACAACATTCATATTGCTGGGTCATGACCAGTAAAGAGGCTTACAAGGCATAAAGACTTCTAATGATGTGCAAATCAGTGTGTTTAATGGACTTGGGTAGCTCTTAGGCTGTTTTTTTTTTTTTAAGAAAATGTGTTTCTGCTTAGTCTTGAAATAGAAGATATTTAATGTTAGCACATTCCCAGGGCTTTCCTTTAAAACCCTTCAGCTCCTCGATGTTGTGCCTTATTGCTTTAAAACGTATTCTGCAATTTAGATGTGTGTATAATTCATATCTGTGAATGTGCTAAAAGCCCTGATTTTTTATTGCAATAGCCTACAAAGTTAATCTGGTCTTATCATTCCTGAGGATTATCATGGGCTCAGGGGACAGGATAATAAAACTGTCTTATTAGGATGCACATTTCAGCCACAGATTATTGTAGGCTTGGTAACATGCACTGTACTTCAACACGTCTGTCTGAAAATGGAAACCTAATTTATTACAACCCTGTGTGTTGATACCTACTTATAAAGGGAAATTATGCTCAATTAAACAGCACTTGCTTCCATATTAGTGTGAAGTATAAAGGATGGTGCAACAACCTCATGGCCAATAGCCTACTTTTGTGGGATTTGAAGAAAATGTATATGGTTTTTCATTCCTTTTGTGCTTTTGTGACTCTGTCCTTGGTAATCACACCCTATTTTAATTTAGTTGTAAATCGTTTCCACTGAATGGTTTACAATTCATAACTTCATCTTTGAGAGAATCATGTACTGTACATTTTCTTAAAATTAACCAGAACTATCAAAATGATAAGGTCCATTTGGCTTTGTGATTTGCAATGCCAATGTAGTTTTCTATATTCTAAAGACATGACTGTATTTTCATGTTAGATTTTATTGTGATAGTTTCTTTTTAAGTCCATGTAATATCAATGATAACATTAATTACTAATAACCTAGTGCGATTATTAAAACCACATGCACGCCCCCTTCTGAACTAGGCACTTCTGCTTAAAGAAATCAGTGTTAAATCTCTTAATCCCTTTCCCGGTTTCCATTGTTTCCAAGAGGGCGCCCAGCGATCCAGATGTTGTCTAGTGGCGTTCTTCCACTGTGTGTTCCTCAGTTTGTTTCCCCACCACATGAACCCTCACGCATAGGTTACAGAGCACATCTCTGAACCCGGCATCACCACAGCCCTGCCTGGGAATGATCCTTGTGCTGTGAGCGGCCATTCCAGTGCCATTCTCCCTCCCCGCCTCATCCTTTATATCACTGTGGCAGCTGCAGCCATGTCTGTGAATAATTATTTTCTTGAAAGTTAAACTTAAGATTTCTAACCATAGATGTAATTTTATGTTTGTTTGTTTGTTCTTCCCATCTCCTTTTTTCTTTGTAGTGCAGTAAATGAACAATAATATTCCAGTTGGAATCTGTTGCTATATTGCAATGGAAACGTTAGGGGCTTTTGAACGACCTAAAAGCTTGTTTGAGGAAAATTGCCTGGAGCAGATTTTGTTCACTATACCCATCTCATTAGCAGAAAAGGTCAACCTCCATATTTACGTCTCTGAGGAAAAGCCTTAAAGCCAGTGATTTTCAATCGAAGAGCAATGACTTGAAATGTGAACAAAAGTTATTCTGCCTAATGGGAATTTATTAAACCAGTTGCAGGTGGGGGGTGGGGGGAAATGTCATGTACTATGTTGTATGTCAGTGTGCACTAACACGCAAATCTTAAATGCAATGACATATGGCAATTCAATTCCGGCTGGGGTGCTTTAAAATAACGTGTTTGGTTCCAGTCATTAATAACCAAGACTTGAGCAGATCTATGGCAAGATAACTGCACCTTAGATTCACTGAAGCTTACGAAGGGTGGACAGACTTAAAAGGTCAACACCTTTATATTTTTGGAGTTACTTACCACCAGTGGAACTTATCGCTTCCTTTATGAATTGAGCTGCCGAGTAGAAGAAGGGGCTCATGTCAAATGAGGACGAGTCAAAGGCCTTCACTCCGTGGTACTTTATATTCATGTCTTTGTAATAGCTCGCCCCTGTGCACACGTTGTATTTGCCATCGGCAGCGTTTAGAATATGAGTGATGTTGAAGGATTGAAGCCACCTCTTATCTTTGGCAGTCCACCTAACAAGCGGTTAAAAGCTGGTTAGAAGGAAAGCTTCCTCTCGCTTTCCATTTTTCTCAGTTAAACCAAAATACATACAAGATTTGCCATTGAGAACAAGATTAACCAAGCCATTCCTCTATTATTAACATCTTCACAGAATAAAAAACAAAACAAAAAACTATCAGTATGTTCCTCTCAGTTTCATTAAGTATATATCCCCTAGCTTTAAAAAGCCAAATACAGATATTCCTGGATTGAAAAGGGTTTTCTCTTTGTACAGAATGCATGCACTATTACTACTTTCTCCACAACTATTGATTTAATTGCAAAATACAAATTGAGATGAACGTGGTGTCATGGGTGCTCTTACATGTCTCCAATGTAGATTTTAGGCCAGACTTGGTCCACGTGCCCGCTGACGCCACCCCTCACCCAGAGGAGGCGCTGCAGCTCTGGCACCTGGGGCGGCTCGTACCGGCACGGTCTCTGCTCCTCATTACCCAGCATCCTTAGGGCAGCACGTTAGGCTCGACTCTACTGAAGCTGTGGGTCATAAGACGGGAGACACTCGATGCAATTAAACGCTTTTTAACAATCCTAGGCTATTGGTTTTAAATCCACAGAGGCATTACTATATGATTTAATGGTCAACCCCCCCCCCCCCAAAGAAAAAATGTGCATAACTTGTTCACATAAAATTGTATTTATTATATTAAAAAAGGAACATCAACAACATATACAAGACATTAGCCCCACCTACTGGAATATAAGCTCGTGCAGTCGCATTGAGGACACAGTTGACTATTTATTAATGCAAGATTAATTATTTCCACCCTTAAGTATTAAGACAAACCAAGTTAAGAGATTATGAAATGCTCCAAAGATAGAATATATTGTGGCCATTTAGTGGTCTAGAATGACAAAATATGTGAATGCATTTAAGGAACAGAACCAAAGCACTCCTGAGCTTCGAGGGGAGGAAAGAAAGTGGGCACCCATTCATTCTCATTGACGGGTGGAGTGCTGTGTACACGACTGAAGGCTGTAACATTTTGAAAAGGGTCAAAGGAAGCTGTGAGAAGGAGAATGAGATTAGAGGCTCATTTACAATTCATATTCCAGATACTGAAGTGAAATTATTGGACTTGTATGTACACTGAACGGCCAATTAAGGTGCTGCTTGCTTTGTATAACTGAAAATGCATTGGTGTCTGTTTTCTGCTGGAACTGTACAGCCACCCCTGTGATCATCACACACTTGTCACGCTGAAAGGGAAAACTACCTTTCCACCTAAATGAGATTGGTGCTAAAGCTTTCTGAAATGAGATTACACAGGATTCATCTGTCTGCTATTCGCTCTCTCGCGCATGACTAACATGCTTGATCAGTGCTTCAGTAGAAGACTAAATTGCCCAATTATGTTTACAGCAGTACAGATGCCCATTCCTTTGCAAAAATGCAAAATGCAGTTGCTCAGATTTTAAATCCACCTCCTTCTTTAAAACATTGTAGTGGTACCTTTTAAAAATAATTGCTTTGCCTTTCATCATTTACTGCAGAAGTTTAAATGAATTACTCACACAGTCTGTGCATGCACTGTACAGCAAAGTGAGTTTGAAGCTGGTTCGGCCTGCTAAGAGTACAGATCTAATACATCGTTCAGCTGGAGGGAGGTTTATGATGGGGTCCGCTGAGACAAATGTTGGAAATGAAATCTGTCTGTGACTTAGTGGACTTTTCTAAATTTGGTATGGCTTAGAGAGCACACATCAGCAGCTGCTTGATAGCTTCATCCATCTCTGTATCTGTCACTTCTTCTGAGGAATAAAACAGTCCCAGGCTAAAGCTCTCAGACACAAAGCCAGACGGCTATCTTAGCCTAGAGGCATCCTGAACATACAGCATTCCTTACTGAATCCATGTATCGGTTCTTGCGATCTTACCATCCACAACTCAAGAATTAAATCTCTCTATGAGAGCTGTGATTCCAGTTTCTGATCTTGCTTTCTTGTGGGTCGTCGTCTTTGTTTTGAGAAATATAGGCCAGTGTTTTCCTGCAGGAGAGGAACACAGAGGCTTGATTTCCCTGGTGTTACGGGGTACCTGTCACTCTAGTTTTTTAGTTTGTAAATGAAATTCTCTTTCCCGGTGCAACTATGTTTAATTAAAAGCTATTGCCTGTGAATTAAGCCAGTGTTGCTTTGGTGTAAGTAGGGGGCAAATTAACCTCTCTCTAGCTTGAAATATTTCCGGCTCCATCTCACAGGCCAGTGAACACCCTATTTATCCCATTATGTCCCCTGACCATTCAGACACATCTTGTGAACACATCACATTAATCATTTAACTCTGTAGCTTATCTTATCTGAAGATTACAGTGTGTTTCTCGCATTCAGATGTCAGTCATACATTTCTGGGTGACTGACAGGAGAGGGAGCCAATGTAATTGACAGATATTCAAACTTATTGCATATTTCAATGTTTGAATAAAGTATATATAATGTGATGCTGTGCTAGGAAGGGCCCAAAACAAAACGCGCTTGTTGTGGGCGAGTCGGGGCTGTGGAGTTGGAGAGTGACACGACAAGCCGCAAAGAAAAGGAGAAACTGGTGAAAGAAATTTGGTCTTTGGACTTGGACTGTTATTTGGATTGTTTGCTGTTGGTCTGTATTTTGTTAGTGTTTCATGTTTACAGAGGGACCTGTGAAGAAGTTTATTTAGACTCAAAGAAGAGCTAGGTTTTTGTTTGGTTTTCCTTCATTTTTGCACCAGCCACTAGAGATATGATAAACACCATCCTCTGCCTTTCTGTGCCTGTTCATATCATCAAAGTGCATAGCCGCCCTTTTCACTTTTTGGTGTCGTATGTCATTTTTGCCCCAGTATGACAATTTTGAGTGTCCTATTATACAATTTGCGCTAGACCAAATCAAAACTTTGACCTAAGTATTACCCTATTGCATTGTAATGTATTGTTTGAAGCCAATCAAAATGCAATAAGGTAAGACCACGTGATTTGATTCTCGAGTGAGTCTTCATTTAGTCTGGCCCTTACTGGGTTTGTATTTTCATATTAAATTCATTATGGTTTTAAAATGACACAATTAGTCCCACTATATCCACTGTATGATCAGTGCAGTTAATACCTCTTTACATCACGAAGCAAAACTAGCACACAGTTTTTATTTAGTATTTGTGAGGTATATTTTATGATATACCTTACAAATACTAAATAAAATATACAAAATAAAATAATGTACATTCCTGTCTATACAAAGTATCAGAACTTTATTTTGAGCACTAAATGCTTAATCTAACCTGCAAACTATTGAGGATACTAAACCGTACCATACAAATTTTACTGTATAAACAATAGTATGTTGCAGACAAATAATCTCCAGATGTTTTAGATTCTAGTAGTAGCACAGTGTTATTGCATTGGTTAACCTGCAGTTGAAGATATCAACACCTGAGGGCAGCAGAATTAATCTCAGAAATTGCTGCACTAGATGAACGAACAGTTCAGTATATATTGAGCAGCACACCAATCCCTTTCACCCCTACCACATTATAAACTTCAAACCATATTGTATACAAATATAATTTTTGTACCATGTTTTCTCCAAAATTCTTTGGCACATTCTTTAGCCTAACTTGAAATGTTTGTGTTGGCTGCATAAAATATTTCAGGAAACCGAATAACGTAATAGTTTATAGGGTAAGGTCTCTCGTCAACACTGCAGAGCAGATTAAAGATTCTGAATATTAATTAGGTGATAGTTCTATTAATTACCATAACTGTATGAAATTTAAAGTTGGTTTTTTTTTTTAGAAAAAAATCACAAATGTAATTGAAAACTCTAATAGACATACAATTAAAAAGTCAGCTGTGAGTTTTATTAAGCTGTACAGATGTTTTAAATGATATTAATGTTACATGTAGGTCTTCTGCAGAATATAGGCTATATATATTTTGAATAATCGCTTGATTATGGAGGGAGAGAAGCGCCCCTGGGGCTCCAGCCACTGCTGCTCTGTCCCCAGCCGTAACAGGACCCTCCTGCTCTGGTCATTCCAGTCAGCGCGGCATAATTTGGCCACAGTAACGCTACTTCAGTCATGTATGCCTCTGGTCAAAGCACTGGTCTCTCCAGCCTCTACTGCTCCTCTCCTGTCCACGGCAGGGCATCTGTATGCTCCAATGGCTCCTTCCATGGCAGGGCCTCACCATCAGGTAGGGGCACCTCTACAGCACGTGCACTTCTGGAATCAGCAATGGCTTTTTTTTTTTTTTTTTTGGAAAGCTGGTGGCTCCTTCCTCTCTGGCACAGGGCACACCAGTGGCTCCTTCCTCTCTGCCACTCCAGTGATAAGGCTGGTCGTCAACATCTCAAGTGCCAGATGCATTGCTACTCGCACCAGATCTCCCACAGCATTCTCCTGTGTTTTTTTTTTTTTTTTTTTTTTGTGGTCCTTCTGAAATGCACTGTTTGCTAGACCACATAGCCTATATATGCATTCTCCACCATATGTGCTGCCATTGGGGGCATATCTACAGACGTGGACGGAAGTATTGATACCCTTCCACTTAAAAAAAAACTAATTAGACATTGACAGAAGTATTTGGTATCCTCCCTTCTTTATTTCACATTGCATAGTACAGAAAAAAAAAAAAAGATTTATGACATAATGTATTACTTTAAATAGTAAAACAAATTAAAATGGCACCGACTAAAATATTGGGACTCTTAACCTAATATTTAATTGCACAGCCTTTGGAGACAATAACTGCAATCAAGCGCTGTCTGTAGCTCTGAATGAGATTTCTACACTTCTCCACTGGTAGTTTGGCCCACTCTTATTGAGCAAACCGCTCCAGCTCTCCCATGTTTGATGGGTGCCTTTTCCTAACTGTGAGATACAGCTCTTTCCACAGATGTTTAATGAGATTTAGATCAGGACTCATAGAAGGCCACTTCGGAATGGTCCAGTGATTTCTTCTCATCCATTCTTGGGTGCTTTTTGAGGTATGTTTCAGGTCATTATCCTGCTGGAGGACCCATGACCTGCGACTGAGACACAGCTTTCTGACACTGGGCAATAAATTTCATTCCAAAATGCCTTGACAGTCTTCTGATTTCATCCTGCCCTGCACAGATTCAAGGTACCTAGTGCCAGAGGCAGCAAAGCAACCCCAAAGCATCACTGAGCCTCCTCCACGTTTCACGGTAGGGATGGTGTGCTTTTCTTTGAATTTTTTTTTTTTTTCCTGTAAACATGGAGTTGTAGAGATTTTTGGTAAATCACAACATTTGCTTAATCTGTTCAAAGAACATTCTTCTAGAAGGACTGTGGCTTGTCCACGTGCATTTTGGCAAGCTCCAGTCAGGCTTTCTTGTGTTCCTCTCTTAGAGAGAGGTCTTCTACCATGGACCCCATTTTTGTTCAGACAGCGACGGATGGTGCGACTTGAAACTTTTGCACCTTGAGCTTGAACGTCGGCTTTGATCTGTTATGATTTTTTCCTTGGTTCTTTCTCCACCATTCAAACAATCCTTCTCTTCATTCTTGGGTCAATTTTCCTCTTGCAGCCACGTCCAGGGATGTTGGCTTACAGCCCCATGGGCTTTAAACTTCTTAATATTGGCAACAGTGCTCACAGGAACATCAAGCTCTTTAGAGATGGTCTTGTAGAACCAAGCTTGGCTATTACCTTCTTTCTAACCTCCTCAGACAACTCTCTGGTTTTAGTTCCCTTTTCCATGTTCAGTGTGATGCACACAGTGACACAAAACAGCATTTTCTCCATTGGATGAATGAGTGATAATGCAATTGAAGACACCTGTGATACTAATTAAGTTGAATGGTCTGCTTGAGGTATCACTAAAATACAATCATTTCATATAACTTCTAAAGGGTAGCAATAATATTGTCCAGGCCAATTTAGAATGTCTTTATAGAATAAGCAAGAATTCAGTTTTTTTTTTTTTTGCTTTGTTCCACTGCAAACCAAAGACATGCATATATGGATGATAAAATATCTTTTAATTTCAACACTTTTCAGGGCTAATGGTGCATTATTAGAATAAAATGCAAGGGTACCAATACTTTTGGCCACGTCTGCATATATATGTTATGGTAAATGTGTGAAAATGGTAAATTATACATTTACTGGTAAATTTACAGTTAATACATTAATTTGCTAGGAATACATTTTAGCTGGGAAACTCAGGTTTACATGTAAAGTCATGTTTCATTTATGCTGTAGCTACATGTGGGATATTGTACCTATGTGCACCGCTAATAGAGGACATGTGGTTTATGTGCATGTTTCAGGCATGTCAAATTCTACTAGAATTTGGGATATAGACTTTTGAAACGTATGTAGGCTCTGAGCGCTATGGAGCACAACAGTACCGTCCGTTTAACCACTTTTGATAGTGACTGATATTTAGTTGATAATTACTATTAATGTATTATCATTTCTTACATTTATTATAGCGTTTCAGTGTATTTTAATTTGTTTCAGTGTATTGCGTATTTTTATTTTGCGTTTTAGTGCTTTGTTTACCCTTTTTATTATAAAGTATTATATTGTAAACTAAAAAAAATGCATTTGCATTGTTTTCTTTCTTCAAACAAAAGAAAACCTTGTATTTATCTCTACTGAACATAGATATGTAGTACACAGAAGTGTAAAGGGTTAATGCAAAATGCATTTTGGTTAAAAATAAAAAAAGTCATATATTTACATTTTAAAGTGATTTTAGGTGTTAAAACATTATTTCCAAAATCTGTTACCTGGGAAGAGTTTTCATGTTTTTATCTGGAGTTAAAGTGGTTAAATGTAATGTAAAAGTGCTAGTCCTGGTCAGGGCAAACCTTTCCCTGGAATCAGTTCGGTGAACTCAAGAATAGGACGTCATGTTGACACCAGGACCCCACAAGAATGCATTGATAATAAAGCAATGTTTTTGTTTTGATTATTCAAATAATCGATCCCTTTATGTATAGACAAATCGATTATCATATCGATAGCAGCAGCCTTAATTTGTAGAGTACATTTGTACACTCAATTGTTTCACGGAGGTTTGATACCACTGTTCTAAAACCATTCCACACAAAGTATAGAAATACTACCAGTTTAGTTATTTTACAAAATGTAAAAGCAGTAGATATTGTAAGTAAATGTACATTTAAAAAAAAATGAAGGCATACTGGTAATCATTGATTGCTAAACAATATGGAAGGGTTACTAATGCAGCAAAATTAAGAAATGTCTTACTTACTCTAACGGCAGGGCAATGGGGTAATCCGTGGGACTTTTGGACTCGCGGGGGTGGGGGGCAGTTTGTGTGCTTTGTGATAGAAAGCGAGTAAGGAGTGTACGTGTAACATCACCGACCACCGAAAATTAGAGAGATATTAAATAAATCTCTATAGAATCAAGTGTGACATATCAAGAAAGGTTTCAAATAGTGTTGCATTTACCAGTTAGAAATGTTCGATTTAAATATAAAACTATTTTGGGTATTTGAATAACATCTGGATAAATTGTCAATTAAGTTGATATGCACATATATTTTTCCTTCCAAACTCCTTCTTTGTAAGCTGCTGCAATATAATTTAGTAACCAAAAATATTTAATTCTTCATGGCATGAAATTATATAAATGTGTAGAAAACAACACAGAGACAACTGGACGTTGTCCCTAAGCAGCACCTTATGTTTAAATTGTATATATTTAACTCGAATATCTTTAGTAGTTACAATTTTAGTTACATGCACTAACTGGTATAGCATGCACACAAAGCTGGTATCATACTTGCCTTAATTGGTTATGTGTGATCTGTAATGTATTGGGTGGAAAAATAGTCCAGTTCCACAGAGGAGTTTTTCAACCTCGCACAATCACCTCGATAACACAAATGGTCATGAAGTGTAATCTGCCTGTTGGCCTTTTCTATTTTAAAATCTAAATCTAAATGCCAACTTGGTCTGGCAACATCTGCTACGTTCCTCCAAGGTTATACACGGCTACTAGCACACAGAGAGAGTGTTTAGCACTACTATGTCACTTTCACAAATGGAATAAAATGCATAATTACAATGGCTGCCAATTACACTTGCTGACATGTGGGCACCTAACATGTGAGTGTGTTTATAGTGTGGCAGCCACTGAGCACAAAGCAGCAGTACTCTGAGTAGCAGACCCTGTCGCCCCTTGTCAGACAATGAACCAAAAGACCAGACCACCTGCTGTCTGTCCTGGCAGCAAAACATTACACACACAATCTTTACTATTATTGGCCGCATTGAAGAGGTGACTTGCACATGAGGCACAAATCAACAGCTATCGTTCCACAAGAGTAGAACACAACACAAGGCATTTCTCTTTTAAAATATGCATTTATTACTTCATGTACAAAGAATATTTTAATTTTGTTGCATTTGTTAGGAATTGTAATGCCACAACAAATGAAACATTTGTTTTTATTCTGGTGGAGACTTCACACAGATTCTACCCCCCATTTTATATTCAGCAAAAGTCATTGTTATTGGCTCAATTTGGCTTTCTTAGTTCACATTTCTGTTTCAGTAGAGCATGACGAGAAACTTAAATTCTTCCTTTAACAGAATGCTTTTTTTTTTTTTTTTTCCCCTTCCCTACAGCCCTGTCTTTGCTTTCATCAGCAGGGATTTCTTACTTTAAATACAAAAATCCTAAGTGCAAATCTCTGGCCTTTTTATCCAAAGAGGATACCAAGGATTAAAATCAACTAAAATACTAATGTTATAGTGCCTAGAATAACACGTTAATATAGAGACCTACTTGTATATCTTCAAAATACCTTTTTGATTTTTTTCTTTTCTGAACCTATTATTTATTCTTCTGCTCTGTTCAAAATAATAAAATGGTCCAACCATCGAAAGGAATGCTTGACATGCATTATCATTTTGCTTACATTTCAGGACCATCATAAGTTCATGTAACCTTTGTGACCTAGTGATTTAAATACTCCCAGCGGACCACAGTACCATTACATTTGGTGTAGCAGAACAGTATATATATTATAACCTAGATTATTTAAAAAAATACCACAAAACAGCAACAGTAACCACAAAATAAATACAAACGGCAGCAGCTTCAGAGATTGATTGAAATTGTCCTCATCTTATTTCTCTTCTTCTCTTTGTCAGAGGAGAAGACACATTCTTCGTTTCCTTTTTAATTGGTTATCCAGATCACCTAATTGTCGAAGGAAATTCCTGTTGGGATAAATAAATCTGCTCTGAATGACCTTTAGGATGGCATCGCGTAGAGAGAGGTGGTGATACAACATGAGGTAAGCCAGCACCAAAGTAGAGGATCGACTTATTCCCATAATGCAGTGCACGAACACCTTTCCTGTAATGAGAAGAATGTAAGATGAAATGGACTAAAGTTAGAGGCTTTCACTTATTAGTTAAAGGTATTTGCTAGCCTGTAAGGAAAGACCTCAATTCACAAATGAAAATTAAATATAGTATCCATAATCCTTTGCCTTTGTACTGTCACAAACTCTCCTCTTGCCTTCTGTATCTGTAAATATCTGTAAATCCTTTTCATAATATTTAATGAACCATAGCTGTTTTAGCATCTGTATTATTCTGGCACCAACAGATATGCAGGGGGCAACAAAAAGAGTTTAAAGCGTGGAAGTGGAGTGAGAGTGCCAATCTGTCTTTCTGGGAAACTCAGTTGTCTTAGTTGTTGCTTGTTATTGCAAACAATATACAATATACAAAAAATGTACATGAAAATGCAAATACCATCCACAACAGAAACCAATTAATCTGTACACCTATTATTAGAAAATATAGATACAATAACTTTGCCTCTTGACTATCAATTCAGATTTTTTATGTAGCCAGTTTATTTTATTTCTTTTCACTATTGACTGAGGCATTCAATTTATTGCCACATTCAAAACATACATTCATCCTTTTGAAGGGAAATGACATTTAAAAAATTCATGAAATGTCATGCAAAACTAACATGTTTCTTGTATCATTTGGAAGGGGCACATCAAATATATGTATTTTAGACGTCTCCCAATTTATCTTACCATTTTTCTTTTTCAGGCCTTTGTGAATGAAATCCGCGGCAGGTCTGAATTGAACGCTCAGGTCAAAGTTCAAGGAGTCCTCCGCAGGGATGCCGTAGTATTGAATGTCTTTGCCATAGAAGGCTTGGTCCCCTATGCAGCCCTGCTTGGAATGTGCAGCATTTAATACGTGGGTAAAACCCATTTTCTGTAAGGCATTCCTGTTTTGGGCTATAGCACTGTGTTGAGAAGAGAGAGAGAGAGAGAGAGAAACCAAACAAGGACACTTTTTAAAGTTAATTCTTTATGGAACAATGAAAATGTATAGATATATGGTTTGCCTATTTCTTACAATAGCCGTTTTCATCTTATTGACAGGGATACGATTTTAACTATTAATCTTGTATTGAAATGAACCTCCAAGGTAACTTATACAGCGGGGCATGGTTAATAATTAAGGTGTGGACTAGATTAAAAGATGGATTCGGGTTATGGTTTGGTTTTACGAGGGGAACGGTGAGGAATGGGGAAGTTGGGTGTAGCTTCTGGATTTTGTTAGTGATGATGATATTAAAACATAGCAGTATATAATGCTAAATGTAAAGCTAACGGCAATATTACCTTTAAATATTGCTCTAATCAAACCAAAGAAAGTATTCACTTTCTTTAACATCATCCATGACCAAAAAGCAAATGAAACCATATAAAAATGCAATGTAATATAGCTTCACTGTAAATGCAAATCCTATCTGGGTTTTAATACCGTTTTATCCCCCTCCATACTTTCACACTTTTATCTTCTGTCACACATTATTATGTATGTTATATACTTTGTGGTTAAGCTCATATTTTAAGGATGATAATTCTTAACAATATATGCTATATTTAATATATTTATCATCCAGGCAAATTAAAAACTACCAAATTAACTGAAATAAATGTAAACAAAAATGCATTGGATGTAGAACAAAATAAGACAACATACATACATACATAGCCAATAATAACCTTTGGTTATTTAATTTGTTTCATGACTTTGCAGTTTGACAGCTGGCACTAAACTGAGGTAATGATTAATTATTGGATTATTTTGACTGTGTGCCCAGGCTGATTTCAGCACAAAAACTAATTGTTTAAGAGACTAGAAGGAACTTTTCATTCCACAGAAATCAATTCAACCAGTACTTTCTGAAACTGACTTCATCCCCGAAGAACCTTAAACTAATACAAAAACTAGAACATGTTTATTATAAACCTCTATTTTATTTTTACAACTGTTAGTGCATCAGCTCAGATTCTCAACTTCAATGTTTTCAAAACGTTCCATACTCACACATTTCCTATATACAAATTAGGCCAAACCTCGTCAACTGGGGTCAATCCTACTTTGCATGTATCCAAAATAGTTTCCATTTCCTTGACAAACAGATTTCCTGTTCCATGTTCTTTCAAAGATGTCATTTATCTGAATTACAATGAAATAAGTGAAGGCTCCTGGTGTTTATTCTGTCTAAGTGACTTCTTGTTCTGTTCCCTCATAGGCTGTGATTCACTTGAACAGGTGCTTTTTTAATGTCACTGTCCCAATTTAGCACAGAGTCGGTCATGCACTCTTGTTCTATAAAGTGGTAAGATACGTTTGAGAATGTTAGAGAAGGTTGATTGCACATCAATACACAAATAAACTCTTAATGATTTGATTACACATTTATTTGAATTGTTTCATATGAGCAAATAAAATATATTACAATTATAGACTTTTTCCAGGAACTTCAAACTTGCTTTGCGTGTTGCCTTACAAAGTTAATCCTGTGTGTCCTGCTTGGCTTTACTGACTTAAAAACTATATTTGCCTCACAAAGGTTTAGTGCAAGAGGGATGAATGGAAATTGTTTCCAGCATGCATGCTCTCATACAAAAATAAAAGCTTCCCGACACTTGAGTTTTATAATAAAAATATAATTGAGATTCATTTAAAACCTGCCAAAAAAGAGAATTAATAAATTAATAGTTCAAACACAACCTTAAAACTTAATTTCTATAAACATTGATATGTTCTTCATTACCAAAATATACAACCTATGCAAGTATGACCGTTATCATTCCAGAGAGTGACTGTGTTTCTGTAAATTCATGTCCAAGGTCCTCAGCTGTTTCAAGAATCCTCTGTTTGGAAAAATCCACCGGTTTTCCTTTACTTTTTTAATGGCGTCCACTAATGAGAAATGATGATAGATCATGAGATAGGCCAACACCAAGGAAGCAGATCTGCTCACCCCTACCGCACAGTGGACAAAGATCTTGGCTGTGAAGGGCAAAAAAAAGATGTAACAACTGAGGTTTAGTTAGCAACTGATTTGTTGGTTACCCAACACTTTCTTACTTCATTATATAAACATTCCTTGATTTAAATATTTAAGTTTTTACCTCTTTGTAAATTAGGGTTTATTAAGTTCATACACATGAATAAATGTAATGACTTTTGCACATGTCAAATACTGCATATACTGCTATTAAAAAATACATGGACATTATAATCATTACTTATCTATATTTTTCCTGATGTGTTAAGATTACAATCTGAACAACTTATTAACAGAACATGACTTACCGCCTGGACTGGTTAATGCCCCATGTATGAACTGAGCTGAGGGATAGAAGTAGGGAGATAAGTCAAATCCTGGCAGGTCGTTCGCTGGAACCCCGTTGTAATCTACAGTCGTCCCATAAAAATCATGGCTTCCTTTGCAGCACATTTTGCCATGAGCTGCGTTCAGAACGTGGGTGATCCCCATTTTCCATAAAGCATATCTGTCATGGGACATAAACCTACAGCAATAGTAACATGAAATAAGATCAATAATCCTGCAGTCCACAGCGGCAGTGCATAAGAATGGGCAGGATATAGCTCTACGTTTGCATGTTTACCTTACTCCTTATTTTTACAGAATTACAATTACATTCTCCTTTTTACATTAAAGAAGATATCATTTATACAGTGAGGGGAAAATATTTGATCCCCTGCTGATTTTGTATGTTTGCCCACTGACAAAGAAATGATCAGTCTATCATTTTAATGGTAGGTGTATTTTAACAGTGAGAGACACAATAACAACAAAAAAATCCAGAAAAACGCATTTCAAAAAAGTGATAAATTGATTTGCATGTTAATGAGGGAAATAAGTATTTGACCCCTTCGACTTAGTACTTGGTGGCAAAACCCTCGTTGGCAATCACAGAGGTCAGACGTTTCTTGTAGTTGGCCACCAGGTTTGCACACATCTCAGGAGGGATTTTGTCCCACTCCTCTTTGCAGATCCTCTCCAAGTCATTAAGGTTTCGAGGCTGACGTTTGGCAACTCGAACCTTCAGCTCCCTCCACAGATTTTCTATGGGATTAAGGTCTGGAGACTGGCTAGGCCACTCCAGGACCTTAATGTGCTTCTTCCTGAGCCACTCCTTTGTTGCCTTGGCTGTGTGTTTTGGGTCATTGTCATGCTGGAATACCCATCCACGACCCATTTTCAATGCCCTGGCTGAGGGAAGGAGGTTCTCACCCAAGATTTGACGGTACATGGCCCCGTCCATCGTCCCTTTGATGCGGTGCAGTTGTCCTGTCCCCTTAGCAGAAAAACACCCCCAAAGCATAATGTTTCCACCTCCATGTTTGACGGTGGGGATGGTGTTCTTGGGGTCATTCCTCCTGAGTTGATGCCAAAGAGCTCGATTTTGGTCTCATCTGACCACAACACTTTCACCCAGTTCTCCTCTGAATCATTCAGATGTTCATTGGCAAACTTCAGACGGGCCTGTACATGTGCTTTCTTGAGCAGGGGGACCTTGCGGGCGCTGCAGGATTTCAGTCCTTCACGGCGTAGTGTGTTACCAATTGTTTTCTTGGTGACTATGGTCCCAGCTGCCTTGAGATCATTAACAAGATCCTCCCGTGTAGTTCTGGGCTGATTCCTCACCGTTCTCATGATCATTGAAACTCCACGAGGTGAGATCTTGCATGGAGCCCCAGACAGAGGGAGACTGACAGTTAATTTGTGTTTCTTCCATTTGCGAATAATCGCACCAACTGTTGTCACCTTCTCACCAAGCTGCTTGGTGATGGTCTTGTAGCCCATTCCAGCCTTGTGTAGGTCTACAATCTTGTCCCTGGCATCCTTGGACAGCTCTTTGGTCTTGGCCATGGTGGAGAGTTTGGAATCTGATTGATTGATTGCTTCTGTGGACAGGTGTCTTTTATACAGGTAACGAGCTGAGATTAGGAGCACTCCCTTTAAGAGAGTCTCAGCTCGTTACCTGTATAAAAGACACCTGGGAGCCAGAAATCTTGCTGATTGATAGGGGATCAAATACTTATTTCCCTCATTAACATGCAAATCAATTTATAACTTTTTTGAAATGCATTTTTCTGGATTTTGTTGTTGTTATTCTGTCTCTCACTGTTAAAATATACCTACCATTAAAATTATAGACTGATCATTTCTTTGTCAGTGGGCAAACGTACAAAATTAGCAGGGGATCAAATACTTTTTTTTCCCCCACTGTATATGTAAGTAAAGCAAAATATAATCTCCAGCCAATATATTTGGTATAGTGGAATTTGCAGGTCAGTGCAAGAATTATTTTCATTAACTACATATATGTTTAGTAAGAAAATATCCTTGTTTCAACCCTCACATTTTTGCCTTCATAGAAAACATAATGTGCATAATGTAATTAAAAATAAATTATACTTACATGTCCCCAAGGAATAGGTTGGGCCACACTTCATCAACGTGGTTACAGGAGGTTTTACCACTGTGCAATATGTCTTCTAGCTCTTTTACAGATGGAGTCTGAGATTGTGCACTGTGGCTATCGCAAACGGCAGATGCATGATCTGCCATTACTCCTTTGTGTGTATATTGAAGTATAAGCAAAATTTGAATGCGTGTCTGATTTTAAATCTTTGATCTGTTTCCTATTTCCTGCAAGTTGTTTATTCAGACATGGCAGTATGTCTGACCAATTCTGCTATGAGTGACATCTGTGAACAGGTGTAACTCAAACCCTCCAGCCACATAGAAAAACCCTTCTCTAAAAGCACAGTCTCTCCAAATTAAACATTTAGGTTTTAAAATAACCTTTTAAATAAGAATTGAAATGATCGAACCACAAGTGAGGAATAAGTTGATCTTTTCTTTAAAGATGCTATCATTTATTATGATCATTTTGAGGAAAACGTAAGAAGCAGTGCACTGCTATTCTACAAACGGGAATTTGTATTAATAAAACTCATTAATATGACACAACATGATAACGTCACAACAGGGCTGTAGGTAAGGTTAGTGAATCAGGAATTACTTATACCACTGTTAACCTGTACAGTTGTGAAGGAAGTATACACATGTACACCGATCAGCCATAACATTATGACCACCTGCCTAATATTGTGTAGGTCCCCCTTTTGTCGCCAAAACAGCCCTGACCCATCATGGCATGGACTCCACTAGACCTCTGAAGGTGTTTTGTGGTATCTGGCACCAAGACATTAGCAGCAGATCCTTTAAGTCCTGTAAGTTGCGAGGTGGGGACTCCATGGATCGGAGTTGTTTGTCCAGCACATCCCACAGATGCTCGATTGGATTGAGATCTGGGGAATTTGGAGGCCAAGTCAACACCTTGAACTCGTGATTCATCAGACCAGGCCACCTTCTTCCATTGCTCCGTGGTCCAGTTCTGATGCTCACGTGCCCATTGTAGGCGCTTTCGGCAGTGGACAGGGGTCAGCATGGGCACCCTGACTGGTCTGCGGCTACGCAGCCCCATACGCAACAAACTGCGATGCACTGTGTGTTCTAACACCTTTCTATCAGAACCAGCATTCACTTTTTCAGCAATTTGAGCTACAGTAGCTCATCTGTTGGATCGGACCACACGGGCCAGCCTTCGCTCCCCACGTGCATCAATGAGCCTTGGCCGCCCATGACCCTGTCGCCGGTTCACCGCTTTTCCTTCCTTGGACCACTTTTGATGGGTACTGACCACTGCTGACCGGGAACACCCCACAAGAGCTGCAGTTTTGGAGATGCTCTGACCTAGTCGTCTAGCCATCACATTGTGGCCCTTATCAAAGTCGCTCAGATCCTTACGCTTGCCCATTTTTCCTGCTTCTAACATCAACTTTGAGGACAAAATGTTCACTTGCTGCCTAATATATCCCACCCACTGACAGATGTTATTATTCACTTCACCTGTCAGTGCTCATAATGTTATGGCTGATCGGTGTATATCATGTATACAATTATTAATCACAATATAATATATATAGATATACACAATGTATAACCCCATTATCGCATATTAGACTTGTCTGACAGTGAGCTATACATTCTCAACCATTCTGAAAACAATCACGTCTACTACTAGTACCAGCCAGCAGGTGGCACTCGATTAATTCCCCGCCCCTCTTTCCCAGAGCCTCTCTTTGACGAGTGTCCTTCCTGCCCAACCCCTCTGCCTACGTACTTCCTGTTTACTGTCACTCCTGCTGGGCTGTCAGAGCATGTTTGTAAGTCGGGCAGCGATGGTGTGCAGCAGCCCTCTCACTCCTCCGAGCTCCGGGACGCCTCTCACAGCAGCATGTGAGAAGATTGGCTCATAAATTATAATTAACTTAGTGTATCGAATGAGCGAACTGCTCGGGTAAGTAACTTATGGGCTTCGTGCAGACATTGTATCTGAGTCCGAGTTGGAAACTGTAGTGGTTATAATAATCGAACCGCTCTGTCTTCCAATAAATCACTTATTTTTATTTAACTGAGCGTCTTCGTTTGTCGCCGTTAATTGTTTTTTTAATTTTGTTTATTCTAATCTTTAATTACTTCAGTCATATTCAGCTCTTTACTCATTGGACCATGTTTGTATGTAGCTTTAACCGTTCGTCTTTGTAAAGCAAGGACCTTTAATGCCAGTTCTCATCTTTAAACGCGCTGGCGTGATTCATGAAACATGATGCGTTAAGCTATGTTTGGCATTGCTTTTATTGGTCTATATTTATTAGGAAGATATAGTAGTTTAAATATAGTACACTTGAAAGCACAAATAAGTGAATACTACGGATAAGAGGAAAATCTTTAGCTAACAGTAATGGTGTTAATTATGAATCTAAACTTTATACATCTGTGGGAGTTTTTAGCTCGCCTTAATTTTGAGTACATTTTTGTAATTAAGGCGTTTTGAAATTGAATAACTGGGATTGCGTAGTCTGGATAACTATACATTGAACTTGAGAGAAACTGTATTTTCACTCCCTGCCAAAGATTGAATCGCCCTGTATAGTTGATTCAACTCGATTGATTTTAAACCAATTAGGTAATTAAAAGAAAAAAATAATACGTTTTTATTTTGTAAAGTACATGTAGTTGATTTATTATTCTGACATTTATTTTGGAATGTAAACATTATACATTTAATGTCTTCTGTATTTAAACCCACTTTTTTCAAGATGGCCATGTCAGCAGAGTTCAGAAATTGAGTAAGAATAATCCCTGACTCAAACATATTAACATCTTTTCATTTAATGTTAAAACAGGTTGGTGCATTAGTCTTAGGAAAAGGATCAGGTCTCATGTTTATGATTGAACTTTTTTTTGGGGTCTTTTATACTCTGGCACACAGCTGAATATAGTCTTCTGATTCAGAACATAAGTTAAATACTACTTTCTTACTCTGACTGTAATGGCTTAAGTTGTAGTTCTTGCTTAGCATTTTTCTTTCCATCCCTTATTTTTTTCTTTGTTCATTAAAAAAAAGAGTATAATCTCTCATCTGCAAGTTTTTATTCAATAATGGTTATTTTAAAAATAGTAATGTTATTACAACAACAAGGAATACTTTAACTTTTTGTCTTTTTCTGCTTGCGTCTGGTCTATTGGTTCTCAGTTAGACCAGAAATACTCTGAAGACACCATCCCTGTAGGAACACAATTAGTCGCTATGGCTCAGTAGGGCCACTGCCAGTACAAAACCAGAACTGTTGCATGACCTATTGAATTTTTATGTGCAGTATAGGACATTTGCTAGGACCTGTCTGTCTTCATAGTTTGACTTGGGAACCAGTTTTATAGCTGTGTTCATGCTTGAGCAATACTGAGATTGAATCCTTCAATTTCTGGTACTCCTGCCAGCAGTTTATTTCTTAGTTACAGACAAACTTTGTACTTGTCTTAATCTATTGAAAGATTAAAATGTATTCTGCGTGCGGACAGATATTTAGTTGTACAGGTTACTCACTTGTACAACAAGGCAATGGGCATAGGTTGAGTATTTATAGTTCTAAGTGATCTAACATTTGTAACCTATTCCAGGAGAACTACGTTTTATCAGTCTGTGATTAGAGATTAGATGCTGCTTTTCTGATTCTCAGCAACTCTGTCAATGTCACAGCCCACAATGTCAAGTAGTTAATGAATCTGATTTTATATATATATATATATATATATATTAGACTTACATTTGATAGGGGACTCTTTATAGCAACAGTGGTCTGCTGTGTATCCCTTCTATTGTCCTGTCAGACATAAAATACTACTCTACTACTGATAGTTCAGCCTACTACCATTACTAAATTGGTCAATCTCAATTTATACAGGAACCTTCCTATCAGTCAGTCACAGTAGTTGAGCTCATTGGCAGCATCCCAGCATCCCAGAGCAACAGCGGAAGCACTAGTGGAGGATTACAGCACCTTGAAACAGGTGCAGTGCTGTGTCTTTTGAAATGTTGACTAACACCAGTAATCAAGCTGTGATTGCTGGCAAATACTCCTCTAGATTGTATTAATACTTGATTGTGTAAACCATTGTGTTCATAAGGAAACCATAACTTCACCCTGTTCCTTTTGCAACAGGTTACATTGCTGCACACTGGGGAGGATATTTCAGTGCAACTCTCTGCCATTCTGTTATCACTGTTCCTTTGTGGTATGCCATTTGCATGTGGCTGTATTGTATCTTTGTATTCGTTTTCTTAAGAGTCATTGTCTAGACTGGTCATAGAAATGGTGATCACTCGGATTCCTTTTTGTTTTTATTTTATTTTTATATATTTACAGGTAGTATTGTATGTAGCTCCCACAATATATTAATTAATGTGATTAGCAGTGACATAAAATGTGCTATTACAGTTAATTGCTTAAGATATGTGAAGAACCATTCTTTAATGAAGTGGAGAAGTAAAGCAATAGAATCTTTAATACAAGCTAGCAGGGAAGAGTGACATAGGAAAAATCCAAGTGTCAGTCTTAAATGCTTACAAGTTGTGACAGGCTTTATACACTTAATGGGCTGGGCAACTCCCATTACAGAAACGTATATATTCACACATGTATTCATTATCTTTGGTGCATGTCCAGGTCTTAAGTTAGAAACGGAAAAAACTAAAAACTGTTTGTGCTTTCTTCAAGTCCTTCATCAGGACTAATTTAGAACAATGACATTTGTGTTGTAAGCAAATGTCATTGATTTAATCTGCTTAAGATAATTGTTTAATATGTGTTTGTTCTGTTTTGTGTAGCACAGCATGATTGATAGCTGACCAAAAAGTTGCACTTTTTGCGCAATCTTGTCTACTGTTCTTGCCCAGAAAACAATACATCTAACTGTTGGGACACTTTTTTCCTTCTAAGATGTGGGAAATTCTGTGTGATGGCTTGTGATCTGGCCACTGCAGCTGGAAATATTGCCAAAACAAAAAGGGCTCCCGATCCGTTTGGACAGCCCTTTGCTGGTGTGTGTTAGCCTGTGCTGTTTCAGCAGAGAGAAACCCAGCTCCTGGGAGGTTTTCTGCTTCCCTTGTAAAATCTCCCTATGTTTTTAAATGTTTGTATAACCCTCTGTACAGTATATATTTACATTTTCATATTGATTTAAAAAATAGTGATGCAAGGGTTTGTTAAAGCTGATGGTGTAAGTCCATATTCTCCTACACACTCATTCCCATATTACTGGCATCATATATTTGTTTCATTATTCAAAGTGCTCACATTGAGAATAATTGTAGTGGTGGTGTGTGACTTCCTGCTGAAGTTTCCTTGGCACATAAGTCAGTCTTGTGTCATCTGAGTCTGAACTCACATATTACAAAAGATCCTTGTTATCACGGAAATGAATAGGGGTTTATTTAGTAAAGGTATAGTCTGTAAGGGGCTGTCAGTGGTAAATAGAGATGCAATGTGATCTTGGAGCTAGCTGAAGGGCTACAAATCCATTTCTGCCACATGGTGCACCACTAAAATGAACAATATCTCAGATCCCATCATATACAGTTTTATCACCACTTTCCACATTATAGCTCAGTTTTCATTCTGGTTGAGCACGTTTCATGAAGCATGTTTGTTCTTCACCAGTGAAATGTAATAAGAGCAAGTTCCAGAAAGCTCTTATGGATAGCAGATGTGCAGTCCCCTTCCCAGTTACAGTGACATCAAAATTTTAAATTTGACTTGTGTTTCTTCAGACTACTGCTGACTACCTAAACACATTACAATCCTGTTCTGTTTGCCAGACACAAGCAGCCAGTTCAAGTTTGACTTTATTTGCTCTTCATCAGTCTTTGAAGTACTGTTTTTACTAAATGATATATTCAAAACAGTAATGGTAGTTTGAAAATCTTGCTTTCAGCATTACAAAAATTGATTGTTTCCGTCTAGAAACCGGCATACTTTTGTATAGAGAAGTAGGCCTAGCCCTCTTATGCAATCATCCTTGCTTATGGGAGTTTATATTTGCGTTCGAATTCTTACTTCATCATTTGCTGCGCCTTAAGAACAGAAAAGCTTACACAGCTTCTACCAGCGATTACACCGAGAACTTTGGAACAGATAAGGGCGGTTGTGGTGAGCTGTCAGTTGTGTGTAAAGTAGAGGGGAAGGAAATTCTTTCATGGGATATATTAGTCATTCTAATATTTCTGCAAAGAAACAGGAATGTCTGGATCCAAGATGCAGAGTGGTTAATGACAATGGTATTGACTTGTAGCTCTGACAGCGAGAGGTTTCTATGCGGTTTAAGAAATGATCTCTTAATGATGTAACTGAATATATATATATTATAGAGATGAGTAAAGGTTAAAATAGAACCACTACAGAACCTCTTCAATGTTTAGTTATAAAATAGTATGCTCCAAAATATTAGGGCTATGTCAAAGATTTAGTTTTTATTACATTATTTTAATACTTTTTGGCAAATTTATTTTTAAAATCTAAATCAGGATACTTATTTGCAGAAAACATTTATTTAATCAGTTGCAGCAGTTCTGTATACATTTTTATATTTAGCTTTTCCAACTGCCAGATTAAAATGTTTTCTGGGTGCATGCTGTCTTAAACCTTAATGAAAAAACAATCCCAGATACAATCTAGGAAGACTACACTGCAGTTTTATTTAAATACTTGTGTGTCATTACAGTTTGTATCATTTGAATCTGTTCCACACCACACATCTATGCATCATCATTTCCCTTACAAAAGTACTGCTGTTGCTTTATGTCTAGACGACCAATGCCTTGTGGATTGCTTTCCATATGACCGCATGAAGAAGAAAAAAGAAAAAAAGCACCTGAATTTATGACAAAATTGTTGTTTTTTTAATAACACATTTAATAATATCACCTTAAGGATGAGTGTTTTGAACCTTAAAAATATATTTTAAGATTATCTTATAAAAACACATAGTGTGGAGTGTGTTGCTGGTCAAACAGTTGACAGTTCCGGACTGTCAAAGGGATTCACAAACAAATCACCTGGGCCATGGTAAATGCCACGTGCAGTGTATTGAATAGATGTGCAGGCTTTGAGGTCATTCTGTACATTATCTGTTCAATCTATAATCCATTAGAAACCACTTATGTATTCAATCATCAACTGGTGAATTGCCAGTTTTTAGGACCGTACCATTAAATATTAAATTAGAGAATTTGCAAGAGAAGTCTATCACCAAAACATCAAAAATGACTTGATCAGTAATCAATTGATTTTATTTGTCTCTTCTCCAGGTAGAGTGTATGAAAATGTCTGGGTGTCAGCTAAACATTCGCCGCTGGACGACGAAGCACGTGGCCAAGTGGCTGAAGGAAGAAGGCTTCTGCGACTATGTGGACCTCCTCTGTAACCGGCACAGGCTGGATGGCACCTCTCTGTTGACTCTGACGGAGTACGACCTCCGCTCTCCCCCTCTGGAGCTGAAGGTCCTTGGGGACATTAAGAGGCTCATGGTCTCCATTCGCAAGCTCCAGAAACAGAACAGTGACCTTCTGGAGGAGCTGGGGTACACTTGTGATGGTTGGCCCGCGGCGTCCGGGAGCCACTCTATGCAGGGCGCTGGAGACTGGCTGTGTAATGGCGACCCGGTGCGAGACTGTGTCAGCGCGGTCACGAGCCTGAGCGGGGAGCAGTACCACCAGTACACCAATGGGAAATACAAACCACACACACGGAGACTGGACCCGGAGTACTGGAAGACCGTCCTGAGTTGCATTTACGTCGTGTTTGTGTTTGGGTTCACGTCCTTTGTGATGGTGATTGTGCACGAGCGTGTGCCCGACATGCGCACCTACCCGCCATTGCCAGACATATTCTTAGACAGGTGGGTCATCTGTTCGGCTGAGAAGACAATCTGAAACACCCCCACATCTAATTGTACGCATTTATTTTACATTTACGTAAAGTACGTTTTCAGTTCTAAAGATTTAACTGAATTGTGTTTTTAGATTTGTATGGGCCTAGTTTGAGATTTGTTTTGGTCTTTGGACTTGTGTAATACATTGAGTGCAAAGTTAATTAATTAATGGCTACATCTTGTATTTTTATCAGTTGAATTTGTGGATGTTTAAACTAGCATACAACACATTTATATTTTTCCTGTTAGGGAGAAATAGAAAATTCTGAACAGTAGTGTTGAAGTATTTAGTACTTACTGTGTGACACTGCTTTTTTGTTATACCTTATGTTTATTTAGTCCTAGACCTTTAATCTTGCTTTTAATCTGTACAGGAATTAATAATGGATATAATTCTAATGGCACGCTATTTCAGATGCTTGGTGACATGATCTCTGAAGACCTAAGTTTAGCCTAGAGTATACTCAAGCTGATTATATAAATCTAAGCAGACATAGATTTGTTGTTGCTGGCGCTGTCTCTGAAAACAAACCTGGGTAGAAAGATGCAGATTAAATAACAGCCCTCTCAGTTGTCTACAGGGTTATTTCTGAAGGACAAGATTTTTATGAAAACAGACAGTCACAGCATATAGCTAACATCTTGCCCCCTGACTTAAAGCACATGTTCTACAGTGAAAAGCTGTTGATTTTCAGTATTATAAAATATGATATGATTGTTTAAACTACTAAGTTTTCCAGAGAATGGTCTTTCTCTGTTAATTTGTTTTTGTCTATTTGTGAAAATTGCTCCCACATTTTAAGAAACCTGCTGGTAATGTCATCACATCAGAGATTTTGTTTTCCTGCCAGCCCTGGTGCCCAGAATCAATGTTTCGACTATCAGTTGTCAAAACACAGTTGTTAGTGTTCACAAACTTTTCCCAACCCTTAACATCTGAAGGGGAGTTACTGTAGAATTGCAAGTGTGCCAGTGTTTCTTATGAAATATATTTTATTTTAATGCAACCGGGAAATTGGCAGGAATGCTCAGGGGACCACACTGTAGAAGTGCCAACAGTAATAATTCTGTTGTTTGTATCCTTTGACCCAAAGCCATGGAAAGTGCTTTCTGTAGCCCTGTTGAGTGTATCAGAAGTTACTCACTCTGGTCACTATTAATTCACGTCTCAGGAGGGCTTGTGATGTTTGAACGGAGTAAAGCTGTCCTCCCTTTAGTCAGATGTTACAGAAAACTAGGTCACACTAGCAAAGGCAGAATCTTAAAAAGGAGTCACTTTGTGTATATGGAAGACTGAGACTATGATTAATACAATGTAATTTAACTATTTTAACATTGTCTTCACAGTGTACCCAGAATACCTTGGGCTTTTGCCATGGCTGAAGCCTGCGGTGTTATTCTGTGCAATATATGGTTGTTGGTGCTGCTTCTTCACAAACACAGGTACTGTGATCATGAGGTCAAGAATATTTCCTGACATGAATGGGGGTGGTGGGGGATATTGCACTTGCAAAAGCATTAGAAGACTGCACATGTTTTTCTGAAGGACAAGTGAGAAGTAGAAACCCTACTATTGACTGTTCTGCATACAGATATCAGAGCTCCCTGCATCTTTGTCTTTCTTCCAGTGCAAACATTTCAGTAGCTGCTCTGTCAACACATGCAGTTTCTTATCCTTTTTTTGCTTTGAAAGTGAGCCTTTAGTTGGAACAATTATTTCCCACAGTCGCTCTGTCATGGTTTCTATCCAGAAGCTGTTATTTAGCTGTTAGTTTATATATAAATAAAAAAACTCGCAGAGGGAGGGGTTTAGTGTCAGAATGTCTTTGTTTCTGAAAACACTGCTGCTGTACCAAGGCTGTATGACGTGCTAGATGGGAACTTGGTACCAGTGAGAACATTGTGCTACATATTGTTTTTGTTTAAAAAATAAAAAAAATCATTAATTAAATGAATGATGTTTGAGAGGGTAGAAGAAACGCAAACAAAAATTGTTGATTTTATTGCAGATCGATTCTCTTGCGCCGGTTGTGCAGTCTCATGGGCACGGTGTTCATGCTGCGCTGTGTTACAATGTTTGTCACATCTCTCTCAGTGCCTGGACAGCACCTACAGTGTTCAGGAAAGGTATGTTTTGTAGCCCCAAGATGAATAACGGCAGTTCACACACCCAAACAGGCTTCTTTTCTTAATCCGATGAACGTTAAAAAAATGCTTAGTCGCCTAATCCAGTGCTTCTCAGTTTTCCTTTCTTATTCTTTACTTAATTTAATATGTAGCCCCACTTTTTTGAGCCTTATAGATTTGCTTTTATTAAAAACATATATTAAGGAGAGTTATATTCAAATGCTTTGAGTTGATATTTTCTGCTTTTCTTTGTAGTTTACATTACAGGGATTTAGCATATTTCAGCTGTCATAGTCGGTCACACTGAAGTGGGTTTTAACTGTTCCAGTAAAACTGCTTCATTACCAAGTGTGTGAACGTGTGTCATATACACACATATATACACACACACATGGTTATATGTTAAGTGGTCTCTTATTTTTTTCCAGAGCTGCATTTTAAGATTTAATGTTATGGCAACTGGATGACGTACAGAAACTGCATTAAATTGAGGCTATTAAAACTACTGATCATGTGGGTATGTGCAGCCAAAGTGCACCGTGTAATTAGCTTAATAAGGGAGCATGTCAGATAAAAATGAATTCCTTTGTGAAGAAGAACAATCTGCTTGATTAGAATGGGTGCTCTTTGGCTCTGTAGGGCTAAATGATTCAGTTAGATAATGATGCTGCCGCTAATGGATTTTTCTCCTCTGGATCTCTAGTGGGTCAGATATATATTTCTTCTGGACACCTCTTATCTGAACTCTGTAATTGTGACAACCTTTGCTAAAACAATATAATTATGACAAGTAATTTGTTTAAAACTAGTTATATTCAGAATGTAAACTAATTACAGATTATATACATTTTGTCCTGTCCTTTTTAAACATTTAAAACCATGGTCTTCTGGTTCTTTTTGTTTGTTGTTGTTTGAAGTAAATCCTTGACGTTTAAATGATTTTATCTTTTTTAAGACCATATTTTATGCTCTCATCTCTATACATTTGATTTTTACTGGCAATATGTAAACCTTTTGTTTATTCATTCATGTGTTTGTTTGGATCTTGGCTACATTCTTAAACCAGGCAGACATCTTCCTTACTTTCCTCTCTTTAAGATTTACGGTGACATGTGGGCAAAGCTGCGCCGAGCTGTGGCCATCTGGAGTGGTTTTGGGATGACCCTGACAGGCGTCCACACTTGCGGCGATTACATGTTCAGTGGTCACACGGTCGTCCTGACCATGCTGAACTTCTTTGTTACAGAATGTAAGTGCATGGGAGTGGCTGTGCCCAGATTGCTGCGTTCTTGTCCTCTGTGAAAGGTATCAGTCGTGAGTAAAGGTTGTGTTGCCACAGCATAGACATAGGCACATTTTCCGATCCTCCACTCGTGACAGCTGAGAATATGGAACTGAAACCTATTTATTTATTTATTATTATTATTTTATTTTTTTACTTGATTCTGTTATTGAGGTTCACAGCAGTCCTATTCAGTCCTATTGAATTCGGTTTTGATGTGGAAATGCTTTGTCAAATTGACTGCGTGACAAAATGTCAAGTGCACACAAATCTAAACCTTGAATGCATATCTTCAGTCCCATGCACAGAAATGGCTGCCTGTGCTTCTGCTGCCATCAGATGGTGCTTATTAGAATTACACACAATGCAGAGTACATTCACCTTTTTGTATCGTATACAAAGTTGACATGATATTTTATGTACTGTAGTTTTTACAATAAATATGTTTGAGTTCACTCCCAAATAAAAAGGACTGATAATCATAATGTATCATGAACTTCAAATGTAACTTTCACAATACATGACCGTACATGTATATATACATATGTCTGATTATAAATACCTTTTGATATATATTTTTTTCTCCTAGATACACCAAGAACCTGGAATTTCATACACACACTATCTTGGGTTTTGAACTTGTTTGGCATCTTCTTCATCCTGGCTGCTCATGAACACTACTCCATAGATGTCTTCATTGCTTTCTACATCACCACAAGACTCTTCCTGTACTACCACACACTGGCCAACACCAGGGCCTACCAGCAGAGCCGCAGGGCACGGATCTGGTTCCCCATGTTCTCGTTCTTTGAGTGCAACGTCAACGGACCCGTGCCCAATGAATACTGCTGGCCCTTCTCCAAACCTTTCATCATGAAAAGGTTAATTGGGTAGCATGGTAATCCTCCAGTTATCGCCCTTGGAGCAATTTCATTTTGCAGGCCCTGGGCTAGATGTTAACCTCCGAATGACAAATCCGTTACGATGGTGCTGCATATTCATCTGATTTTGTGAAGTCAAGTGATGGTGACGATCTTTGCAATAACATCATTCTATTGAAATTGCCATTTTAATCCTAATAATGCTGCAGATGAGAACGGGGCAGAGTGGGGATCCTGTGTTCCTGTGGTTAACAGTTGGAGGGCTTTCTACGTCAGACTGTACAGAAAACAGATCGAGGGCATGGAAAAGTTTCTGTCTGGTGTCTTTCTGTTTAAAAACCTACTTGTCTGCTTGGAAAGGCTGAAAAAAGATAAGATTTTCTTTTTTTTAATCTTAGATTGTCTAAAAGTATGGAAATTATAACAGGAGTACAATCTCCCCTGTGGTCTCTAAATGGGGTTAGAATGATGTAGTATTTGTGTGGTTAATATTGTAATTGGGTATAAGGTGAGGGTCTTAGTGCTATGTAATTGTAATGAGCTTAACCCATGTAAAGGAAAATGCTACAGCATCCTTAGAAATATTGAAATTCTGTGTAAAAGGTGGGGTACTACTAGAAGGATTTGTATTTGTACCAATTAGCCTACTTTTCCAGTGTCCAGGTTGAATTTTAAACTGCTGCTTTAATGAGGGTAATTTAATTTCCTGTCTTTGTTTGGACCCATGGTAGCAATGTACAAGCAGCTGACAAAAAGTCTGGACACAAAAAGGTTACCGATTTCAAGGTACATTTGTTTTCTTTAAGACCGCCAATGTTTGGAATAAAAAACTAACAAAAAAGTCTTAAGATATTATTCCATTTGCCAACAAAGCTTTATTATTATAAATGTTTTCTTTACACTAACAACATTCGAACCCGCTTATGTGGAATTTTGCACAGTTCTGGTTACGGTCTTCACTGTAATGTAGGCTTGAACAAAGAAAGCTAAGAAATGTGATCCATTTCGAAATAAGTTTACCAACAGTTTACTAAACAATTGAGTTTTGACATGGCTAGAAGAAATACAATGAACGTCATTAAAATATATTTACAAATACGTACAAATGGAAGGAATTTGTATGAGGAAGCTTCCAGAGTTCCTTTGAGGTAATTTAGTCACAGTAAAAATTGTACATTTAAACATGTGACTTTATTTGCCTTTCCAAATGTTCATTATTTTATAAAAAAAATATTTCATGTCTGTGTCTTAATTTATAGAGTATTTTTAAAGTCTACATTTTTATTTAAATTTGTAAAAAATGGTTATTTGCTAGAAAAGAGAGGTTTGACATTGGTGCACTGAGTAAATTGTTTTTTTAGTTAAAGTATTTGCTCTGTGTTTAAGGCTCAATGTTGCATCGGCGATTGGATACAGTTATGCAAAACAAGAACAATACTAAGTGAGATCGAAAGTAATCTGTTGTCCTGTTTAATCCTAATTTTATATGTATGTTCAATGTATCTTGTTAAACATCTGCTCCTCAATGCCCACTGTATTAATGAATAAGTGAATATTGCACAATAAACTATACAAATAATAGTATAACAAAGCCATGACATTAGTTACATAGATTTATTTTAATCAATATTAATTCTGGCTGATTCTAACTGACCCCTATTTAGGAAGGGTTTTCATTGAGTATTATAAGATGCATATTTGGAAGAATGTGTGCTAACTATCGCATAACAATGTCTCAAGAAGGACAATAATGAGAAAACATTTACTGTACTCTGGAGCACATGTTGAAATTAATATAGCAAATACTACACTATTTTAAATGTAATTTGCTTTTGATTACTAAGCAAAACCCTGAGTGTAGAAATAATTATCAGCTGATGTAAAATTCCTTTCCACATCAAAGAGTGACACCATGGTGAAAAGTATGAGAATATAAAACTATCATTTCCTAAGGCAACTTACTTACAACACTGTAATACTGAATACTGTTTTAAAGGTAAGCCCAATTCCTAATGACAGTTACTATTATACATGTTTTGTGTCACAGATCTATATGTATACTTGGAAAATCCACAAATGAAGGCCTTCCCCAACTACAACTAAAGTATTGTCAGTGATGGCAAGCTACAGTTTGTGCGTTCTGAAATAAATGCCTTTTTTGTTTTCTGCCATGCTTCACTGTTCTTGGTCAAGTTTTTTTATGGGGTTTTCTTTTTATTAAGAGCCCAGATTAGCAATACCCTCACACTCTGCCTAAGTTTTAAGTTTTACACTAACCGTTCCTAATTTTACATCCGAGTAATTAGTATGTACCCTCATTAAATATTTACAATTTCACTGATCAATCAACATTGATCTAAATATATAGATATGTAGTGTATTTGACTGATAACTCTACTTACCTCAAAGTCACAAAAGCTATTATTGCAGCATTACTGCTTTAATTACATATTAATATCAGAGATATTGTGAGCATGGCAGAGTGCCTTAGATATAAAGAGGAATCTGTGAATCCATTTAGCTGTGTATTTAGTACTACCTTTTGCACTTTTTTATATCTAATGCAGTGCTATTTAACTTCCTTTTAGCCTATTGCTGATGTTAGAAGAAGCAATTGTATTTTAATATTTGGAAAGCTTACTTTTTTCAGGACCGTATATTAACATAGACTTCTAGTGTTTGTATCATAGTTATATTAAAGTACTTGATGAATTCTATAAAACGAGTTTTGACTAAGGTGACCCTGACATAAAGATGGTTTTGGGGTCATGTTGCTTCTCTAGGGTGGTATAGCCCCCAGGGAGACTACTTGCATTTTATTTAAGGCACATATTTTCAAATGCCTTGAAAGTACATCATCCTCTCTACTCAAAGTGCTTTTAATAACTTTGGAATGATTCACTTTTTATTAAAATACAAATTTTAAAAGGGGAAAGAAGGATTCCTTATTACCGTCCTGGCCTGACTGCTGTACTTGAATAATGAAAGGGATTGTTGCACTCCTCACGTTCTCGTTCTTCAAATTTTGGTGTCATGCATTGAAGTGGAAGGAACTTTAGTGGTACTACAAGAAAATCTTTGGTAGTGAACTATGGTTTAACTTTGGTTGAGCTATAAATATAAAATGCAAAGTTCTCTCGTTATATTAAAAGTTTTAACTGCCTTTGTTATATTTACTAAACTGCACATTTCAATTATTTTGTATGTTTTATCTTTTTCTTTAAATGTTTACAAATATGTCTGTGCAGTATTCGATTGGCCTGTAGATGTATGTCAATAAGTTTACGGTGACTGTTGCAGTATTTCACTTGTTAGCACATTTAGATGATTGGAAACATTTTGGAGCAATACTACTGTACACTACTTTGTTTATGTTGCAGTTATCTAGTGGAGTGTTGTCAAAACTCCCAGCAGAACACAAATCTAAAATTCACCATTTTGGTTGCTTATATAGTATACATGTTCTTCTTTTGTCTTCAATACAAAGATATGTCATTGCCTGCAACGTAAATAACATTTTAAATGACTTATATATGTAAAATGTATATATTTACATTTTCAATTAAAAAAGAAAAAAAAGGTATAACACTTTAAAAATCTAGCCTTTATTAGTGAAGCTCTCTCAAGCGCCTAGTGTGCTAAAGGTTACATTGCATTGTTCAAAGGTACAGTACTATTGATTCCTGTACGTTGTTGCATTTAAAACTGGTAAGGCGGCTGCAATAAAAAACATACTTTTTTCAAACTACTGTTTTCGAAGATTGAGTCTTGTTTGATTGATTGTTAGTTTGTCTTTTTTTTTTAACAGCATCACATCGATATTTGAGTCTTTATACTTCAATATGATATCAAGACCTGTGTAAAGAGATGTATATATAGACCACAACATCAGATCTCCACCTTACAGCTGATTGTGAGTTTCTCCATTCTTGATCACCAAACCGGGTCAGCATTTTCTATATACAGTTAAGTCCATAAATATTTGAACAGTGATACAGTTGTCATCATTTTGGCTCTGTAAGCCACCACAATAGATTTGAATGGAAACCGTCAAGATGTGCTTTAAGTGTAGATTTTCATCTTTAATTTGAGGGTAGTTACATCCAGATTGTGTGAACGGTGTAGGAATTACACCAATTTTTATATGTGCCCCCCCCCCCAATTTTAGGGGCTCAAAAGTATTTGGACAAACTACATAATCATGAATTAAATTGTGAGTTTCAATACTTGGTTGCAACTCATTTGCAGTCAATGACTGCCTGAAGTCTGGAACCCATAGACATCACCAGCTGCTGGGTTTCTTCCCTGGGGATGCTCTGCCAGACTGCACTGCAGCTGTCTTTAGATCCTGCTTGTTCTTGGGGCATTTTGCCTTAAGCAAGTGAAATGCTGCTCAATTGGATTCAGGTCAGGTGATTGACTTGGACATTGCAGAACATTCCACTTCTTCGCTTAAAAAAGTCTTGGGTTGCTTTCGCAGTATGCTTCAGGTCATTGTCCATCTGCACTGTGACACGCCGTCCAATGAATTTTGAAGCATTTGGCTGAATCTGAGCAGATTATATAGCCCTGAACACTTCAGAATTCATCCTGCTGCTTTTGTCTGCAGTCACATCATCAATAAATACAAGGGAACCAGTTTCCTTGGCAGCCATACATGCCCATGCCATAACATGCTTCACAGATGAGGTGGTATGCTTCGGTCATGAGCGGTTCCTTCCCTTCTCCATACTCTTCTCTTCCCATCATTCTGGTACAAGTTGATATTTGTCTCATCTGTCCATAGGATGTTGTTCCAGAACTGTACAGGGTTCTTCAGATGTTTTTTTGGCAAACTCTAATCTGGTCTTCCTGTTTCCTGTTTCCATCTTGTGGTAAACCGTCTGTATTTACTCTGGTGAAGTCTTCTCTTGAGTGTTGACTTTGACACAGATATGCCTACCTCCTGGAGGGTTTTCATGATCTGGCCAACTGTTGTGAAGGGGTTTTTCTTCATCAGGGAAATAATTCTTCTGTCATCCACCACAGTTGTTTTCCATGGTCTTCCGGGCCTTTTGGTGTTCCTGAGCTCACCAGTGCGTTCTTTCTTTTTAAGAATATACCAAATAGTTACACCTAATGTTTTTGCTATCTCTCTGATTGGTTTGTTTTGATTTCTAAGGCAAAACTGATGGCAAAACGCCCCAAGAACAAGCAGGAACTAAAGACGGCTGCAGTGCAGGCCTTGCAGAGCAACACCAGGGAAGAAACCCAGCATCTGGTGATGTCTATGGGCTCCAGACTTCAGGCAGTCATTGACTGCAAAGGATTTGCAAGCAAGTATTGAAATTCACAATTTAATTAATGATTATGTTAGTTTGTCCAAATACTTTTGAGCCCCTAAAATTGGGGGGACCACATATAAAAATGGATGTAACTACCCTAAAATTAAAGATGAAAGTCTACTCTTAAAGCACATCTTGATTGTTTCCTTGACTATTGTGTCACTGTCACATATTTATGGACTTAACTGTATCTAGTCCTCCACCTTAAGACTTAAAATGTACAAGTCCTGCTACTCCACTATCAGCTTTCATACAAATTAATACATTTTACACATTAAGATGAACTTTCCTTGTGTGATGATACCATTTTATCAGTTTGTTAAATTGTATTGATGTTTATTACATTTAATGCAACAATGTGTTAACCATCCTTTGTAGACCTAATTTTACCTAATTTTGTATAGTTTATACAGCAAGGTGAATGTTTTGACATTGACTCCATACATGTAAAAGGGTCATAGCAAACACATTCACAAATCTTACAGTTTGCACATGGAACTCAAAACACAATGAGGGACAAACTATTTGCAGGCATCTACGTGGCAAAATGTTTTCTCTGTTAAGAGTTTAACAAGAGAATACATCATAATTAGCTACATCTGTGGTCTCCATATACTGAAGCATTCAACAAATACATGGAGAATCTCTATCTAATATACAAGAACAAACTGCATTGCCCAGCTTTGGCAGGAGAAATCTCACACAAATCCGCTTTTACTTTCACTAAACTGACAAACCACACATGTAATACAGAGGTCCTGAAATGTTTCCATGGCGATCCTTTTTTCATAATATCCTAATCATTGCCTGACTCTATCAGCTCTGTATAAATGGTGTACACACCGCATACACTATTCGATTGATCACCGTTTAATAAGAAATGTAGATTAAAACGAAGAAAATGAAATGAAATATCTTTATTTTGTTTCAAGTTCAATGTTGCGTTTTTATGCTCAGGCGTTTTGAAGCCATTCCCCGATGGGGTCCTGCGGTTTGAGGTTATGACAGGGTTGCTGCGAGAGTAGTGTCTCCTTCACTTCGCCCTCCAGCCGGAGAGATTGACTGCCGCGGCATAAACCCAGAAACGGCCAAGAAAAGAGCATATCTTTAGCTCCCAGCTCCATCTAAAGCAGGTAAGCAGGATACAGGTCCACAATGTACGTTAGGAAATCAATAATCCATCAAAATATGGCCTTTCTGATCTCCTTGCTTGTGCTCAGTTTTGTTATTTTGTTAAGGCCTGGTGGTACATCTCGCTTGAACGTCCGGCATAACTACCGATCAGATGTGGAGCTTAATATAGTTCAGGCCGGGGCAGGAGGGACTCGTTACGCACTTCTATTCCCTTTTCAGATATTGAACTTTGATGTTTTTCAGCTGATTTTAGGAAGTGGAGCAGAATGACATTTCAGTCTAAAATGAATGTGTCCAGAGGCAACTTGAGATGTTTTTTTCTTTAGTTCTGTGCTTGAATGACGGACAGACATTGCAGGGTCAGACAATGTGTAGTTCAGGGCTGGGGCTCTTGCACTGTCTATACCTCTTTCGTCTCTGGCATGTAAGAAGCACACTTTGGAGATAAATATTTAGCATATATTAGATTTTAAGCTGACACTGACCGATCTATTTTAAGACTGTCGCACGCTGTGTGCACCATGTGTAACTCCACCCAAAAATCCGCTGCAAGTCCTTTGTTGCAAATGAGGAAAATGAGTTTGTGATAGTCCTGCTTCGTAGTGCATTACTGGTGACAAGCTCTTATAGGAATAACTTGTTGCTGTCAAATGCAGTGAATCTGAAACCATCGGTCTGGGCTACATAGCAGGACTTACCGGGCGAAGAATTGAGGATGTAGTTAATGTCAAGATGGCTGCCTCTAGTTAACCTTGCTAAACTAAAAGTCACATTCGTTTCTGCTGGTCCCTTTTCAACCAGCACTGAAGTAAGTCCGCATTTTCATATTTAAAAAAAAATAAAATTAAAATGCTATGAAATTGTCACTGGGATTCATTTACTTTTTAACTAGGTAGCTTTACGTCGCCTGACGTCACGGCGATTCTAAACCCGGAAAACTCATTTATTTGCTGTATTTTGGTTTATGCTTAATGGTTTTGTTTAAATGGAAATGACATTTTTCCAGGACGTGTCAAGTGGACGTCGTTAATAGTTTGCTGATATGTCATTGCTGAGGTTACTGCAGTACAGAAAGCAAAACCAAAACCATGCTTGTATTTGTAACAAGGTGCATTGTGGATTAAAGTCTCGTTGACGTAAGAGGTGAAAACTCCATTCCGTTTGATCCTTGAGCCCTTTTGATGTTAAACACACAGGAGGAATGATGCATACTCTATACCTGGCGATGCACATTCATTTTTAAAACCTCAATCGACAGCCTAGCCGTTTATCTTATTACTATCTTAACTGAAAGTAAGATTACATCGAAGGACTGTGTGCTGAAATAGCCTACTGATGGTGTAAAAGACTGCAGTTGCAGATGGATAGTTTGACCTTTCTGCAGTATCGCCACGTTAGAATAGCTGTGTTTTCCATCCTTGGGAATATGGTGGCCTTAACTCGAATGTATTCATTTTTATAACTTTTTTTTTTATCGATGCCAACTTCTCCTTCCCATACCTGTGACATGCACATCAGATTTAATATGAAATATATAATTAAGACCTCTGGTTTAAGCTGTCAGTTTGCAGTTTTCGGATTCCAGTCCAGCTGGGTTGTGCTTATGCTGCATCTTGAGAATGTTTGACTCATTACCAGCCTCAGGAAATAATTGGTGCATTCTAACTTGTATAATATCTACAACTTGTATGTGTAGTGACATTTTACTAAACTATTTCCATTTTTTCTGGTTGTATGTACTTGCTGTGTAGCCGATTTGTTACACAATTACATTGTTTTTGTACTGATTTCTATATGTGATAAGTACAAGTATCTCGATGTTCCGGATGTATTCTAATGCATAGAAAAGTATAACAAACTGTCTAATCGCGTGATCTATGTATTTTGTTTCTTCACTTTTGGCATCAACATCTATTGTGGTATTGCAATGTCTTCACAGGTAGAATGGCTGTCCCTCCATCATATGGTGACCTTGGCAAATCTGCCCGAGACATCTTTAACAAAGGATACGGTATTGTAACTTTATTTGACACGCATGCATAAACACTATGTTCATATTTTAAAGTTGCATTTTAAATGAGACTGAAAGTGTACTAGTGTCTCAAATGAGGCCTACATTATATAGCAACTCTTAGTACAGTATGTTCTTGTTAAACTGCTGTTAATTTGGTGAATTGACTAGTAATTGGAGTAAAATCCCTGTTCATGGATGTGACCTCAATGACTGTCTTGTGGAGTTGAGTGCTCATTCTGTTGGTTCAAATGAGCCCTGACAGCTGCTGCATACCACCAGTTTAAACACACCCATAATGCAAGTTTATTCCTGTTGATAAATTTATAAAGAGTTTCTGAACTGAGAATATGAATCTTATGTGTAAAATTATTTTTGCTTCAGGGTTTGGAGTAGTGAAACTTGAAGTAAAGACCAAGTCTGCTAGTGGAGTGGTGAGTAATAGCCTTGAGTTTTTTGTTTGTTTGTGTGTATTTACTTTACCAGATTAAACTGGCATTAGTTATGGCAGCACTTTAATTGTCATGTTTAGTTTTTTTATCTCACCTTAATATATATATATATATATATATGTGTGTGTGTGTGTTTGTATGTGTGTATATATATATATAATTTTTTTTTTTATTATAATTTTTTTTAATAATTTGCATTAAATGTAGGGCAGTCTTACAGTTCCATGTGCATTTGCAAATTCTAAGGCCAAGCACTTTTTTTGCACACCTTAGTGCTTTGCATACACGTTTAGTATTCATATTAAGGTGTACAAATAAACACCACCAAAGAATAGAGCTGCATTCAGGACAGCTATTGTTGCAGATGGAGTTTTGTGTAAAAATTTGATCTAGATTTAAAACTTGTATATGGTGAATATAATTTCTAAACTAGATTGTTATAATTACTGCTGTGTCTTTAAGGAATGATTAAGTTAAATGTTCTTGCTTGTGCAGGAATTCACAACATCTGGCTCATCCAACACTGACACCAGCAAAGTCATTGGAAGCCTGGAAACCAAATACAAGTGGTCTGAATATGGACTGACTTTCACTGAGAAGTGGAACACGGATAACACGTTGGGAACAGAAATCACAATTGAAGACCAGGTGTGCATTGAGCAAGAAATAACATGGCTGTTTACATTTTCTGTCCAAGTTGCTTCAGATTCTTAATACGTATTGATATTCTTCTAGATTGCCAAAGGTTTGAAGCTGACATTTGACACAACCTTCTCGCCAAACACTGGGTAAGGTTATTTATTGAATAGTCAAAATAATAATGAGACTTCCTGAACAGCTCTGAACTTGGTGCACTGCAAACACATTCACATGTGCATGATTGCACCTTAAACTATGCAAACCATTAAAAGCTTTAGAGACTGTGTCAGAAAAAAATAATTCCTGTGAGTTTGAGTATACATCTTTAGATAAGGTTCAGAAGTTGTCAATAACACTGCAATTAGAAGTAAAGCTTTGTCTCTGTATGAACATTTAGCTGGGAGTGAATGAAAAATTTGTGACTCCAAGACATTCACAGGTTGGCTGTACAGATTTGTTCAGTGCTGTACTCTGCAAAATGTGAAACTTATAGGTGAGACAGGATATGCTGCTGAGGATGGTGGTTGCAATCTTATTAAGTTGTAATTTGTGAGTAAAAGTATTCATTCCATTATTTTATTATGAAATCTCCCCTGATTTTATTCTTTATTACTTTATATTAAAAAAAAAAAAATTGATACTGCTTCGTAGTTTGTCGGGACCAAATTCAAATTTTTGCACATTTAACATTTCTGCAGATCCATACTTTACAGCCAATATCCTAAGGAAGTGTTGGGGACTGGTATAAAAACATTTTTAAATGTAAAAATTCCATTTTTTTTTTTCCTTTCCTAACAGCAAGAAAAGTGGTAAAGTCAAGACCGCATACAAGCGAGAGTATGTCAATCTGGGCTGTGACGTTGACTTTGACTTTGCTGGACCAGCGATCCATGGGGCAGCTGTTGTTGGTTATGAAGGATGGCTTGCTGGCTATCAGATGACCTTTGACACTGCCAAATCCAAGATGACCCAGAACAACTTTGCTGTCGGTTACAAGACTGGAGACTTCCAGTTGCACACCAATGTGTACGTCTGAGAATTTGTTAAATGCTACTGATTTGTGAAGTGATTGTGAACTAAGGCCGCCTCACAATTTGTGTCCTTTTTAATATACAGGAGAGTGAGTTTGGCACTTATCTTTGCTAACCAGATTATGTAATGTAATACTTCGTGCACACATTGAATCGCAAAATCTGTAGTTTATTAACAAATGCATATTAACCATTGTATAGTCAAGTTTAGGTCTTGTTCATTCTGATTCGTGTCCCTTCTGCTTCAGTAATGATGGCTCAGAGTTTGGAGGGTCTATTTACCAGAAGGTGAGCGACAAACTGGAGACATCTGTCAATCTGGCATGGACCGCAGGCAGCAACAGCACTCGCTTTGGCATCGCTGGGAAGTACCAGCTGGACTCCACCGCATCGATTAGTGTAAGTACCTGTTAACATCAGTCAACCGTGGCTTTTGAAACAGTGGCAGGGTTAGTAATGGGGCTTAAGTATCCTACAATAATACATTCAGGTATGTTTTAATATCAATGTTTATACAAATTAAACTTCTTGCAATGTAATTTTACACATTTCCTGCCTTGTGAGAAACTGAGGTACTCTCTTGGGTGTTGAAATTTAGAAATTGTTACATTATGTGCTTATTACTTGAATTTACAGTCATGAATGTTTTCTGTCTAATATCTTTGTTTCTGAGATTTAGGGTTGTTTAAACATTAATTCTTGTGTGTGTTTTTCCAGGCTAAAGTGAATAATTCCAGCCTAATTGGCGTTGGCTATTCCCAGACCCTCAGGCCAGGTATGTGCTTCTGATTGGTTTGGTAGCTTTGGGCACCCACAAGTCAGTGTGGGAGGCTGTAATAATTGTCTGAGGTAGGCTTATATATGTGCTCACAGGTAGTTTGCATCCCACTGAATTGGTAATTAGTTTTCCTTCAGTTATTAGGAAGGGATCGAATGTTCATTCTCATAATTTTTTTATATACATTTAAAATTTAATTACGCAGGTCTCCAGGTGACACTTACAGCAGAATGTTTTTTTGTAAAAGTACCAGTGAAGTGGTCAAATATAGCAGTGAGCGACAACAGAAACTAAAGTCACTCAATTAATTTTCAACAACCAAGGCAGAGTAATTACCACGGGTATGTAGATCGAAAAACTGTCAAAGCCATCAATGACCCTCTTTTGTGAATCCCGGGGGGTCTGATTCTATCGTAATGTAATGCATAAATGTATCGCAATTAATGCAGATTTCCCTGAGTCACTGCATCCCACCCACAGATGTGTTTAAAACCCACAGCATTGTAATTTAACTGGAATGACTAAGACTTAACTTTTCAAACTTTTATCTGTGTTTACTGTATTTATATAAGACTCATTCTAGGCTTTGAATAGTGGCTCTGATATTAACTTTTGCCTCTCCTGTAACAGGTGTAAAACTTACCTTGTCTGCCCTTGTTGATGGGAAGAGCATCAATGCTGGTGGACACAAACTGGGTCTGGGGTTGGAATTGGAGGCTTAAGTGTCTTCACTGCAACTTCAGAATTGAGGGATTATCAGAAGAAATTGGCCTTAAATGCATTTCCAACTCGACCAGCAGGGGATTTTTGAAAGGGAATTTTCGAAGCACCGAGAGACCCAATCCTTTATACTTTTAGAAGGCTGCCTGTTAGCTGGTTTCTGTACATTTGGTTTCTAGTTATTAAACATGCTTGTAGTAGATCAGTCATTTATACATTTTAATGTCTGTGTGCTGCCATGCTGATGAAATACACCTTTATCAAAAGTGGACATTTGTGCATGTTTTGCTTTTGTTTATTTTACCATTCGTTTGGTTAGGTGAATGTAGATGGTGGGGGTGTGTGGGGCGTGGGTGCATTTTGATTTACTACAGCGTTTTTAATAATTAAATATTCCTGATCTGCCTGAATGCAGAATAAAAACCTCCATCTTGTCTGACTTTAGTACTTTAGAAGAGATTGTTATTTAACTGCTGTGTATCTTCTTTCTCATCACATACAAAGTGAGTCTCATTTTTTTGTTTTGCCAGCTATCAGGTCTACTTGCAAACCTCAAGTACAATCCGAACTAGACACTAAAACCTCTCCTCACCCTTTTCTTCTAAAGAGGGTTATTTAAGATGCAATTGTCAAATGACATGAGACCTACATGCTAAAGAAATTGGGTCTACTTTTATTTTATGCTTTGAAGTGAAGTGTAGGTCATGGTAATTAAAGTGAACATTTATGCCAATTTTTTTTTTTTTTCCTGGTATGTTAAGATGGAATTAAACACTAAAGCTGACCGAGGCCCTGTCATGTTGACCGGCGAATCTACTGCTGATAAACCTCACAACTCCTTTCCTTGTATGTTACCTTTTCAATAAAGTCTTTGAACCCAAGAAGGCCTGATTTATCTAGAATTAATTTAAGTCAGTCACGCCTTTTATAAATAAATGGGGTGTTGCTTTAGTTATAAATTGAGAAGGTATTTTGGACAAACTGATATATAATGAGAACAGTCATGCCTGAAGCATTTAGGTGCAACTTGGTGCTGATACTCGTGAAAACTGCAGTATCCCTGTTACTGATCTGATATGCCAGCTTACTTAAATGGATCTTGTTGAATATGGTTTGCTTAGTGTTAGTGGTGATGCATTTGCAGAGCTGAAGTCCACAGCAAGGTGGTGCTGTAGACCAGTGCATATTTTTACACCATTAAAATTCAATTAATACACTTTGTTTGGGTGTATAGTGCCAGCCAGTCTTGAATCCTCATTGTCCTCAGTGTGTGGAGCTCGAAGGCCACCTTCACATAGTACTTATGACTCCACTGGGACATAGTTTGTAGATGAACGTTTGTCATGAAGATCCCATAGGTGTTGAGGACAGAGAATCATCCTACCCTCTATATGAGCAGGTAAGCAATGTCAGTTAATAGTGGGCTGGGTAACTCCTGATTGGACTGCAAGGTAAGTGATGTTGGTGGATGAGTGCAAAGCTGAGGCCTTTGTACCAAGAACTTTATTGCCCTTTAGTTCTTAAGAAGTGGTTTATAGTAAGACAAATGAATACTGGCAAGCCTTATCCAATTTATTTAACCATGTAGGATAGTATGAAAATGTAGGTTTCTTGTAACCTTTCCTAATCAAAATGTGTATGAATTTGAAGCATTTTTAAAATGTTCTTCATTGAAAGTAATTCAGCTATTTCAAAAAGTCCACACTTTTCTTCCAGTAAGTCTCAGTTGTCTTGCTGTGAATGGTTACCTGTCCCATTCACCCATTGCATGGCCGACTATATCAACAGTTTAAATCAAAACCATTTTAGTCTGTATTAGATCTCCACAGCTCTCATGTCACAGTGACAAAAAAATGTTTTTAAATTGTATCAATGTCAGACTGCTAAATCTGACCAACCTGGTAGGATCAACTTTACTAAAAAATGTACAAGAAAATTTAACTATTTTAAGTGTATTTTTGCTGAAAGCATATTGTAATTGAAATATGGAACCTTTCCTTAATATTTCAAAAGAAACTTCTCTCTTGTCTGACTATATGTGAATGACTGTCTTGGAAACTGAATCATATATACATAAAACTATTAATTGCTGAGTTTGCAAAAAAATATTCCATAGAACCATGCATCTTTTAATGTATTAAGTAATGTGAACTATAGCAAACTTTAAAGCAACACTTTTCACGTGAAGAAAGGCAAGTGGAACATGAAAATCTTTGCAAATGACTTTTATTACTCAGTTTAACTCTTTTACATTGAAGTATGGCACAATGTGTATATATATTTTGGCATTTTAAACTTCTAGTTACATTCAACATTGTTAACCTTGAAAGCAAAATATGCATGCATTGTGAAGCATTTATTCATTTTTTATTTGGAAGACTTATTTGTTTCCTCCACATACATTCATTATGCTATATTGCTTAGTTTTGCACATGCAGTTTTAAATGTAGCCATTAATGCAGTCTATCAATTTAACTTCTCTCGCATCCTAGATGTCTTTCTGTGAAGCAATGGGTTCTGTTATTACTTTAGCTGGGTCAGCATGATGCTCCTTTTCTGGTACTTTTGTTTCTTGCGTTTTAGTTTTAGTTGTATCCTCCACGGCTGCTTCATTTTCATCAAAGCCGTTCTCTTGAATTTCTAGTTTGACTTCTTCCTTTGACTTTGTTTGAGGCTCTTTCTTTTCTTTCAAATCACTGGTCACTATTTTTTCTTCTTTGCCCTCGTCTTTTACCAGTGAATCCTTAACAGGCTTTTCCTCTTTAGAGCTGCTACTTGTTTGTTCCTTGCCCTCAGAGTCTTGCCTGCCTACTCTTTCCTGTGGCTTCTCTTTCTGTGGAATCTCCTCTGTGTGCTTCACTTCTGCTTTGTCTGGTGGTGTGCTTTCACCTGACTTCCTGCTGTCTGTTGCAGACTCTTGAGGTTTGGGTTCTACTTTTTGCGAATCTCCTGTCTGTTCAGATTTGACCTCATGCTCCTCCAATTTAGCTATTGTGGTGACCCCTGGTTCTTCAGTCTTCTCTTCTTTGGCATCTGCAGTGCTGTCAGTTTCCCTCTCTGCTTTGGGAGACGGGCTTGGCTCAGGCTTCTGGGGTCCCTCTGATTCTTTCTCTGTAACTTTCTCTACAGTAGCCGTGACCTTTTCTAATGCTTTATCCACTGATGCGCTGGGCTTGTCTGCAGACACTGCTCTGGCCTCACTTTGGTCAGACACTGCAGTGCTGCCCTCTGTGGGTTTCAACTCACTCACACTCTCCTCTTTTGAGGGGGTTGTGGATTCAGCTTTAGTATCTGCAGTTATTTCAGGTTTTGAAGAATCATCTTTTGATTTCAATGGACTTGCCACTTCCTCTGTTGGAAGATCTTCAGATACAACTTTATCCGAGTCTGATAGCTGTTCATCCTCCTCTGTCTTCACCTGCTTGACAGTTTCCTTTACGGGACTTTCCTTCAGTTCTACTTTGACATCAGAGGGTTTCTCCTCTTCCTCAGCATCAGGTTTTGAGAGCACCTTTCCTTGTGGTTTAACTGAACTGTCTGCATCACTGGGTTCCTTGAGGGTTTCTTTCTCTGGACTGATGATCTTTTCAGGTTTCTCCTCTGCTGTGACAGTTTGCTCTTTTGGTTTAAGCTCCACTTTCTCTTTTACAGGACTCACCCGTTTTGTGTCTTCAGAGTCATCTGTTACTTCTTTCTGGGGTTTGTCCTCAGGAGGTACATCTGATCGAGATGCTTCTGTCTCATCCTTTTCTGAGATCTTTCCACTGTCGCTCTGTTGAGATTCATATTCATCCACTTTGTCTTCTGCTGCCTCTTTAGTTTCACTCAGTGTTTTTACTTCATCTGTAGTGTCCTTTAGGGCTTTTTCTGTAGCAGCTTTTTTGACTTCCCCCAAGGTCTTCACTGCCTCAGCGATGTCTTCCTTCACTTCCTTCTCCACCTTCGGGTTGTCGGTTTCCTTTTCCTCCACCGGTTCCACGTCTTCTGGGGCCTCTTCCACTGCAGGTTCCTCTTCAGCAGCACCTCCCTCTTCCTCTTCTTCAGCTGCACCTCCCTCTTCCTCTAATTCTTCAGCACCTTCCTCTTCCTCACCTCCAGGTGCAGTTTCTCCCTGGTCAGTGGTCTCGGTTAATATCTCTTCTCGCTGCTCCTCAGATGGAGTCCCCTGTTCCTCTTCAGGCTCCTTAGCTTCAGCTCCCTCCTCCTCTTCACTGCTCACTTTTCCAATCTTGTCATCCTCATCATTTGTTCCCTCAGACGCCATGTCTTCAATCTCCATCATCTCTACTTCCTTGGTCGTTTCTGTTATGATCTCCTCCACAAACTTGTATTGTGGTTCTGCCTTTGCAGTCCTGCTCTTCGGCCTTGTGAGGCTCGGGAGAGTGTACACTGGGGATTGTCTGTATACATAAGGCACTGAACCCTGGGCACCAGACACTGAAGAGAGGCGGGTTTCTTCCCCTTCCAGAAGTTTCCTAAAAAAAGAAATGTAATTACTAAGGTAAAGGGTAGGGCAATTATTTTGCAATTTGTAAATATTATGTGGATGTTTATACTGACCACTAGGCATGGATTATTCAGAACCAAATGTTATTCTCTGTTGTACTGTGTTTTCTACATTTTAATAAAATCTATAGATCATCGTTCTGAAAAATGTTACACATCAAAGTAATTTATTAAAACATGAGCTCAATCACATACATTCCATGAATTATATTATTTTTAAACATGCGTGTAAAACGTGTAAATGATTAAACAATATATTTGTGTCAGAAAGCAAATTATCTGTATTTTTCACAGAAATGTTGATTTTTCATAAACTAATTATTACCTGTAAGAAGCAATTTCCACATCCAGTGCCATTTTGACATTAAGCAGATCCTGGTATTCCCTAAGGTGGCCAGACATCTCATACTTTGTATGTTTTAGTTCATGCTCCAGTCCTCTGATGGTGTCCTGCAAAAGCATCATCACATCAGATTAACGCAATAGCTCAGCAAGCACAATATGTCCTGATGAATAAAACAATATGGAGAATTATTGGCTGATATAATACAGTCAATATTAGTTTCATATCCATATGTTGTTTAATGCTCAGTTCTTTAAAAATGCTAATGCCATTTGGTTGATATGTTCTTTTTGAAATATTGTTTTATATAATTTATATTTATTTAAAAATATATATTGTATGATATTTATGTAAAGAAAAATCAGTACTAAACATTTAAATTGTTACAAATCTTACAATAATTATAATTAGTCAAATTAAGACTACATATGCAGGTCTTTTGAATAGATTTTCAGGTTTAAAAGTGTAATGCAGATTATTTATTTATGCAATACATATTTTAACCGCTTATTAATATACTTATGTCATTGGAGGGTATAACACAAGTTTTATTACGTTTAGCTGTCAACAATATATAATATTCTTACCTGGTAATGACTGATTTCTGCATCGTGTCTTTCTTCGAGGTCATTCAGCTGTTTGTCCAGAGCCTCTTTGGTGCCTTTCACCGTCTCCAGCTCAATGCTCTTGGACTGCAGGTGTCTTCTGTGCTCGTTGATTTCCTGTCTGGTGGCCCGCAGGGCTTCACTGTTGATTTCGGCGGCTTTGGTCAGTTTTTCCACCCGAGCACGGAAACCCTCCTCGGCTTGCTGGATGCTGCAGCCGGTGTGACCTTCAAGCTGCTTCCTGATATCCCTCAAAGCCGCAGTGATGTCTGCCTTGCCAAAATCTTTGACTTCTACCCCAACTTGAGCTTCCTGGATTTGGGCCAACATCTCACACACCTCCTGTTGGTGGTTTTTCTTCAGGAAAATGATCTCTTCAACGAGTGACTGAGATTTCTTTTCCAGTTCCATCTTAGACAGGTATGCGTCATTAATATCTTTTTTCAATGTCATTATGCTGGCCTCGGTGTCTGTTTTCTGACGAACTTCGTTTTCATATTTATCCCGTAAAATATAGAAATCTTCCTCCAGATGTTGCTGATCTTGTTCAATTTGACGCTTTTGTTGAGTGATTTCGTGAACAAGTTTGCGCAGGTCTTTAATCTCGGGGTCGTAGACCTGAGCCAGGGATGAAGGGCTGGCTTTCTTCTGCCTAAGTTCTTCAATTTCCTTCTCCAAAATCGTGTTCTGGCTCTCCAACAGACGCACCTTGTCTATGAAGCCGGCAAAGCGGTCGTTCAGCCCCTGCAGCAGCTCCTTTTCATTCATATGCGTTAGTTTCAGCTCTCCGGAGACATGGTTGGCAAAATCAAAGCTGAGATTGGAGCCGTATTCATTTTTCAGCATCACATTGCTCCTTTTGAAAGACGAGGTGTTGCCGGTGTTCACCGAGCTCCTGGGGAACAGAGATCCGAGTCTCTTTTGCTGAGATCGGAGGACATCGCTGTGGGGTCTCCTGTGTGGAGAACTTGTGAGATACTCCATGCTGTAGCTCCTCTGTGCTGCTGCTGAATAAAACCAGCGCCGCTGCTGCCTTATATACCCGCGGCCGGCTGGCGCTGCGCAGTGGAACTGTCCAAAGTGCTGAAACAGACCATCAGCTGTTTAATTGCCGGGGGGACAAAAACACCGATCATAAAAATTGCTAAGTATGAAATTGTGCTCTGTAAAGCTGGTGTCTTTATCCTAACATTGCATTGTTGATAATGAAATACAAATCGAGCACTGTTGCATTTTTTCCAACCTTATTCAATTCCTGTAAGGCAACATAGCAGCAGCGAATAGTTTTTTAAAAATGCCAATCACTGTTCTGTTCTATTTAATCTCTTGCTATCTGTCATCATATCCCAGCGAAGAAAATGTCTATTTATACATGATGCTGACGTTAAAGCCTGCCTGTTTTCAAGGTAGCAGTATGTTTTTGCTGAATATTTTCGATTAAAACATAATATTGAACTACTGGAAATGCTCACTTTGTATGTTCAACCAAAAAGCATTAATGTTCTTTGGCTTATTTTTTCACACCAATATAATATTTCTTATGATTTATAATGTACGGTCAGGGGGGATTCCAATGAAATCAAAGGCAAAAAAGGCATTTTACCAGACATGTTTTTCTTCAGAAATATTGTATACTAGCAAATGCACACAACTGTCATTTTCTCGAATAGTATGTATACTGTTGCCACTATACATGTTATCTGCTGAGTAGATGTCTGTCACTGTCTACTTCATTGAGTTTCCTACTGATCCCTTACTAAGCCCTTTTTGTCCCACAATTGGAGAAACTTGAAAATGCAGTGTTATACTCTTCACTATGATTCTGTAACTAGACCTGTAATGTGCCCAGGATGTTATAGCTGACTGGTATAAAGTGAAGTCAACCATTAATTATGCAGTAAGAGTTTCTTACTCTCACCTCTCATCTTGTGTCAGAAACTTGGAAGTTATGTGCTATGCCTTAGGTGTGAAGGTTAATCTCTTAGATTTTTTGAGCCCTGGAGGATGCTGTTTGGCTTCTTACCAGAGACTTCTGACATTTTGTTATTCGTGCAAAGACTACAGGCTCATGATATTTCATCAGGTGAACTCGTTTTATTTCATTTTTTTTGGGACTGTTTTAAACCGAAGTAGTGAATCCTATTGGAATAGACGGTAATTATTAATGTGAAGTAATAACTAACTGTCCAGATAGGAAAATACATCGCACGTTATGCAATATTGCATATTCACAAATCCCTTTATTTAAAATTGAACTATTTTAATGTCTTTATTTCTTTTAACTTTAATTTATTATGCATTTAACAGGTTTTCTAGTGTTAGTTAATGAAACATCTATTTAATAAGGTATGGCTAAAATGATCCCAGGACATATGAAATAATGTTTCTATAAAAAGGAAAAGTGTATTGTGACTATTCATTAATGTATGGGTCTGTTTTTTTTTTTTTTTTTGTCAATTATTATTCACCACAATAAAGCAGCTTTGACTTGGTTGGCAAAATGATTTATAGACAGTTTCATTATTGTGTTTTAAAATGCCTTGACACATCCAAATGAGTTTGGCACCATAAATCTCCTTTCCACTCTGTTTAAAGAGTAAAAACATCAGGAAACCTTGTGGATTAACTCCAGTAGCGCCGGTTCCCTACTCTTTTTTTATACATTTGATTACTAATATTAATGCTCTGGTGCTTTGTTTAGTGTCCAAATGCAGGTTTTGTATATTACAGGGTTTTATTAAGTAAATCCATTCCAATGTCAAGATGTGGAACTTGGTTCTGAAAATAAGGTGCAAGCTAACAGATGAGGCATTTCTCATCTTTTAAAAATATACCTATATATGTATAAACTCATATAATTAAAGCAATAATTAAAAGGAATACTAAAATATATGGTAATATTTTAAGAAGCATTATAGGTCATATTGTAACACTGTTAAAAAGCCTATAGTCCTTGACTTTCTTATTGCTACCCAGTGATAGATTAATGCTAATAGGCATTTATAGATTAAACTTGTTAATGATGATTCTGTACCTTTGCTTCTTTCATGGACGTAGGCTCAGCAGTAAAAATGACTGATTAAGTATTGACAGCAAAGTGCCATTCACTTTACTATAGTTTCCCTTTGGAGTCAGTCCCATGGAGGTTGGTGTAGTCCTGGAACAGTATACTCTCCTTAAGATAAAGATACAAAATATTTTTTTTTTACTAAACAGGAAAAAATGTTACAGTGATACACTGTGTTCCCTTTGACATTAATACATTAAAATATGCAAACCAACCATGTCCCTTAGCATTTATTCCAAGTTTTGGATACACCTGCGCAAGGAGTATAATTGTTGGAGTTGATAAGATTGGACTGGAGACAAAGAAGACTATTTATTTATAGAAAGGGGGTCACCTTGCTCATAGCAGAACATATTTTTTGTTTTAATTTTGCCATCTGTCTTCTGACTACTAGGTTGGAATTTGCATGTACCTTTTTTTTTTTTTTACCTCAGAGGCACCTATAACTAAAATTAACATCTGGATAAAATAAATTAACAAAATTGGGTCCACAATTGGTTTTCTTAAGTGTGTGTGTGTGTGTGTGTCTTTCTGACTATGTTGATTCTGAGATTTCAATTATTTTAAAATTGATACAGAATTATCCCTGAAAAAGCAACTGGTTTATTAAGATTGTATATTTGCACTATGAAAATGGTCAGATTGTGGAATGCAGCAGCTGCTGTATTAAATTCATAAGGACACAGAAAGAAGGTACTGCAGAGTGTTCTTAGCACATAGTCAGAGCTATTTGATTTGAATTGCCATGGCTGGAGCTGAGAGAAGAAATCAAGATATTGGTCAGCAAGAATACGAACTGAATTGCAAGAGCAGTAGTAGAGATATTTCTATTTGCAGCATTGCCTTAAAAAAGGAAACGCTGCAGGACTTGACACTATAAAAATATATGACACAGCAGGCTATGACAATTTATTTTTATGTATTGATTTATGCATGTATTTATTTATTATACCTTTGTAGTTCACATGACTCATACAATTAATGCGGCAAATTCTGAGGAGACTGTATCGGATATCACTTATTCAGTTTAGTTGGAAGTAGCTTATTTTAATATACAACTTTATGGGTGACAGTAGGACCCATTATAAGTAATTGAAATCCCTCTTCGTACATGCTATTTAATCTGAATGCTTTTCAACAATAACCAGAGCCTTCAATGTCATACATTTAAGAAAACTAGGAAAGAAACCATTGCACTTCTCCCCATTCCATAGACTCATAGTAAAATATAATCATGAGGTTTTTCTCCGCTTTCCTGCAATTGTGCATAGTTGTTGCAATCAAGGTAACCAAGGACTGTCAATAAGTGGAGATCTACTCCCTTTAAATGGCGTTGATCCCAGTTCCACATGTATGACATAGACACTTATGATGCTGTGAATGTTTTAAACTTTCAGCACATTCCCTATACAATTCACTAATTAAATTGCTCAAGCTCCTTTTGCTTCCATATGACTGTTGTGAGTTATTACAAAATTACTAAACAAGTTAATTCTTGATATATGTGCATATATTATTTAAAACTGAGCAATGCTTATCTGTTATTCATACATGAACAATTTCGAAAGATACCAAGATTGCCTGTGATGCATTAATGGGTGTGTGTTTATGTAGGACATCAGTGCCCTATTATTCCATTTTGAGGTGCCTCAAGGGACTATGATCTAGTCTCCTGAACAGATAAGTGTATTCCAGTTAGTCAAGAGATGGTAATATCATGCCAGTGCAGTCAGAGAAACAAAAACTATGAATTATTAAATTCTGATATTAAATTCAGTAACACCTGGGGCTACCACCTTAGATTTTGAGAAATATGCATACATCTATATTGTATTTTGTAATGCATATAATTTAGACCTAAGTATATGTTCTTTTTTTTGTAAATTAGACAGACATTTGATATGTGACATTTCCTCTAGATAAATATGATTCTCTGATTTCCACTTACAATGATAAGTGAGAACTGAATTATATCTGCAGCATATCAGTATTTGGTGCAGTCCCTAAGGAGGAGACTTAAGGGAGTTTAATAAATGTGTAACTAGTATTTCTACTTTTTGTTTTTGGGTGGTTGAAGGTTAGAATGTATTTAATTAATAGCTTAATTTTCTTTCTGTCCTACACAGAAGTGAAGTTCAGACTATGAAGTCATCAGTATGCAAAACACACAATAGTGAATCTGGGATAAATGATGAAGAAACCATAATAGCATCCTCTACACTACACAGACTGTCAGCCCCCTTTTATTTGTAAGACTGTGGAACAAACAAACAAACTCTGATGTAAACGTGATGTTTCTGTGATTCTTTGAGGGAATCTATTTCATGATTATTACCTCTATATACATTAATTGTCTGTTGTGATTGCAGTCAAAGCAGTTTCATTTTTTTTAAAAGCACACTTTGCCCCCGTTGGCAAATGCTACTGAGCAGCACCTGGTTTAACATTAAAGGTTACATCTGAATTGTTAATGTGCTTGGGAAAGTACTGCATAGGGTTTTTATGATAAATACTGCACCAAAACCCAGATCTCATCCCTGTTTAACGATTTCCAAGAAGGAGAGCAGTATCAGCAGGTGTAGCTGCTCAGAGGAATTTAATATTCAGCTATAAAAATGTGCTTTCTGTGCAAGCTGTGATGAGATTCACACAATTCAATTAGATTTATGTTTTAGTTAAATCAGCTCAGATCCCCAATTAATGCATGCATACATTTTTCATATGATATATAAATATATAAATATTGTCTGTTTATCATCAGGGGTAAAACATATCTGTCCTCCTATCTATTTATCTTACACACACATACACTCCGAATTCTCAAAAGTAATGTAAAATGTAGTCAAACCAAAATATTGCTTTTGAAATCTACAGTCAATCGACGGCTAGTGTCTTTCAATTTGTATTGCACCTGAGCTCTTATCTCCCTAGTTGAACTATTTATTGTCCTAATTTTCCCACCTGAACTATCTTCCCCAGCGTTTAAGGCACTAATGATTCAAAGGGAGTTATACACCTGTGTTAAAGTGTAGAAAGTCTGACTCAGGGTTTGTCTAAAAATCATTTGCCCACAATTACAATGTTATAATGTGATTAATGCGAAACCCCATGTCTAATATGAATTCAGTCCAGTTTTGTCCAGACTACTTTCAAATGAAGGGTGTGAAAACTTTTACAGCTGTATGTGAGGACGGGGTTTTCTGCTGTTGTACAATTAACTCGCAAGTCAGATCTTTTACATCTCCAAGTATCGATTTCCCCCCTCAGCAGTATGGACAGCTCCATTGTGCAACGTAAGCTACGGCAGTGCTATATAAGCCAGTGTGTGAGGGCTTTCAGTTCAGGCACTGCTATTCTGTACCACGATGGAATACCGGACAGGTTCTCCGCATAGGCGAGGCCGTGCCGAGTGCGCCCGATTTAACCCGAAGCTCGGCTCATCTGTAGACCAGCAGTTTCCTCGGACCTCTCATGGATCCGTTTCTTTTAAGAGAAGTAATGGAAGGACGACAGAACAATACAACCGTCCAGTCCTCAGACAACCCGATAGAACAGAGTTTGCACAGCAGCTGAGATATGAAAATGCCGATGAAAAACAGGTGCTCCATGGGCTGAATGACCGCTTCGCTGGCTTCATTGAGAAAGTCCATCAATTGGAAAATGAAAACAAAACTTTAGAAAAAGAGATTAGCGAGCTTAGGCAGAAGGAAGCATCGTCTTTTGCTTTAGCTGAAGTTTGCGACCCAGAAATTACAGATCTGAGGAGACTCGTTCAAGAGATCACCCTCCAAAAGGCTCAGATTGCATTGGAGCAGATTCGTGTAGAGGAAGATGTGGCTGTTCTTAATTTAAAGCTTGAAGACAAATCCCGACTTAGATCCTATACCGAGGACACTATTAAGACTTTGAAGAAGGCTGTTGATGATGCTAATCTATCGAAAATGGAGTTGGAAAAGAGAGTCAACTCCCTCCTTGAAGAAATACTTTTCCTGAAGAAAAACCACCAACAGGAGGTGTGTGAGATGTGGGCCCAAATCCAGGAAGCTCAAGTTGGGTTAGAAGTCAAAGATTTTGGCAAGGCAGACATCACTGCGGCTTTGAGGGATATCAGGAAGCAGCTTGAAGGTCACACCGGCTGCAGCATCCAGCAAGCCGAGGAGGGTTTCCGCACTCGGGTGGAAAAACTGACCAAAGCCGCCGAAATCAACAGTGAAGCCCTGCGGGCCACCAGACAGGAAATCAACGAGCACAGAAGACACCTGCAGTCCAAGAGCATTGAGCTGGAGACGGTGAAAGGCACCAAAGAGGCTCTGGACAAACAGCTGAATGACCTCGAAGAAAGACACGATGCAGAAATCAGTCATTACCAGGTAAGATCGAAGGCCATTTATTAGAACATTTTTTACATTCATGAATTCAAGTACTGCGAAGCGTTTCACTAAATGCATGCATTACTGTCTGCTTAGAAATGTTGGTATAATTGAACATATGACTGTATAACCCCTCAGAAAAATAGAGATTGTTTATTGCTCTTCAATGCATTTGCAAGGACTCTATTTTAATTATATGTATAATGTTCAATCCAACTTAATGTTAGTTTACATGTTTCCATGTTTTGTATATTATTCGGTTTAATTCAGTCTTGTTAATGCTTTAATCGTATCTTTTTTGCATTCAACTCTGACTAAATAACGTTGTGGAAACAATGTAATAAAGTGAAGTTAGAATAATATAGTGTTGTAACAACACATTTGTAAAATCCAATGAATATTGTCTAAACATTGTAAAAGTATACAATTACATTCATAAAACAACTTTCTACAGAAACAATTCTCACAAATTCCAAATTAGAGTGAAATGAAAATATTACATAAATAAATATACTTACACACGTATATAGTCATATAGCTAAAAATAGAATTGCATTTTATATGTATTGTAATTCCAGAAATTGATTTATGAAATGTGCATTCAGTGTTACTGTGCCAAAATCACATCGATATCAATGTGTTGTCAGGGTAAAACACAGTTCTGATGTGTAAGCTGAGATGGATTGACATTAGGTAGTACAACAATTACAGTTCTGTATATAAACTTAATTAAACAGAGTAATGTAATGTAAAATGTTGATGTGTTGCTTTGCAGGATACAGTCACTCAGTTGGAGACTGAGCTGAATCACACCAAATTTGACATGTCTGGACACTTGAGAGAATACCAGGATCTGATGAATGTCAAAATGGCATTAGATGTGGAAATAGCATCTTACAGGTAATAGCAGCGTAATCTTGGTGTGCTCTACATATAGACTTGAATAGGAGCCTGCAATGGTTCCTTTAAGTTATCCATTCTCTTCTACTGTACTACTTGTGCAACAATATAATTCTAGCATGAAACACAATCTAGTCTTCTCCCAGAGTTGAGGGAGGAAGGGGTTCAGACTATTATAACTCAAGGTGTATGTTAAGACTTTGTGAAAGGTGTGTCTGATTAACTGCAGTCATAAATATTATGAAGTTAAAATGGAGATTAAACATTTTGCTTTACTGCATGCTGTGTAGGGACTAAAAACATTTTTTTTACATAACAAATGTATTCTTCAAAAATAACACACCTAAGAAATGTACAAAACTGTTTGATTTCATGCTGAGAAAGTATATTGAAATATCTTGGCATGTACTATATCAAGCAAATTGATTTATTGTATATCCTATTTACACCTGTGTAATGCATTTTTTATTTTTTTTAAGGAAACTACTGGAAGGGGAAGAAACCCGCCTCTCTTCAGTGTCTGGTGCCCAGGGTTCAGTGCCTTATATGTATAGACCATACCCAGTGTACACTCTCCCGAGCCTCACGAGGCTGAAGAGCAGGACTGGAAAGGCAGAACCACAGTACAATTTTGTGGAGGAGATCATAACAAAAACGACCAAGGAAGTAGAGATGATGGAGATTGAAGATGCAGCATCTCAGGGAACAAATGGTGACTATGACAAAATTTGGGAAGTGAGCAGTGAAGAAGAGGAGGCAGCTGAAGCTCAGGAGCCTGAAGAGAAACAGGAGACTCCAGGAGCAGATGAGCAGCGAAAAGAGATGTTACCCGAGGCCACTGACCAGGGAGAAACTGCAGCTGGAGGTAAAGAAGAGGGAGGTGCTGTTGAATTAGAGGAAGAGGTCCCAGAAGACATGGAACAGGTGGAGGAAACAGATGATCTGAAGGTGGAGAAGGAGGTGACAGAAGACATCGCTGAGGCAGTGGAAACCTTGGGGGAGGTCAAAGAAGCTGCTACAGAAAAAGCCCTAAATGACTTAAAAACACTGAGTGAAACTAAAGAGGCAGCAGAAGACATAGTGGATGATTCTGAATCTCAACATAGTGAGAAAACAGAACTACAATCAGATGAACCTCCTGAGGACAAACCCCAGAAAGAAGTAACAGATGACTCTGAAGACACAAAGCGGGTGAGTCCTGTAAAAGAGAAAGTGGAGCTTAAACCAAAAGAGCAAACTGTCACATCAGAGGAGGAGAAACCTGAAAGGATCATCAGTCCAGAGAAAGAAACCCTCAAGGAACTGCAAGAAATAGAGCTTTCAAAACCTGATCCTGAGGAAGAAGAGAAACCCACAGATGTCAAAGCACAGCTTAAGGAAAGTCCCGTAAAGGAAACGGTCAAGCAGTTGAATACAGAGGAGGATTCTGTGTCAAAATCTGAAAAGACTGAACAGCAAACAGGCTCAGATAAAGTGGTAGCTGAGGACCTTCCAACAGAGGAAGTGGTGAGCCCATTGAAATCAAAAGATGATCCTTCACAACCTGAAATAGATGTATACAAAATAACTGCAGATACTAAACTTGAATCACAAGAGAGCGACAGTGCAAGGATCTCAGAAAAGGATGAGAAAGAAGCATCTCGATCAGATGTACCTACTGAGGACAAACCCCAGAAAGAAGTAACAGATGACTCTGAAGACACAAAGCGGGTGAGTCCTGTAAAAGAGAAAGTGGAGCTTAAACCAAAAGAGCAAACTGTCACATCAGAGGAGGAGAAACCTGAAAAGATCATCAGTCCAGAGAAAGAAACCCTCAAAGAACCCAGTGATGCAGACAGTTCAGTTCAACCACAAGAAATAGAGCTTTCAAAACCTGATCCTGAGGAAGAAGAGAAACCCACAGATGTCAAAGCACAGCTAAAGGAAAGTCCCGAAAAAGAAACTGTCGAGCAGGTGAATACAGAGGAGGATTCTGAGTCAAAATCTGAAAAGACTGGACAGCAAATAATCTCAGATAAAGTGGTAGCTGAGGACCTTCCAACACAGGACGTGGTGAGCCCATTGAAATCAAGAGACGATCCTTCAAAACCTGAAATAGACGTATACAAAATAACTGCAGATACTAAACTTGAATCACAAAAGAGTGACAGTGCAATGATCTCAGAAAAGGATGAGAAAGAAGCATCTCGATCAGATGAACTTCCTGAGGACAAACCCCAGACAGAAATAACAGATGACTCTGAAGACACAAGGCGGGTGAGTCCTGTAAAAGAGAAAGTGGATCTTAAACCAAAAGAGCAAACTGTCACATCAGGGGAGGAGAAACCTGAAAGGATCATCAGTCCAGAGAAAGAAACCCTCAAGGAACCACAAGAAATAGAGCTTTCAAAACCTGATCCTGAGGAAGAAAAGAAACCCTCAGATGTCAAAGCAGAGCTTAAGGAAAGTCCCGTAAAGGAAACGGTAAAGCAGTTGAATACAGAGGAGGATTCTGTGTCAAAATCTGAAAAGACTGAACAGCAAACAGGCTCAGATAAAGTGGTAGCTGAGGACCTTCCAACAGAGGAAGTGGTGAGCCCATTGAAATCAAAAGACGATCCATCACAACCTGAAATAGACGTATACAAAATAACTGCAGATACTAAACTTGAATCACAAGAGAGCGACAGTGCAAGGATCTCAGAAAAGGATGAGAAAGAAGCATCTCGATCAGATGTACCTCCTGAGGACAAACCCCAGAAAGAAGTAACAGATGACTCTGAAGACACAAAGCGGGTGAGTCCTGTAAAAGAGAAAGTGGAGCTTAAACCAAAAGAGCAAACTGTCACATCAGAGGAGGAGAAACCTGAAAGGATCATCAGTCCAGAGAAAGAAACCCTCAAGGAACCACAAGAAATAGAGCTTTCAAATCCTGATCCTGAGGAAGAAGAGAAACCCACAGATGTCAAAGCACAGCTTAAGGAAAGTCCCGTAAAGGAAACTGTCGAGCAGGTGAAGACAGAGGAGGAGGACCAGCTATCAGACTCAAGGAAGGTTATATCTGAAGATCTTCCATCTGAGGAATTGGGGAGTCCATTGAAATCAAGAGACGATTCTTTAAAACCTGAAATAAGCGTAGAGAAAATAACTGCAGATACTAAAGCTGAATCCACAACCCTTTCAAAAGAGGAGAGTGTGAGTGAGTTGAAACCCACAGAGGGCAGCACTGCAGTGTCTGACCAAATTGAGGCCAGAGCAGTGTCTGCAGACAAGCCCAGCGCATCAGTGGATAAAGCATTAGAAAAGACCACGGCTACTGTAGAGAAAGTTACAGAGAAAGAATCAGAGGGAAAGTCAGGTGAAAGCACAACACCAGACAAAGTAGAAGAAATGAAGCACACAGCACACTCTGAGGGCAAGGAACAAACAAGTAGCAGCTCTAAAGAGGAATAGACTGTCAAAGAAGCAGAGAAGCCTGTTAAGGATTCACTGGTAAAAGACGAGGGTAAAGAAGAAAAGAAAGCTGACCAGTGATTTGAAAGAAAGGATTAGTTCTGAAAAAGAGCCTATATTTCAAGGGAATGGCTTTGGTGCAAGTGAACATACCACTCAGGATATGACAAAACCGCAGACCCCAGGGTTTCCCAAAAAGATATCTAAGTGTACTGAAAATCAAAAACGACGCTGGAAAGTTTAAAATTGATTTGAAGAAGTGCATGTGAAAAGCTAAGGCTGAGCAATAATGCAAAATTCAATACATCTTTGGAAACGCTGAGAGAATATGTTATTGGTACATGAAATCTGTGCACTAGTATTACAGGCCTTTCACAGATAAGCTTGACAGCTTTGACTGTATGGTGCTATCTCATTCAGTGTCACTATATTGTATTGTGGCATCACTGAATCTTCTTCATCACTACAGTACTTCCTTCTGGTCTAAAATAAATATTGTCTTGCTGAGAAAATCATTGTCTGCCTTTTTCTTTTTCAAATATAATCATAAAATGATTGATCCATTATTAAAGAGTTGAATTCATAAACATAATATCAATATGCTTTCAATCGGATGTTGATAGTTGTTAAAAGTCCAGTCTTTACATTGTCTTAATTTTTATTTATGTATATTATGTATATCATGATTGTAATGATTGTATTAAGCACCATAATGTGATCAGAACATCAGATTATTTATAAAACATACCTTAAACTGAGACTGTGTCATAGTACACACTACAGACCTGTAGATTTGACACAGCCCCACTGCTGCAGTTCATCAGCACTTGTTTATAGGAGAAATAATTAAGATAGGCACAATACTCAGTGAACCAAAACGTTTATTTGCAAAGGTTACAAATGAAAATACAGAGCATGTCGTTCTCAGCATCCAATACTGAGAGTTTAGAATTCATGTTTATACAAGAATATTAGAAGACCCAAAATAATAACTTATTCCAATTACTCAACAGGTAAATTGGGAAACCATAATCTCATTGAAGGATGTACAGATTCAATAGTTGCGGATGATTGCTGATGAAAGCAAAACAAAATAATCAGTTGTTCATCTCAACACAAAACTAAGTATCACCAGTTGGCACAATCTTAAACATTCAGGTCACTATGCTCTAACTAAGCTTCCCTCCCTTACCTCAACTATTTTGTTTTTTCTTAACCCTTCAGATACATTTGCTGTGTTATTAAATCCATACTGTCCCTCAACCTTCACAATCAGAATGGTTTAAATCAATGTGTTTGTTATTAAGCTTACAATTAAGAATATGATAAATATTAAGAATATGATTTTTTCTAATGAAAAAGCAGGAAGTGTCTTACAAATAGTAACTAATAAGTAATAATAGGTAACTTATAGTTTATAGAAAGTTTTAAAAGTGATATAAATTAACCAGTAGTACCCAAAAGAAATTAACTAGTTTATGTGTATGAAAACATATTTTCATATATGGCTATTTGGTCATTCTTTGTGAATTATATAATTGGCAATCCATAATGTTAAACATAGGGAGGTCATTTAAATATGCAAATATCTGGATTTACATGTCCTGAATTATCTTCCAATGCTCTTTAAATTCTATTTTCATGATGATGTAAGTCCCAAAGTGATCCCAGTAAGTGCCAAAGCAGCAGATGTGTGAGTGATTACTCTCAGACTCAGCACTCATGCAAATCCCAATTTGTTTCATTATTACAACTGTAGGGAAGGTAACAATTTATAAAATATACAATAATTGTATACTTCAATAGAAAATAGGTTAAGATTAATAATTTGTATCTGACCCTGTGGCAGGGAGGGGGTTAATTGTCCCTCCCTGTCTGCTCATGAACTGCTGGTGGTTGGGGTGATTGATCAATTAAGTTCAATCAACCCCAGCCACCTGCTATATAAGGAGGCCTCAGCCGCCCATTAGGTAGTTTGTGTTGGAGAGTTAGGTGTGGGAGGAAGCAAGCACTGTGTTGTGTGTGCTGTTTTGTTTCGGGGTTGAAGTTTGGTTTCTGGCCACGGTGAAGTACTTTGACCAGCGTGTGTATTTTGGCTTGTTTGGTTGGCTAACATTATTTGTTAATACATTTAATAAAAGTATTGTTTTTCAATACCTGCGGTCTGTCTCTGAGCCTCCATTCCTGGCCACCCCACCTCAGACCCATACACTCATATCAAAGAAACCCTTTCATTTAATTACAGACATTTCATTTATAACATCTAATTGATTATTGTATACTTTAATTGTTTGTACAGGAGTGACCAATAGGAATTACATTATTGAAAGAGTTACAAGCAGGGTTGGGAGAATCGGGAGGTTTCTGGAAAAAAAAAAAAAAATATATATATATATATATATATATATATATAAGAACATAAGAAAGTTTACAAACGAGAGGAGGCCATTCGACCCATTATGCTCGTTTGGTGTCCATTAATAACTAAGTGATCCAAGGATCCTATCCAGTCAATTTTTAAATGTTCCCAAATTTTCAGCGTCATCCACATCGCTGGGGAGTTTGTTCAGATTGTGACGCCTCTCTGTGTGAAGAAGTGTCTCCTGTTTTCTGTCTCGAATGCCTTGAAGCCCAATTTCCATTTGTGTCCCCGGGTGCGTGTGTCCCTGCTGATCTGGAAAAGCTCCTCTGGTTTGATGTGGTTGATGCCCTTCATGATTTTGAAGACTTGGATCAAGTCCCCATGTAGTCTCCTCTGTTCCAGGGTGAAAAGGTTCAGTTCCTCAGTCTCTCAGTAGGACTTTCCCTTCAGACCTGGAATAAGTCTGGTTGCTCTCCTCTGAACTGCCTCTAGAGCAGCGATATCCTTCTTGAAGTGTGGAGCCCAGAACTGTCCACAGTATCCAGATGAGCTCTAACTAGTGCATTGTACAGTCTGAACATCACTGCCCTTGTTCTCAATTCTACACTTTTGACAATATACCCTAACACTGCGTTTGCCTTTTTTATTGCTTCCCCACATTGTTTGGATGGAGAAAGTGAGGAGTCCACATAGACTCCTAGGTCTTTCTCATGCGATACTTCATCTAGTTCTATTCCTCCCAAAGTGTAATTATAGTGGACATTTTTGTTACCTGCATGTAATACCTTGCACTTGTCCACATTGAATTTCATCTGCCAGGTGTCGGCCCACAACTGAATGTTATCTAAGTCCCTTTGAATGACCTGTGCTGCCGAGATTGTATCTGCTGAGCCACCTATTTTAGTATCATCTGCAAATTTGACAAGTTTGCTAAGTATCCCAGAGTCCAGATCATTAATATAGATTAGAAATAGCACAGGCCCTAGTACTGATCCCTGTGGAACTCCACTAACAACCTCTCTCCAGTTAGAAGCGACTCCTCTAATCGACACCCTCGGTTTCCTAGACATCAACCAGTTCATAATCCATCTACTTACATTACCCTGAATGCCTACAGCTTCCAATTTGAGGATCAGTCTTTGGTGTGGAACCTTATCAAAGGCTTTTTGAAAATCTACGTATATCATATCATATGCTTTCACATGATCTACAGCTGCAGTTACATGTTCAAACAATTCGAATAAATTAGTAAGACATGATCTGCCTCGTCTAAACCCATGTCGACCCATCTCCAAGAATATGGTTTTCATTAAGATGCTCCTCTATTTTCTGTCTAATAATTTTTTCCAACATTTTACAGGTGATGCAGGTGAGACTGATTGGTCTGTAATTTCCTGGCTCAGTTTTGTCCCCTTTCTTGTGGATTGGTATGACATTTGCTGTCTTCCAGTCAGTCGGCACATCCCCTGTTCTAAGTGTCATTTGGAATAATCGAGTTAGCGGCCTATAAATAATTTCCCTAATTTCTTTAAGTACTGTTGGAAATATCCCATCTGGCCCAGGTGATTTGTTTGTTTTTAATTCTGCAGTCCCTTTAGTACCTCCTACTCATTTATCCTGATCTCTCTTAAGGTTTGAATGGACTGGCTGTTAACCTGTGGCATGTTGTCCGTTTTTTCTTTTGTAAAAACCTCTGTGAAATACTCATTTAGAACATTTGTTACATCTTGTTCGTTTTCTAAGATACTTCCATTTTTGCCCTTTATATATAGCCTATATACAATAGTTTCATCGGCCGTGTTCACTGTGAGCGTGGCCTGAATAGCACACAGCCGTTGTACTGGTGTCTGTATATGCGCTTCAGCGGGTAGACGAGGATTATGACTGCCGTTTTAGACAAAAGTAGTCAATTATATACATTTGTAATCATGCTAAAATCACTAGCATGATTACACACACCAACATACACTTTGTATATTATCCTCCATTAAACTACATCGAATAAACACACAAAATAAACCGCGATTAGCTCTCATCTGGGGATCCTAACATCCAAGCTTTCTCTGATGAATTATATGTTTGACTTGCTTCGGGTGGAAGCTTTCAACCAGCTAGAGCTTTAAACAAGAAACACAAACTTGCAGTTTGCAATATTGTCTTTTGGAAAGTAAGCGACACCTAATACTGTGAACTGTTTATTTCGTGCGTGTTTGTCATTACAGTAAATGTCTGTGCGCAGTCTGCGTTTCCTCCCACTGTGCAAAGCCACTATGGACAATGTAAATGGTGTGCAATACTAAATCAAATATTAACACCATATTCACAATATGTGTATGTGTGTGTATCGTGTAGTATGTGTGTGCATACACACGTCTGTGTCTGTAACTATTTATCGTTATAGCATTATGCGTTGTCCTAAAGGGGATATTGTAACGCATCTTGTTCTGACAGGGATACTTTTATATGTTTGTGTAATCTGTTTATTTGGTCAATGCATTCTCTTTAATGTATTTGATCCTCCTATCATTAAATTATTGACTAATGGTTCGTCATCAGCTTTCTTTTTCTTCATTTTAATTACTTTAATTTTGTAGCACAGGGCTGTCTGATAGTGTAGTGATGCACAGTTTGGAAACGTTCAGACTATGAAGTCATCAGTCACAATAGTGAATCTGGGATTAATTAATTTAATATTCAGATATAAAAATGTGCTTTCTGTGCAAGCTGTGATGAGACTCACACAATTCAGTTAGATTTATGTTTTAGTTAAATCAGCTCAGATCCCTAATTAATGCGTGTATACATTTTTCATATGATGTATAAATATATAAATAGTGTCTGTTTATCATCAGGGGTAAAACATATCTGTCCTCCTATCTATTTATCAAACACACACATACACTTCGAATTCTCAAAAGTATGATGTAAAAGTAAGAAAAGTAAGATGTAAGAAAATGCTATGGAAATCTATTGTGTTAATTCAACCCCAGTCAATCAAGGGCTGTAGTTTCTTTCAATTTTTATTCCACCTGAGCTCTTATCTCCTTAGCTGAACTATTGTCCTAATTGTCCCACCTGAACTATCTTCCCCAGCGTTTAAGGCACTAATGATTCAAAGGGAGTTATACACCTGTGTTAAAGTGTAGAAAGTCTGACTCAGGGTTTGTCTAAAAATCATTTGCCCACAGTTACAATGTTATAATGTGATTAATGCGAAACCCCATGTCTAATATGAATTCAGTTCAGTTTTGTCCAGACTACTTTCAAATGAAGGGTGTGAAAACTTTTACAGCTGTTTGTGAGGACGGGGTTTTCTGCTGTTGTACAATTAACTCGCAAGTCAGATCTTTTACATCTCCAAGTATCGATTTCCCCCCTCAGCAGTATGGACAGCTCCATTGTGCAACGTAAGCTACGGCAGTGCTATATAAGCCAGTGTGTGAGGGCTTTCAGTTCAGGCACTGCTATTCTGTACCACGATGGAATACCGGACAGGTTCTCCGCATAGGCGAGGCCGTGCCGAGTGCGCCCGATTTAACCCGAAGTTCGGCTCATCTGTAGACCAGCAGTTTCCTCGGACCTCTCATGGATCCGTTTCTTTTAAGAGAAGTAATGGAAGGACGACAGAACAATACAACCGTCCAGTCCTCAGACAACCCGATAGAACAGAGTTTGCACAGCAGCTGAGATATGAAAATGCCGATGAAAAACAGGTGCTCCATGGGCTGAATGACCGCTTCGCTGGCTTCATTGAGAAAGTCCATCAATTGGAAAATGAAAACAAAACTTTAGAAAAAGAGATTAGCGAGCTTAGGCAGAAGGAAGCATCGTCTTTTGCTTTAGCTGAAGTTTGCGACCCAGAAATTACAGATCTGAGGAGACTCGTTCAAGAGATCACCCTCCAAAAGGCTCAGATTGCATTGGAGCAGATTCGTGTAGAGGAAGATGTGGCTGTTCTTAATTTAAAGCTTGAAGACGAATCCCGACTTAGATCCTATACCGAGGACACTATTAAGACTTTGAAGAAGGCTGTTGATGATGCTAATCTATCGAAAATGGAGTTGGAAAAGAGAGTCAACTCCCTCCTTGAAGAAATACTTTTCCTGAAGAAAAACCACCAACAGGAGGTGTGTGAGATGTGGGCCCAAATCCAGGAAGCTCAAGTTGGGTTAGAAGTCAAAGATTTTGGCAAGGCAGACATCACTGCGGCTTTGAGGGATATCAGGAAGCAGCTTGAAGGTCACACCGGCTGCAGCATCCAGCAAGCCGAGGAGGGTTTCCGCACTCGGGTGGAAAAACTGACCAAAGCCGCCGAAATCAACAGTGAAGCCCTGCGGGCCACCAGACAGGAAATCAACGAGCACAGAAGACACCTGCAGTCCAAGAGCATTGAGCTGGAGACGGTGAAAGGCACCAAAGAGGCTCTGGACAAACAGCTGAATGACCTCGAAGAAAGACACGATGCAGAAATCAGTCATTACCAGGTAAGATCGAAGGCCATTTATTAGAACATTTTTTACATTCATGAATTCAAGTACTGCGAAGCGTTTCACTAAATGCATGCATTACTGTCTGCTTAGAAATGTTGGTATAATTGAACATATGACTGTATAACCCCTCAGAAAAATAGAGATTGTTTATTGCTCTTCAATGCATTTGCAAGGACTCTATTTTAATTATATGTATAATGTTCAATCCAACTTAATGTTAGTTTACATGTTTCCATGTTTTGTATATTATTCGGTTTAATTCAGTCTTGTTAATGCTTTAATCGTATCTTTTTTGCATTCAACTCTGACTAAATAACGTTGTGGAAACAATGTAATAAAGTGAAGTTAGAATAATATAGTGTTGTAACAACACATTTGTAAAATCCAATGAATATTGTCTAAACATTGTAAAAGTATACAATTACATTCATAAAACAACTTTCTACAGAAACAATTCTCACAAATTCCAAATTAGAGTGAAATGAAAATATTACATAAATAAATATACTTACACACGTATATAGTCATATAGCTAAAAATAGAATTGCATTTTATATGTATTGTAATTCCAGAAATTGATTTATGAAATGTGCATTCAGTGTTACTGTGCCAAAATCACATCGATATCAATGTGTTGTCAGGGTAAAACACAGTTCTGATGTGTAAGCTGAGATGGATTGACATTAGGTAGTACAACAATTACAGTTCTGTATATAAACTTAATTAAACAGAGTAATGTAATGTAAAATGTTGATGTGTTGCTTTGCAGGATACAGTCACTCAGTTGGAGACTGAGCTGAATCACACCAAATTTGACATGTCTGGACACTTGAGAGAATACCAGGATCTGATGAATGTCAAAATGGCATTAGATGTGGAAATAGCATCTTACAGGTAATAGCAGCGTAATCTTGGTGTGCTCTACATATAGACTTGAATAGGAGCCTGCAATGGTTCCTTTAAGTTATCCATTCTCTTCTACTGTACTACTTGTGCAACAATATAATTCTAGCATGAAACACAATCCAGTCTTCTCCCAGAGTTGAGGGAGGAAGGGGTTCAGACTATTATAACTCAAGGTGTATGTTAAGACTTTGTGAAAGGTGTGTCTGATTAACTGTAGTCATAAATATTATGAAGTTAAAATGGAGATTAAACATTTTGCTTTACTGCATGCTGTGTAGGGACTAAAAACATTTTTTTTACATAACAAATGTATTCTTCAAAAATAACACACCTAAGAAATGTACAAAACTGTTTGATTTCATGCTGAGAAAGTATATTGAAATATCTTGGCATGTACTATATCAAGCAAATTGATTTATTGTATATCCTATTTACACCTGTGTAATGCATTTTTTATTTTTTTTAAGGAAACTACTGGAAGGGGAAGAAACCCGCCTCTCTTCAGTGTCTGGTGCCCAGGGTTCAGTGCCTTATATGTATAGACCATACCCAGTGTACACTCTCCCGAGCCTCACGAGGCTGAAGAGCAGGACTGGAAAGGCAGAACCACAGTACAATTTTGTGGAGGAGATCATAACAAAAACGACCAAGGAAGTAGAGATGATGGAGATTGAAGATGCAGCATCTCAGGGAACAAATGGTGACTATGACAAAATTTGGGAAGTGAGCAGTGAAGAAGAGGAGGCAGCTGAAGCTCAGGAGCCTGAAGAGAAACAGGAGACTCCAGGAGCAGATGAGCAGCGAAAAGAGATGTTACCCGAGGCCACTGACCAGGGAGAAACTGCAGCTGGAGGTAAAGAAGAGGGAGGTGCTGTTGAATTAGAGGAAGAGGTCCCAGAAGACATGGAACAGGTGGAGGAAACAGATGATCTGAAGGTGGAGAAGGAGGTGACAGAAGACATCGCTGAGGCAGTGGAAACTTTGGGGGAGGTCAAAGAAGCTGCTACAGAAAAAGCCCTAAATGACTTAAAAACACTGAGTGAAACTAAAGAGGCAGCAGAAGACATAGTGGATGATTCTGAATCTCAACATAGTGAGAAAACAGAACTACAATCAGATGAACCTCCTGAGGACAAACCCCAGAAAGAAGAAACAGATGACTCTGAAGACACAAAGCGGGTGAGTCCTGTAAAAGAGAAAGTGGAGCTTAAACCAAAAGAGCAAACTGTCACATCAGAGGAGGAGAAACCTGAAAGGATCATCAGTCCAGAGAAAGAAACCCTCAAGGAACTGCAAGAAATAGAGCTTTCAAAACCTGATCCTGAGGAAGAAGAGAAACCCACAGATGTCAAAGCACAGCTTAAGGAAAGTCCCGTAAAGGAAACGGTCAAGCAGTTGAATACAGAGGAGGATTCTGTGTCAAAATCTGAAAAGACTGAACAGCAAACAGGCTCAGATAAAGTGGTAGCTGAGGACCTTCCAACAGAGGAAGTGGTGAGCCCATTGAAATCAAAAGATGATCCTTCACAACCTGAAATAGATGTATACAAAATAACTGCAGATACTAAACTTGAATCACAAGAGAGCGACAGTGCAAGGATCTCAGAAAAGGATGAGAAAGAAGCATCTCGATCAGATGAACTTCCTGAGGACAAACCCCAGACAGAAATAACAGATGACTCTGAAGACACAAGGCGGGTGAGTCCTGTAAAAGAGAAAGTGGATCTTAAACCAAAAGAGCAAACTGTCACATCAGGGGAGGAGAAACCTGAAAGGATCATCAGTCCAGAGAAAGAAACCCTCAAGGAACCACAAGAAATAGAGCTTTCAAAACCTGATCCTGAAGAAGAAAAGAAACCCTCAGATGTCAAAGCAGAGCTTAAGGAAAGTCCCGTAAAGGAAACGGTAAAGCAGTTGAATACAGAGGAGGATTCTGTGTCAAAATCTGAAAAGACTGAACAGCAAACAGGCTCAGATAAAGTGGTAGCTGAGGACCTTCCAACAGAGGAAGTGGTGAGCCCATTGAAATCAAAAGACGATCCTTCACAACCTGAAATAGACGTATACAAAATAACTGCAGATACTAAACTTGAATCACAAGAGAGCGACAGTGCAAGGATCTCAGAAAAGGATGAGAAAGAAGCATCTCGATCAGATGTACCTCCTGAGGACAAACCCCAGAAAGAAGTAACAGATGAGTCTGAAGACACAAAGCGGGTGAGTCCTGTAAAAGAGAAAGTGGAGCTTAAACCAAAAGAGCAAACTGTCACATCAGAGGAGGAGAAACCTGAAAAGATCATCAGTCCAGAGAAAGAAACCCTCAAAGAACCCAGTGATGCAGACAGTTCAGTTCAACCACAAGAAATAGAGCTTTCAAAACCTGATCCTGAGGAAGAAGAGAAACCCACAGATGTCAAAGCACAGCTAAAGGAATGTCCCGAAAAAGAAACTGTCGAGCAGGTGAATACAGAGGAGGATTCTGTGTCAAAATCTGAAAAGACTGAACAGCAAACAGGCTCAGATAAAGTGGTAGCTGAGGACCTTCCAACAGAGGAAGTGGTGAGCCCATTGAAATCAAAAGATGATCCTTCACAACCTGAAATAGATGTATACAAAATAACTGCAGATACTAAACTTGAATCACAAGAGAGCGACAGTGCAAGGATCTCAGAAAAGGATGAGAAAGAAGCATCTCGATCAGATGAACTTCCTGAGGACAAACCCCAGACAGAAATAACAGATGACTCTGAAGACACAAGGCGGGTGAGTCCTGTAAAAGAGAAAGTGGATCTTAAACCAAAAGAGCAAACTGTCACATCAGGGGAGGAGAAACCTGAAAGGATCATCAGTCCAGAGAAAGAAACCCTCAAGGAACCACAAGAAATAGAGCTTTCAAAACCTGATCCTGAAGAAGAAAAGAAACCCTCAGATGTCAAAGCAGAGCTTAAGGAAAGTCCCGTAAAGGAAACGGTAAAGCAGTTGAATACAGAGGAGGATTCTGTGTCAAAATCTGAAAAGACTGAACAGCAAACAGGCTCAGATAAAGTGGTAGCTGAGGACCTTCCAACAGAGGAAGTGGTGAGCCCATTGAAATCAAAAGACGATCCTTCACAACCTGAAATAGACGTATACAAAATAACTGCAGATACTAAACTTGAATCACAAGAGAGCGACAGTGCAAGGATCTCAGAAAAGGATGAGAAAGAAGCATCTCGATCAGATGTACCTCCTGAGGACAAACCCCAGAAAGAAGTAACAGATGAGTCTGAAGACACAAAGCGGGTGAGTCCTGTAAAAGAGAAAGTGGAGCTTAAACCAAAAGAGCAAACTGTCACATCAGAGGAGGAGAAACCTGAAAAGATCATCAGTCCAGAGAAAGAAACCCTCAAAGAACCCAGTGATGCAGACAGTTCAGTTCAACCACAAGAAATAGAGCTTTCAAAACCTGATCCTGAGGAAGAAGAGAAACCCACAGATGTCAAAGCACAGCTAAAGGAATGTCCCGAAAAAGAAACTGTCGAGCAGGTGAATACAGAGGAGGATTCTGAGTCAAAATCTGAAAAGACTGGACAGCAAATAATCTCAGATAAAGTGGTAGCTGAGGACCTTCCAACACAGGACGTGGTGAGCCCATTGAAATCAAGAGACGATCCTTCAAAACCTGAAATAGACGTATACAAAATAACTGCAGATACTAAACCTGAATCACAAAAGAGTGACAGTGCAATGATCTCGGAAAAGGATGAGAAAGAGGCATCTCGATCAGATGAACCTCCTGAGGACAAACCCCAGACAGAAATAACAGATGACTCTGAAGACACAAGGCGGGTGAGTCCTGTAAAAGAGAAAGTGGATCTTAAACCAAAAGAGCAAACTGTCACATCAGGGGAGGAGAAACCTGAAAGGATCATCAGTCCAGAGAAAGAAACCCTCAAGGAACCACAAGAAATAGAGCTTTCAAAACCTGATCCTGAGGAAGAAATGAAACCCTCAGATGTCAAAGCAGAGCTTAAGGAAAGTCCCGTAAAGGAAACGGTCAAGCAGTTGAATACAGAGGAGGATTCTGTGTCAAAATCTGAAAAGACTGAACAGCAAACAGGCTCAGATAAAGTGGTAGCTGAGGACCTTCCAACAGAGGAAGTGGTGAGCCCATTGAAATCAAAAGATGATCCTTCACAACCTGAAATAGACGTATACAAAATAACTGCAGATACTAAACTTGAATCACAAGAGAGCGACAGTGCAAGGATCTTAGAAAAGGATGAGAAAGAAGCATCTCGATCAGATGTACCTCCTGAGGACAAACCCCAGAAAGAAGTAACAGATGACTCTGAAGACACAAAGCGGGTGAGTCCTGTAAAAGAGAAAGTGGAGATTAAACCAAAAGAGCAAACTGTCACATCAGAGGAGGAGAAACCTGAAAAGATCATCAGTCCAGAGAAAGAAACACTCAAAGAACCTAGTGATGCAGACAGTTCAGTTCAACCACAAGAAATAGAGCTTTCAAAACCTGATCCTGAGGAAGAAAAGAAACCCTCAGATGTCAAAGCAGAGCTTAAGGAAAGTCCCGTAAAGGAAACGGTAAAGCAGTTGAATACAGAGGAGGATTCTGTGTCGAAATCTGAAAAGACTGAACACCAAACAGGCTCAGATAAAGTGGTAGCTGAGGACCTTCCAACAGAGGAAGTGGTGAGCCCATTGAAATCAAAAGACGATCCTTCACAACCTGAAATAGACGTATACAAAATAACTGCAGATACTAAACTTGAATCACAAGAGAGCGACAGTGCAAGGATCTTAGAAAAGGATGAGAAAGAAGCATCTCGATCAGATGTACCTCCTGAGGACAAACCCCAGAAAGAAGTAACAGATGAGTCTGAAGACACAAAGCGGGTGAGTCCTGTAAAAGAGAAAGTGGAGCTTAAACCAAAAGAGCAAACTGTCACATCAGAGGAGGAGAAACCTGAAAAGATCATCAGTCCAGAGAAAGAAACCCTCAAAGAACCCAGTGATGCAGACAGTTCAGTTCAACCACAAGAAATAGAGCTTTCAAAACCTGATCCTGAGGAAGAAGAGAAACCCACAGATGTCAAAGCACAGCTAAAGGAAAGTCCCGAAAAAGAAACTGTCGAGCAGGTGAATACAGAGGAGGATTCTGAGTCAAAATCTGAAAAGACTGGACAGCAAATAATCTCAGATAAAGTGGTAGCTGAGGACCTTCCAACACAGGACGTGGTGAGCCCATTGAAATCAAGAGACGATCCTTCAAAACCTGAAATAGACGTATACAAAATAACTGCAGATACTAAACCTGAATCACAAAAGAGTGACAGTGCAATGATCTCGGAAAAGGATGAGAAAGAGGCATCTCGATCAGATGAACCTCCTGAGGACAAACCCCAGACAGAAATTACAGATGACTCTGAAGACACAAGGCGGGTGAGTCCTGTAAAAGAGAAAGTGGATCTTAAACCAAAAGAGCAAACTGTCACATCAGGGGAGGAGAAACCTGAAAGGATCATCAGTCCAGAGAAAGAAACCCTCAAGGAACCACAAGAAATAGAGCTTTCAAAACCTGATCCTGAGGAAGAAAAGAAACCCTCAGATGTCAAAGCAGAGCTTAAGGAAAGTCCCGTAAAGGAAACGGTCAAGCAGTTGAATACAGAGGAGGATTCTGTGTCAAAATCTGAAAAGACTGAACAGCAAACAGGCTCAGATAAAGTGGTAGCTGAGGACCTTCCAACAGAGGAAGTGGTGAGCCCATTGAAATCAAAAGATGATCCTTCACAACCTGAAATAGACGTATACAAAATAACTGCAGATACTAAACTTGAATCACAAGAGAGCGACAGTGCAAGGATCTTAGAAAAGGATGAGAAAGAAGCATCTCGATCAGATGTACCTCCTGAGGACAAACCCCAGAAAGAAGTAACAGATGACTCTGAAGACACAAAGCGGGTGAGTCCTGTAAAAGAGAAAGTGGAGATTAAACCAAAAGAGCAAACTGTCACATCAGAGGAGGAGAAACCTGAAAAGATCATCAGTCCAGAGAAAGAAACACTCAAAGAACCTAGTGATGCAGACAGTTCAGTTCAACCACAAGAAATAGAGCTTTCAAAACCTGATCCTGAGGAAGAAAAGAAACCCTCAGATGTCAAAGCACAGCTAAAGGAAAGTCCCGTAAAGGAAACGGTAAAGCAGTTGAATACAGAGGAGGATTCTGTGTCGAAATCTGAAAAGACTGAACACCAAACAGGCTCAGATAAAGTGGTAGCTGAGGACCTTCCAACAGAGGAAGTGGTGAGCCCATTGAAATCAAAAGACGATCCTTCACAACCTGAAATAGACGTATACAAAATAACTGCAGATACTAAACTTGAATCACAAGAGAGCGACAGTGCAAGGATCTCAGAAAAGGATGAGAAAGAAGCATCTCGATCAGATGTACCTCCTGAGGACAAACCCCAGAAAGAAGTAACAGATGAGTCTGAAGACACAAAGCGGGTGAGTCCTGTAAAAGAGAAAGTGGAGCTTAAACCAAAAGAGCAAACTGTCACATCAGAGGAGGAGAAACCTGAAAAGATCATCAGTCCAGAGAAAGAAACCCTCAAAGAACCCAGTGATGCAGACAGTTCAGTTCAACCACAAGAAATAGAGCTTTCAAAACCTGATCCTGAGGAAGAAGAGAAACCCACAGATGTCAAAGCACAGCTAAAGGAATGTCCCGAAAAAGAAACTGTCGAGCAGGTGAATACAGAGGAGGATTCTGAGTCAAAATCTGAAAAGACTGGACAGCAAATAATCTCAGATAAAGTGGTAGCTGAGGACCTTCCAACACAGGACGTGGTGAGCCCATTGAAATCAAGAGACGATCCTTCAAAACCTGAAATAGACGTATACAAAATAACTGCAGATACTAAACCTGAATCACAAAAGAGTGACAGTGCAATGATCTCGGAAAAGGATGAGAAAGAGGCATCTCGATCAGATGAACCTCCTGAGGACAAACCCCAGACAGAAATAACAGATGACTCTGAAGACACAAGGCGGGTGAGTCCTGTAAAAGAGAAAGTGGATCTTAAACCAAAAGAGCAAACTGTCACATCAGGGGAGGAGAAACCTGAAAGGATCATCAGTCCAGAGAAAGAAACCCTCAAGGAACCACAAGAAATAGAGCTTTCAAAACCTGATCCTGAGGAAGAAATGAAACCCTCAGATGTCAAAGCAGAGCTTAAGGAAAGTCCCGTAAAGGAAACGGTCAAGCAGTTGAATACAGAGGAGGATTCTGTGTCAAAATCTGAAAAGACTGAACAGCAAACAGGCTCAGATAAAGTGGTAGCTGAGGACCTTCCAACAGAGGAAGTGGTGAGCCCATTGAAATCAAAAGATGATCCTTCACAACCTGAAATAGACGTATACAAAATAACTGCAGATACTAAACTTGAATCACAAGAGAGCGACAGTGCAAGGATCTTAGAAAAGGATGAGAAAGAAGCATCTCGATCAGATGTACCTCCTGAGGACAAACCCCAGAAAGAAGTAACAGATGACTCTGAAGACACAAAGCGGGTGAGTCCTGTAAAAGAGAAAGTGGAGATTAAACCAAAAGAGCAAACTGTCACATCAGAGGAGGAGAAACCTGAAAGGATCATCAGTCCAGAGAAAGAAACCCTCAGGGAACCACAAGAAATAGAGCTTTCAAAACCTGATCCTGAGGAAGAAAAGAAACCCTCAGATGTCAAAGCAGAGCTTAAGGAAAGTCCCGTAAAGGAAACTGTCGAGCAGGTGAAGACAGAGGAGGAGGACCAGCTATCAGACTCAAGGAAGGTTATATCTGAAGATCTTCCATCTGAGGAATTGGGGAGTCCATTGAAATCAAGAGACGATTCTTTAAAACCTGAAAGAAGCGTAGAGAAAATAACTGCAGATACTAAAGCTGAATCCACAACCCCCTCAAAAGAGGAGAGTGTGAGTGAGTTGAAACCCACAGAGGGCAGCACTGCAGTGTCTGACCAAATTGAGGCCAGAGCAGTGTCTGCAGACAAGCCCAGCGCATCGGTGGATAAAGCATTAGAAAAGACCACGGCTACTGTAGAGAAAGTTACAGAGAAAGAATCAGAGGGAAAGTCAGGTGAAAGCACAACACCAGACAAAGTAGAAGAAATGAAGCACACAGCACACTCTGAGGGCAAGGAACAAACAAGTAGCAGCTCTAAAGAGGAATAGACTGTCAAAGAAGCAGAGAAGCCTGTTAAGGATTCACTGGTAAAAGACGAGGGTAAAGAAGAAAAGAAAGCTGACCAGTGATTTGAAAGAAAGGATTAGTCCTGAAAAAGAGCCTATATTTCAAGGGAATGGCTTTGGTGCAAGTGAACATACCACTCAGGATATGACAAAACCGCAGACCCCAGGGTTTCCCAAAAGGATATCTAAGTGTACTGAAAATCTAAAACGACGCTGGAAAGTTTAAAATTGATTTGAAGAAGTGCATGTGAAAAGCTAAGGCTGAGCAATAATGCATAATTCAATACATCTTTGGAAACGCTGAGAGAATATGTTATTGGTACATGAAATCTGTGCACTAGTATTACAGGCCTTTCACAGATAAGCTTGACAGCTTTGACTGTATGGTGCTATCTCATTCAGTGTCACTATATTGTATTGTGGCATCACTGAATCTTCTTCATCACTACAGTACTTCCTTCTGGTCTAAAATAAATATTGTCTTGCTGAGAAAATCATTGTCTGCCTTTTTCTTTTTCAAATATAATCATAAAATGATTGATCCATTATTAAAGAGTTGAATTCATAAACATAATATCAATATGCTTTCAATCGGATGTTGATAGTTGTTAAAAGTCCAGTCTTTACATTGTCTTAATTTTTATTTATGTATATTATGTATATCATGATTGTAATGATTGTATTAAGCACCATAATGGGATCAGAACATCAGATTATTTATAAAACATACCTTAAACTGAGACTGTGACATAGTACACACTAACAGACCTGTAGATTTGACACAGCCCCACTGCTGCAGTTCATCAGCACTTGTTTATAGGAGAAATAATTAAGATAGGCACAATACTCAGTGAACCAAAACGTTTATTTGCAAAGGTTACAAATGAAAATACAGAGCATGTTGTTCTCAGCATCCAATACTGAGAGTTTAGAATTCATGTTTATACAAGAAGATTAGAAGACCCAAAATAATAACTTATTCTAATTACTCAACAGGTAAATTGGGAAACCATAATCTCATTGAAGGATGTACAGATTCAATAGTTGCGGATGATTGCTGATGAAAGCAAAACAAAATAATCAGTTGTTCATCTCAACACAAAACTAAGTATCACCAGTTGGCACAATCTTAAACATTCAGGTCACTATGCTCTAACTAAGCTTCCCTCCCTTACCTCAACTATTTTGGTTTTTCTTAACCCTTCAGATACATTTGCTGTGTTATTAAATCCATACTGTCCCTCAACCTTCACAATCAGAATGGTTTAAATCAATGTGTTTGTTATTAAGCTTACAATTAAGAATATGATAAATATTAAGAATATGATTATTTCTAATGAAAAAGGAGGAAGTGTCTTACAAATAGTAACTAATAAGTAATAATAGGTAACTTATAGTTTATAGAAAGTTTTAAAAGTGATATAAATTAACCAGTAGTACCCAAAAGAAATTAACTATACTTGTTTGTACAGTTTATGTGTATGAAAACATATTTTCATATATGGCTATTTGGTCATTCTTTGTGAATTATATAATTGGCAATCCATAATGTTAAACATAGGGAGGGCATTTAAATATGCAAATCTCTGGATTTACATGTCCTGAATTATCTTCCAATGCTCTTTAAATGCTATTTTCATGATGATGTAAGTCCTAAAGTGATCCCAGTAAGTGCCAAAGCAGCAGTTGTGTGAGTGATTACTCTCAGACAGAGCACTCATACAAATCCCATACAAAAATATTAGTAGACCCAGAAAAAGAACATCTGATCATCTGATACAAAACAGAAGTGCCAAAGCAGCAGATTATTCTCAAAGACAGAGCACTAATACAAATCCCCCAATTTTTCATTATTACAACTTTAAGAAAGGTGATCATCTATACAATATGGAACCATTTTATAATTCAATAGGAAATTGTTTAAGATTAATAATTTGTATGTGACCCATACACTTATATTAAAGAAACCCTTTCATTTCATTACAGACATTTAATTTATAACATCTAATTGATTATTGTATACTTTAATTGTTTGTACAGGAGTGACCATTAGGAATTACATTATTGAAAGAGTTACATGTCATTAGTAAATAGTAAACCATATTGATCTGGGGAAACTACACCTATCCTGCCTGTATACTCAAACTAATATAGAACGAAGGGCAGTCAGTACTCTGTTATAGTCCTCCTCATGAGGATCTACCTCTAATGCCTTTTCATAAGACTCTATGGCATTTAAAATGTGAATGTTTCCCAGAATTTCTAAGTGTCTCTTATCGTGTGGATTATTCTTGATGTTGATCTTTGCAATTTTCTTCAATGATGTAAAACACTTTTCCCTTTCATGAGATTCATTTCTAATCTGCTGTCCTTTCTTGTAATGTTCAACTGCATCAGACTCGGACTTCTTGTGATAATACTGGAAATCCCCATAATAGCGATGCAATGCCTGTTGCTGGGCAGGTTTGATGTTTGGCTTGGTGAACAATTCTTGAAAGAGATTTTCTGCCTTCTGCATGTCCTTGGATTCTGCATACATTCTTGCTAGCTCCAAATGGTGATATATATATGATGGATTAAGACAGACTGCTGTTTCCAAATGTAAAATACAGGATTTGACTAATTGTCCGTAATCAGCTTTCTCTTTCTTCATTTTAATTACTTTCAGTTTGTAGCATAGGGCTGTCTGATAGTGTAGTGATGCAGAGTCTGGAAACTTCTGTAATGCATTGTTTAATACTTCCAAGGCATTTTCAACACACCCTATCTTCTTAAGAAACTTTCCCACTTTTCTAATTATCTTTGGGTCATATGGTGACATCTCTACAGCTTTGTCAAAATACTCTTTGGCATCTTCAGTTTTATTGTCATGTAGATATTTACTTCCTAGGAATACCATGATCATGGCATCTTTTGGATTATATATCCGTGCTTTTTGAAGCTGTGTCACTGCTGCTGACTTTTGAAATGGGATTCTTTGTGCTTCTTCAAGATAGTACAATGTAAAGGCATAACCCTTAGTCCACTCTTCGTCATTTGGTTCTCTTTTTAGAGCCTCACCGAAACACTCTTTTGCTTTCTCAAAGTGTTTGGGAGAGAACTTCAGAAGAGACCACCCCTTTTCCCCATGAACCTCACGATGAAGTACAGAAGGTGAGGCTGTGGGAAAGTCCTTCCGAATCTTGTCCAGTTCCTCCAGGTACATCTGAACTTTAGAGATCTCACCCATATGGTAGTAGACCCAGGCAAAATTTCCATAGGTCACAATGACAAGTTTCTCAAAGGCAGCTTCGTTATCCTTTGCTTCTTCTTCAGATTTTTCTAGATACTTTACCGCTTCGTCAGTAAAGCCTTGCAGGTGCTTCACATAGGCAAGATAATTTAAAGCCCTAACAGTCTCCTTGGATTTCACCTGTGATGCATACATAGTTTGCTTTAATTTTTCTTCCAGAAAATCAAGGTCAGCATCTTCGCCTCTCAAGTCCCAGGTGAAGTGACATTCTAACTCCTTCAGTTTTATTTCCAAATTTTCCATGTTCTGTACACTGCAAATAACAATAATAGAGGAAGTAATGTGAGGGAGAGTAAGAGGAGTCATAATGATAAGGTTAATAGTTATGTGATTATCCATTTACAAAAATTTGCATTTAAACTCTAAGCAGTAATAGAAATACATAAAAATAACATCTGATATAAAGTGAAAATTATTCTGGGTTGTCAGAATATTTATTCAGACTATTTTGAATATATTCAGAATATATAACTTTTAAATGCCTTAAAGTCTAAAATTGTTTACTACAGCAAGAAAATGAAGATACATTTAAGTAATTTGTATATATTGAGGAGTTAAATAATAATTTAGAAAGTATGCATTTAGTTTTGTACACATTTAAAATGTTACCTCATATTGACCTAGTTTGCAAGCTTGCTGAAGTAGTCTTTGAGGTTGATCAGTCAGAGAAACAGCAACTTCCCACTGCATAAATCTTGAAGACACAAGAAGATAAGAGCTTGTGAGCAATGGATCAGGAAACTACACATTTAAATGGATTTGGAAAAACAAAACAAGCAACATGCTTAATCTGTTGAATGAAAATAAAGATATGAGAAGGTAAACCATAACCCATGTAGCAGTTTCTAAGAACAGGGAAGCTGTTCTAGAAAAAGTAGCTTGCATTGTGTATGTTCTTAATTATTCATGCCTAAGGAACACAAGGTAAGGTACCGAGGAAAGTATTTCTACTTTATAGGCCCGCGACAAAGCTCTCTGACAGCATGATATCAATAATACCCAATCTTATCGAAACTTCACAATAAATTACATTAATCAAATTACATCAATAATATGTATTTCAAGTATAGAATTATATCACCAATTAAACAGAATTCATTATAATTAATTATATTTTCCTTTGTTCTTTTTTAAATGCAAGAATACATCTAGAATTTAAGAACATATAAGACATATTTTGATTAGTCTCTTCCAGAAAAGAATTGGCATGAGACAAGTATATAACCTTTATGCTAAGGGACAAGGTCATGCTTAAGGTAAAATCTGATGGCGATAAGGTTATCAGCATTAGGGTTGGTGCAAGGGTATGATATTGTTGTCGATGTGGTTATGAATACATTTAGCAGTATATATTAGGGTTTGGATTAAGATTGGATGAAGGTAGAAGGTTTTGATGTCATATTTCAATACGTTATTGTTATGAAAAGTTCAACCATTAATATGCTGGTCTGTTATATTAGTAATTCTGATCATACATATCTAACAGTATACATAAACACATATAGTATGTATGTATTTTTATAACGTGCTAAAATGTGTTTCTAACAGAAACGAAATGTTCATAATTATATACCATTGCAAATCTATTGGAGAAAGTAATGTTTCACAACAGGTGGGAAAATATATGTATTGTAAAGCTGTCTGATGATAACCAAGTCCTGTATGTTTCTGTAATTACATACATCAGTGGCGTCATGCAATGATTTCCATTGTTCATTTTTTAATGTCATATCTGTGTAGAAACATTTCAGTAAATATGAATGATCTCAGATGATCCCTCGCCACTTCAGCTACAGTATGCAATTTAACTGTGGCGCGTCGTATGAAGACGGCAAGGTACAGCACTGACACTGAACAGCGCTGGCGGTTACAGCACGCCATAGAAATGCCTTTGTTTAGCCATTTCATTTTAGTGTATCATGCTTATTCGGTGGCAGTCACGTATATTGTCCCAGGTTTTTTATTAAACCGACATTTCATATTTGTGTGGTAATGTACTGTTTTTAATCAGTATGCAACCTGCTTAAAACAAAAGTACATTAAAATACGCGTCGTTGTTTTATCACTCGTAGTATTGTTTGATAATGCATTGACAACACGTCAGTCAATAAACGTGTTCAAAACTGCAACATTATTAAAACAAATTACGAAAGCTGTTAATTGTTTTTGCGTAACTGTGGTGTGAATTGCTGTCAATCATTTTACTTGTGGTACTTTATTATTATTTAAGTGTTGAGGTGCTTTACCGAAGTTTCAATTCCTAAACTTACGTCAACAGAGAAGAAAAACATATCTAGTAATAATACTAACTACAGGTACAGTTAATCTCACCCTTATACCGTTGGTTTTAGCTACCAAAAGTTTAGATTCAGTATTTTTTGCTTAAATGAATGACAACTGCCTATTAAAGTATAAAATATATTTAAGCATATTCAATTGATGCATTTTTAAACCTTGAGACTGAAGTGTCAGTAGCAGCAGCACCAGTGAGGTTACATTGACTGAATTGTTCTTAGCCTATAGTTTGTACAATGCATGATGCACACCATTGTTAAGGACTTTGATTTTGAGTTTGATTGTACCAGAAGATCAACTGGCACAATCCCTGAGAGAGACGTCTCCCTGAAGCAGCTGTAGTATCAGTAGCAGCAGCACCAGTGAGGTTCAGACAGGTTGGAGGTGGTCTTTACGAGGGATTACTGTTTAGTGGGACTAAAAAGCTCAGATGCAATAATATTTATTTACCCAATTGTTCTTATAGTTTGTACAATACAGTATGCACACGACTTTTAAGGAGTTTCCTTTTTTTTTTTAATAATCAGAAACAGACAAGTTTAATCGTGCCAAAAGATCGACTGGAAAGAGATTCAATATATAAGGGTCCCACTTCAGCAGCATTAGATGCTTCCCTTAGCGAACCCCAAGCTAATATGTTTTTACAGTAATTGGTATCAGAAATAACATTGCTTAGAATACAACAAAAAACAACAGCAATACTATTCAATATGTGTTTAGAGCAGTACACTAAAGTACACTTACATTTAAAAGGACGTAGGATACCCTATAGATGTAGTTAAAAGCATTAAATACCAGCCATTTGCAACAATTGTAATTTGTTTTCGGACTGTGCCCCCCCAAAACATTTAGCTGCATGATGCCCTTGACATAAATAAAAGATAGAGACAGTTATGGATTAGATGGTACATGTTCGTTTTTACAAGACTGTTCCATCGAAAACTGGTCTTTTAGAGAAATAATGTATTTGAATGTCTTGTTGTAAGAATGTTTATTATTGATCAGCAACTATTGTGGATTTATCCAAATTAATTTATAATGAATAAATGCATTAATAATTATACAGGGCCTGTGTGCATCTGCCTTTCTTCCTGTGTCTTGTTGCAGACATAGACGCTCCATTCTCAAACATCAGATTTCCATTTCTTTGACACTTACAGTAAACATGGCTATATTGATAACGAACCTTCCTGTTGTTTCTGAGAGTCGTGCACAAGGTTACGAAAGTGGGGCAATGAAAATGTACCAGTTTTTGGTGCATCTACTCATAAGATATATTGTTTATTATTCAGCAGCCAATATAATCATTTACCTTTTACATATTAATTAGTATTATTAATTACATATTAATTGGTATTTAATGCATTTTCATGGATTCGTCCTAATTATTATTATTATTATTATTTTTGTCATTTAGCTGACGCTCTTATCCAGGTTCCCATAAACATACTTTTCTATGTTTGCTTTCGAGTTTAAATCTGCATTTGTATTTTTGCACATTCAATATTGCTATGTTATTATTAATGTAATATTAATATAATTAGAAAGTATGCATGTCTTTTTGTAAAATTTAAATTGTTACCTTATATTCACCAAGTTCGCAAGCTTACTGAAGTTCTTGTCTTTGAGGTTGATCAGTCAGAGAAACAGCAACTTCTCACTGCATGAATCTTAAAGATGCCAGAAGACCTTGTGAGCAATGATGCTGGAAACTAAACATTTAAATGGATTTGAAAAAAAAAAAAAAAAAAAAAACAACAACAACATGCTTAACCTGTTGGATCTGTGGGTGATGAAAGAAGTGAAACTAAAGATATGAGAAGGAAAAACCTTCTCTAACCTATTTACCAGTTTCTATGAACATGAAACATATTTTAGAGAAAGTAAATTGGATTGTGTATTTTCTTATTAATTCATGCCTAAGGTACACCATTTCTACTTTATAGGCACACAACAAAGCACTGAGAGCACGGTATAAAGAATATCCAGTCTACCTGAAACTTCACAACAAATGATATTAAAGTTTGGATTTGTAACAATTATAAGAATTTTCCATACATTGAAGAGCGATTTATTACTCATATGATAGAGATAGTTTTGAATTAGACAATACATTTTAGTTTTTACATATCAGTTAAGACTGCTCAATCTAAAAATGTGTCTTTTGGAAAAATATTTAATTTTGATCTACTTGTTATACATAGACATTTTGCATCTCTTGTATTCACCAACATTTTGATTGATGCAGACAAGCTTACAAGTGGATTTGTAATTTTGTACATTGAATATTGCTATGCATTTCTTGCCGGTGTACTTAATAAGTGCAATACATTAATTACAGTGCAGCTCATGTTTTTCCAAAAACAAAATCTTATGAACACATTACACCACCTTTGCATTGTCCTCCAGTGGATTTCACAATTCAATTCAAAATTCTTCTATTCTCTCCAATACTACCATTTAAGGCTCTAAATGGTTTCGCTACAAATTACAACTATGATCTCTTTTTAGAATATGTTCCTTTACACAAACATCAATCTTTTGACTCTGGCCAGTTGTCTATACCTGAAAATAAACCGTAAACCCCCTGGTGACGAAGCCTTTTCTTGTTTTGAACCTAGGTTGCAATTCCTGCACTTTTAAATCTATGTTAGAAACCTGTTTTTATACATTAGCTTCTATTATTTTGAGATGTTTTTCATGATTGCTGCTATGTATGATAAACAAATATTGCCACTAATAATCATAATACATTAAAACTTAATACATACAGCTGTATTGTATGGCAGCAAGGGGGCTTTTCAATTCACAAAAGTATGAGGCAGATGAGAAGAAACAACCAATACTGGTTCTTGATATTTGAAGCTTGGATAAAAACATTTGTAGGAGTGCTCAAGATTTTAAATGTACATATACATGCTTCTCAAAGCACTAGAGAAATAAAGAGCTGTAACTGAAAAAGAAAAGTGAACGAGCACAAATGTACAGTTCTGTTTTATCACAATTGGAGTCTGTGCTTATTTGATCTCAGTACACTAGTTATCTCTATGTTTTGTATGACTTGAGCAACATTTCATTTTAGAAGACCCAATTCAGGAATCTGTTTGAAATATTTACTGTATTAATATTGGAAAATAGTTGAACTGCTGTGACATTATACAGGTTTTGATTGACCTCTTAAACAATTTCAGCTGTAACCCCCCCCACACACACACACAGTTTAGAAATAGATAACAATGCATGGCTAAATTATGTAAAGGAGCAGCAGAGGAGAAACTGCACCTAAATTGTGAAGCTAACAATAAGAACCAAACCCTTTTCTGCGAAGACAGACACTATTTTGCAGAAACAAAACTTACATTACATGCCTTGTTAGGCCATAGTTTCATTATGACCCATCCCAAGTAATCACTTGTCCATCTTTTGACATTCCATAGCCAGATAATGAAATTAATATACAGGCGGGTGACAAAGACAAAACTAGGGCTGTCACTAATGACTATTTTGGTAATCGAGTATTCTATCGATTTATTCTGAAGATTAATAATCAAGTTATTTGGATGAAAAAATGACATAAACACAGCTTTTTAAAAATGCTGTTAACCAATCAAAAATCTTTTAAAACAAACAGATTGTTCGTATTGGTAAAAAAATAACCAGTCTTAGGAGATGGAGAAATGGCGGCACGCTAAAAGTGCCCACTAAATGAGAGTGCTTTTAATGGAGCCAAATGAGGGGTGTTTTGAAAATTTAGAGAAATGATTGATAAAGAAAAGTGAACGAGCACAAATTACAGTTCTGTTTTATCACAAATGGAGTCTGTGCTCATTTGATCTCAGTACACTAGTTATCTCTATGTTTTGTATGACTTGAGCAACATTTCATTTTAGAAGTTCCAATTCAGGAATTTCAAGATATACACAGAATTAAGTCCTAGTTGTATTCAACACCACGTTGTTTTCAGTATATGAATGGTGTCTGTATGACATATGTTTTTTAGTTAATGCACATTTCTGTATTATTTCCAAAATGAATCAAATTATAGAAAGAATGAAAAACTTTAAATGTCTTGCATTTCTTGTGATATGTAGGTATCATATGATCATTCTAACTATGTATGTAAAATTAAGCAATTTGCTGCGCTATACCAAGTGCTGTGGTTTGTGTGAGCGTCGTTGTTATCTATGGAGCATTTTAAGGGTCAAAATTGAATTGTCAATTCTTAATTAATAAATTAATTAAATTTGTAAATTAATGTATCAATGCATAAATGAATTCATTAATTTATTGCGCTGTTTGCAAACTGATCTTTCAATTTCATGTTGCAAATTATCTTTTTAATGCTTGTCAATTACCAGAGGGGGCGGAGTTTGACCTTCCGAGGCACCAATCGCACGCAGGGGGTGTGGTGATCGGTGGCGCTGATTGTGGGCGGGGCTCCTGTGCTGCTGGGGAGGGACGACTAGTCCGTTTTGACCCGTGATAAGTATTAAAAGTGTCGTATGTGCTGTATTATGAATTTCTAAAAAGCATATGTAACACAGTGCTGTAACATACATATATACACTCACCTAAAGGATTATTAGGAACACCTGTTCAATTTCTCATTAATGCAATTATCTAACCAACCCATCACATGGCAGTTGCTTCAATGCATTTAGGGGTGTGGTCCTGGTCAAGACAATCTCCTGAACTCCAAACTGAATGTCTGAATGGGAAAGAAAGGTGATTTAAGCAATTTTAAGTGTGGCATGGTTGTTGGTGCCAGACGGGCCGGTCTGAGTATTTCACAATCTGCTCAGTTACTGGGATTTTCACGCACAACCATTTCTAGGGTTTACAAAGAATGGTGTGAAAAGGGAAAAACATCCAGTATGCGGCAGTCCTGTGGGCGAAAATGCCTTGTTGATGCTAGAGGTCAGAGGAGAATGGGCCGACTGATTCAAGCTGATAGAAGAGCAACTTTGACTGAAATAACCACTCGTTACAACTGAGGTATGCAGCAAAGCATTTGTGAAGCCACAACACGTACAACCTTGAGGCGGATGGGCTACAACAGCAGAAGACCCCACCGGGTACCACTCATCTCCACTACAAATAGGAAAAAGAGGCTACAATTTGCACAAGCTCACCAAAATTGGACAGTTGAAGACTGGAAAAATGTTGCCTGGTCTGATGAGTCTCGATTTCTGTTGAGACATTCAGATGGTAGAGTCAGAATTTGGCGTAAACAGAATGAGAACATGGATCCATCATGCCTTGTTACCACTGTGCAGGCTGGTGGTGGTGGTGTAATGGTGTGGGGGATGTTTTCTTGGCACACTTTAGGCCCCTTAGTGCCAATTGGGCATCGTTTAAATGCCACGGCCTACCTGAGCATTGTTTCTGACCATGTCCATCCCTTTATGACCACCATGTACCCATCCTCTGATGGCACTTCCAGCAGGATAATGCACCATGTCACAAAGGTCGAATCATTTCAAATTGGTTTCTTGAACATGACAATGAGTTCACTGTACTAAACTGGCCCCCACAGTCGAGAGTTGTGCATCCTCATCCGTTTCAATTACACACCTCCACTGAAATTCATATGTGATTGACAAGCAACAGAAACTGCGTCTAGTTTCCCTGTATAATCCCTGTATAATGTCGGTTCATGTGAGATTTATTCCAGATGTGTCCCATAGTGATACGTGGTTGTGAAGCAAAGATGTATTTGTGTCAAAATCTGCCTAATGTCATGTATGGAAATTTTGAGTGAAGTCTTTTCACAATGTTATTGGGGAACCCCCACCATGTCCCAACACGAATTCCACCCATTTACGAATTGACTAATTCATTTATGAATTAATTTTCGAATTGATGATTTAATTTTGACCCTTATAATGCTCCATAGTTATCTGCAGTCGTTATATTCCTCCACTCATTTAGTCAGGTTTTTCCTTTAATTTGTCACCCGTCTGTATATCTCACCTCCAATCCTACAACTTCATATTACTGTAAATGTAAGTTTTATTCAATGTGAAAATAAAACTCATTTATAGTACCAGAAAAAAATGAAATATTTGTACACTTTTTATAGTGTGTCGATCAATGAAAGTTGATATTTAGGTATGCCTTTTAGACAGTAGAAATGTTCACAGTTGAATGCACATTTCTGTTCACTCAAACTTAAAATATCCAAAATTGAAATATATATATTTTATTAAATAGTTGGCTATAAGTGTGTCAGGTTGTTAAATCATGTGTTTGTATGTGCACATATTTGATTGTTTATTTACCTTCCAAGTAATATGTATATATTATGTATTATGGAATACATATACAGTCTTTTATATTAAAGATTGATATTAAAAGGTGAGTCAAAATTGTTTTTAGACATTAATTAAAATCATATAAAGGAGGACACTGTACAACTTTTATAAGTGTATGTTGCCATAAATATATAAATAGTGTTTATCGTCAGGGGTAAAACATATCTGTCCTCTTATCTATTTATCTAACACACACCCACACTCAATGTTAAAATCAAAAGTAATATATAATGTAAGATATTGCTTTTGAAATATAATGTGTTAATAGAGGGCTGTAGTGTCTTTTTTTATTTTTATTGCACCTGAGGTCTTATCTCCAGAAGAATTGTCCCACCTGAACTATCTTCCCCAGCATTTAAAGCATTAATGATTCAAAGGGAGTTATACACCTGTGTTAAAGTGCAGAAAGTCTGACTCTAAAAATCCAGATTGAGCAATAATAGCAATTAAACATTGTCCATAACTGAACATTTGCCCACAATTACAATGTTATAATGTGATTAATGCGAAACCCCATGTCTAATATGAATTCAGTCCAGTTTTGTCCAGACTACTTTCAAATGAAGGGTGTGAAAACTTTTACAGCTGTATGTGAGGACGGGGTTTTCTGCTGTGGCCGTGCCGAGTGCGCCCGATTTAACCCGAAGCTCGGCTCATCTGTAGACCAGCAGTTTCCTCGGACCTCTCATGGATCCGTTTCTTTTAAGAGAAGTAATGGAAGGACGACAGAACAATACAACCATCCAGTCCTCAGACAACCCGATAGAACAGAGTTTGCACAGCAGCTGAGATATGAAAATGCCGATGAAAAACAGGTGCTCCATGGGCTGAATGACCGCTTCGCTGGCTTCATTGAGAAAGTCCATCAATTGAAAAATGAAAACAAAACTTTAGAAAAAGAGATTAGCGAGCTTAGGCAGAAGGAAGCATCATCTTTTGCTTTAGCTGAAGTTTGCGACCCAGAAATTACAGATCTGAGGAGACTCGTTCAAGAGATCACCCTCCAAAAGGCTCAGATTGCATTGGAGCAGATTCGTGTAGAGGAAGATGTGGCTGTTCTTAATTTAAAGCTTGAAGACGAATCCCGACTTAGATCCTATACCGAGGACACTATTAAGACTTTGAAGAAGGCTGTTGATGATGCTAATCTATCGAAAATGGAGTTGGAAAAGAGAATCAACTCCCTCCTTGAAGAAATACTTTTCCTGAAGAAAAACCACCAACAGGAGGTGTGTGAGATGTGGGCCCAAATCCAGGAAGCTCAAGTTGGGGTAGAAGTCAAAGATTTTGGCAAGGCAGACATCACTGCGGCTTTGAGGGATATCAGGAAGCAGCTTGAAGGTCACATCGGCTGCAGCATCCAGCAAGCCGAGGAGGGTTTCCGCGCTCGGGTGGAAAAACTGACCAAAGCCGCCGAAATCAACAGTGAAGCCCTGCGGGCCACCAGACAGGAAATCAACGAGCACAGAAGACACCTGCAGTCCAAGAGCATTGAGCTGGAGACGGTGAAAGGCACCAAAGAGGCTCTGGACAAACAGCTGAATGACCTCGAAGAAAGACACGATGCAGAAATCAGTCATTACCAGGTAAGATCGAAGGCCATTTATTAGTACATTTTTTTCATTCATGAATTCAAGTACTGCGAAGCGTTTCACTAAATGCATGCATTACTGTCTGCTTAGAAATGTTGGTATAATTGAACATATGACTGTATAACCCCCTCAGAAAAATAGAGATTGTTTATTGCTCTTCAATGCATTTGCAAGGACTCTATTTTAATTATATGTATAATGTTCAATCCAACTTAATGTTAGTTTACATGTTTCCATGTTTTGTATATTATTCGGTTTAATTCAGTCTTGTTAATGCTTTAATCGTATCTTTTTTGCATTCAACTCTGACTAAATAACGTCATGGCAACAATGTAATAAAGTGAAGTTAGAATAATATAGTGTTGTAACAACACATTTGTAAAATCCAATGAATATTGTCTAAACATTGTAAAAGTATACAATTACATTCATAAAACAACTTTCTACAGAAACAATTCTCACAAATTCCAAATTAGAGTGAAATGAAAATATTACATAAATAAATATACTTACACACGTATATAGTCATATAGCTAAAAATAGAATTGCATTTTATATGTATTGTAATTCCAGAAATTGATTTATGAAATGTGCATTCAGTGTTACTGTGCCAAAATCACATCGATATCAATGTGTTGTCAGGGTAAAACACAGTTCTGATGTGTAAGCTGAGATGGATTGACATTAGGTAGTACAACAATTACAGTTCTGTATATAAACTACATTAAACAGAGTAATGTAATGTAAAATGTTGATTTGTTGCTTTGCAGGATACAGTCACTCAGTTGGAGATTGAGCTGAATCACACCAAATTTGACATGTCTGGACACTTGAGAGAATACCAGGATCTGATGAATGTCAAAATGGCATTAGATGTGGAAATAGCATCTTACAGGTAATAGCAGCGTAATCTTGGTGTGCTCTACATATAGACTTGAATAGGAGCCTGCAATGGTTCCTTTAAGTTATCCATTCTCTTCTACTGTACTACTTGTGCAACAATATAATTCTAGCATGAAACACAATCTAGTCTTCTCCCAGAGTTGAGGGAGGAAGGGGTTCAGACTATTATAACTCAAGGTGTATGTTAAGACTTTGTGAAAGGTGTGTCTGATTAACTGTAGTCATAAATATTATGAAGTTAAAATGGAGATTAAACATTTTGCTTTACTGCATGCTGTGTAGGAACTACAAATTTTTTTTTTACATAACAAATGTATTCTTCAAAAATAACACACCTAAGAAATGTACAAAACTGTTTGATTTCATGCTGAGAAAGTATATTGAAATATCTTGGCATGTACTATATCAAGCAAATTGATTAATAGTATATCCTATTTACACCTGAGTAATGCATTTTTAATTTTTTTTAAGGAAACTACTGGAAGGGGAAGAAACCCGCCTCTCTTCAGTGTCTGGTGCCCAGGGTTCAGTGCCTTATATGTATAGACCATACCCAGTGTACACTCTCCCGAGCCTCACGAGGCTGAAGAGCAGGACTGGAAAGGCAGAACCACAGTACAATTTTGTGGAGGAGATCATAACAGAAACGACCAAGGAAGTAGAGATGATGGAGATTGAAGATGCAGCATCTCAGGGAACAAATGGTGACTATGACAAAATTTGGGAAGTGAGCAGTGAAGAAGAGGAGGCAGCTGAAGCCTGAAGAGAAACAGGAGACTCCAGGAGCAGATGAGCAGCGAGAAGAGATGTTACCTGAGGCCACTGACCAGGGAGAAACTGCAGCTGGAGGTGAAGAAGAGGGAGGTGCTGTTGAATTAGAGGAAGAGGTCCCAGAAGACATGGAACAGGTGGAGGAAACAGATGATCTGAAGGTGGAGAAGGAGGTGACAGAAGACATCGCTGAGGCAGTGGAAACCTTGGGGGAGGTCAAAGAAGCTGCTACAGAAAAAGCCCTAAATGACTTAAAAACACTGAGTGAAACTAAAGAGGCAGCAGAAGACATAGTGGATGATTCTGAATCTCAACAAAGTGAGAAAACAGAATTACAATCAGATGAACCTCCTGAGGACAAACCCCAGAAAGAAGTAACAGATGACTCTGAAGACACAAGGCGGGTGAGTCCTGTAAAAGAGAAAGTGGAGCTTAAACCAAAAGAGCAAACTGTCACATCAGAGGAGGAGAAACCTGAAAGGATCATCAGTCCAGAGAAAGAAACCCTCAAGGAACCACAAGAAATAGAGCTTTCAAAACCTGATCCTGAGGAAGAAAAGAAACCCTCAGATGTCAAAGCACAGCTAAAGGAAAGTCCCGAAAAAGAAACTGTCGAGCAGGTGAATACAGAGGAGGATTCTGTGTCAAAATCTGAAAAGACTGAACATCAAACAGGCTCAGATAAAGTGGTATCTGAGGACCTTCCAACAGAGGAAGTGGTGAGCCCATTGAAATCAAAAGACAATCCTTCACAACCTGAAATAGACGTATACAAAATAACTGCAGATACTAAACTTGAATCACAAGAGAGCGACAGTGCAAGGATATCAGAAAAGGATGAGAAAGAAACATCTCGATCAGATGTACCTCCTGAGGACAAACCCCAGAAAGAAGTAACAGATGACTCTGAAGACACAAGGCGGGTGAGTCCTGTAAAAGAGAAAGTGGAGCTTAAACCAAAAGAGCAAACTGTCACATCAGAGGAGGAGAAACCTGAAAGGATCATCAGTCCAGAGAAAGAAACCCTCAAGGAACCACAAGAAATAGAGCTTTCAAAACCTGATCCTGAGGAAGAAGAGAAACCCACAGATGTCAAAGCACAACTTAAGGAAAGTCCCGTAAAGGAAACTGTCGAGCAGGTGAAGACAGAGGAGGAGGACCAGCTATCAGACTCAAGGAAGGTTATATCTGAAGATCTTCCATCTGAGGAATTGGGGAGTCCATTGAAATCAAGAGACGATTCTTTAAAACCTGAAATAAGCGTAGAGAAAATAACTGCAGATACTAAAGCTGAATCCACAACCCCCTCAAAAGAGGAGAGTGTGAGTGAGTTGAAACCCACAGAGGGCAGCACTGCAGTGTCTGACCAAATTGAGGCCAGAGCAGTGTCTGCAGACAAGCCCAGCGCATCAATGGATAAAGCATTAGAAAAGACCACGGCTACTGTAGAGAAAGTTACAGAGAAAGAATCAGAGGGAAAGTCAGGTGAAAGCACAACACCAGACAAAGTAGAAGAAATGAAGCACACAGCACACTCTGAGGGCAAGGAACAAACAAGTAGCAGCTCTAAAGAGGAATAGACTGTCAAAGAAGCAGAGAAGCCTGTTAAGGATTCACTGGTAAAAGACGAGGGTAAAGAAGAAAAGAAAGCTGACCAGTGATTTGAAAGAAAGGATTAGTCCTGAAAAAGAGCCTATATTTCAAGGGAATGGCTTTGGTGCAAGTGAACATACCACTCAGGATATGACAAAACCGCAGACCCCAGGGTTTCCCAAAAGGATATCTAAGTGTACTGAAAATCAAAAACGACGCTGGAAAGTTTAAAATTGATTTGAAGAAGTGCATGTGAAAAGCTAAGGCTGAGCAATAATGCAAAATTCAATACATCTTTGGAAACGCTGAGAGAATATGTTATTGGTACATGAAATCTGTGCACTAGTATTACAGGCCTTTCACAGATAAGCTTGACAGCTTTGACTGTATGGTGCTATCTCATTCAGTGTCACTATATTGTATTGTGGCATCACTGAATCTTCTTCATCACTACAGTACTTCCTTCTGGTCTAAAATAAATATTGTCTTGCTGAGAAAATCATTGTCTGCCTTTTTCTTTTTCAAATATAATCATAAAATGATTGATCCATTATTAAAGAGTTGAATTCATAAACATAATATCAATATGCTTTCAATCGGATGTTGATAGTTGTTAAAAGTCCAGTCTTTACATTGTCTTAATTTTTATTTATGTATATTATGTATATCATGATTGTAATGATTGTATTAAGCACCATAATGTGATCAGAACATCAGATTATTTATAAAACATACCTTAAACTGAGACTGTGACATAGTACACACTAACAGACCTGTAGATTTGACACAGCCCCACTGCTGCAGTTCATCAGCACTTGTTTATAGGGAAATAATTAAGATAGGCACAATACTCAGTGAACCAAAACATTTATTTGCAAAGGTTACAAATGAAAATACAGAGCATGTCGATCTCAGCATCCAATACTGAGAGTTTAGAATTCATGTTTATACAAGAAGATTAGAAGACCCAAAATAATAACTTATTCCATTTACTCAACAGGTAAATTGGGAAACCATAATCTCATTGAAGGATGTACAGATTCAATAGTTGCGGATGATTGCTGATGAAAGCAAAACAAAATAATCAGTTGTTCATCTCAACACAAAACTAAGTATCACCAGTTGGCACAATCTTTAACATTCAGGTCACTATGCTCTAACTAAGCTTCCCTCCCTTACCTCAACTATTTTGGTTTTTCTTAACCCTTCAGATACATTTGCTGTGTTATTAAATCCATACTGTCCCTCAACCTTCACAATCAGAATGGTTTAAATCAATGTGTTTGTTATTAAGCTTAGAATTAAGAATATGATAAATATTAAGAATATGATTTTTTCTAATGAAAAAGCAGGAAGTGTCTTACAAATAGTAACTAATAAGTAATAATAGGTAACTTATAGTTTATAGAAAGTTTTAAAAGTGATATAAATTAACCAGTAGTACCCAAAAGAAATTAACTATACTTGTTTGTACAGTTTATGTGTATGAAAACATATTTTCATATATGGCTATTTGGTCATTCTTTGTGAATTATATAATTGGCAATCCATAATGTTAAACATAGGGAGGTCATTTAAATATTCAAATATCTGGATTTACATGTCCTGAATTATCTTCCAATGCTCTTTAAATTCTATTTTCATGATGATGTAAGTCCCAAAGTGATCCCAGTAAGTGCCAAAGCAGCAGATGTGTGAGTGATTACTCTCAGACTCAGCACTCATGCAAATCCCAATTTGTTTCATTATTACAACTGTAGGGAAGGTAAAAATTTATAAAATATACAATAATTGTATACTTCAATAGAAAATAGGTTAAGATTAATAATTTGTATCTGACCCTGTGGCAGGGAGGGGGTTAATTGTCCCTCCCTGTCTGCTCATGAACTGCTGGTGGTTGGGGTGATTGATCAATTAAGTTCAATCAACCCCAGCCACCTGCTATATAAGGAGGCCTCAGCCGCCCATTAGGTAGTTTGTGTTGGAGAGTTAGGTGTGGGAGGAAGCAAGCACTGTGTTGTGTGTGCTGTTTTGTTTCGGGGTTGAAGTTTGGTTTCTGGCCACAGTGAAGTACTTTGACCAGCGTGTGTATTTTGGTTTGTTTGGTTGGCTAACATTATTTGTTAATACATTTAATAAAAGTATTGTTTTTCAATACCTGCGGTCTGTCTCTGAGCCTCCATTCCTGGCCACCCCACCTCAGACCCATACACTCATATCAAAGAAACCCTTTCATTTAATTACAGACATTTCATTTATAACATCTAATTGATTATTGTATACTTTAATTGTTTGTACAGGAGTGACCAATAGGAATTACATTATTGAAAGAGTTACAAGCAGGGTTGGGAGAATCGGGAGGTTTCCGGAAAAAAAAAAAAAAAAAAAAAAAAATATATATATATATATATATAAGAACATAAGAAAGTTTACAACGAGAGGAGGCCATTCGACCCATTATGCTCGTTTGGTGTCCATTAATAACTAAGTGATCCAAGGATCCTATCCAGTCAATTTTTAAATGTTCCCAAATTTTCAGCGTCATCCACATCGCTGGGGAGTTTGTTCAGATTGTGACGACTCTCTGTGTAAAGAAGCATCTCCTGTTTTCCGTCTTGAATGCCTTGAAGCCCAATTTCCATTTGTGTCCCCGGGTGCGTGTGTCCCTGCTGATCTGGAAAAGCTCCTCTGGTTTGATGTGGTTGATGCCCTTCATGATTTTGAAGACTTGGATCAAGTCCCCACGTAGTCTCCTCTGTTCCAGGGTGAAAAGGTTCAGTTCCTCAGTCTCTCAGTAGGACATTCCCTTCAGACCTGGAATAAGTCTGGTTGCTCTCCTCTGAACTGCCTCTAGAGCAGCGATATCCTTCTTGAAGTGTGGAGCCCAGAACTGTCCACAGTATCCAGATGAGCTCTAACTAGTGCATTGTACAGTCTGAACATCACTGCCCTTGTTCTCAATTCTACACTTTTGACAATATACCCTAACACTGCATTTGCCTTTTTTATTGCTTCCCCACATTGTTTGGATGGAGAAAGTGAGGAGTCCACGTAGACTCCTAGGTCTTTCTCATGCGATACTTCATCTAGTTCTATTCCTCCCAAAGTGTAATTATAGTGGACATTTTTGTTACCTGCATGTAATACCTTGCACTTGTCCACATTGAATTTCATCTGCCAGGTGTCGGCCCACAACTGAATGTTATCTAAGTCCCTTTGAATAGCCTGTGCTGCCGAGATTGTATCTGCTGAGCCACCTATTTTAGTATCATCTGCAAATTTGACAAGTTTGCTAAGTATCCCAGAGTCCAGATCATTAATATAGATTAGAAAAAGCACAGGCCCTAGTACTGATCCCTGTGGAACTCCACTAACAACCTCACTCCAGTTAGAAGCGACTCCTCTAATCGACACCCTCGGTTTCCTAGACATCAACCAGTTCATAATCCATCTACTTACATTACCCTGAATGCCTACAGCTTCCAATTTGAGGATCAGTCTTTGGTGTGGAACCTTATCAAAGGCTTTTTGAAAATCTACGTATATCATATCATATGCTTTCACATGATCTACAGCTGCAGTTACATGTTCAAACAATTCGAATAAATTAGTAAGACATGATCTGCCTCGTCTAAACCCATGTCGACCCATCTCCAAGAATATGGTTTTCATTAAGATGCTCCTCTATTTTCTGTCTAATCATTTTTTCCAACATTTTACAGGTGATGCAGGTGAGACTGATTGGTCTGTAATTTCCTGGCTCAGTTTTGTCCCCTTTCTTGTGGATTGGTATGACATTTGCTGTCTTCCAGTCAGTTGGCACATCCCCTGTTCTAAGTGTCATTTGGAATAATCGAGTTAGCGGCCTATAAATAATTTCCCTAATTTCTTTAAGTACTATTGGAAATATCCCATCTGGCCCAGGTGATTTGTTTGTTTTTAATTCTGCAGTCCCTTTAGTACCTCCTACTCATTTATCCTGATCTCTCTTAAGGTTTGAATGGACTGGCTGTTAACCTGTGGCATGTTATCCGTTTTTTCTTTTGTAAAAACCTCTGTGAAATACTCATTTAGAACATTTGTTACATCTTGTTCGTTTTCTAAGATACTTCCATTTTTGCCCTTTATATATAGCCTATATACAATAGTTTCATCGGCCGTGTTCACTGTGAGCGTGGCCTGAATAGCACACAGCCGTTGTACTGGTGTCTGTATATGCGCTTCAGCGGGTAGACGAGGATTATGACTGCTGTTTTAGACAAAAGTAGTCAATTATATACATTTGTAATCATGCTAAAATCACTAGCATGATTACACACACCAACATACACTTTGTATATTATCCTCCATTAAACTACATCGAATAAACACACAAAATAAACCGCGATTAGCTCTCATCTGGGGATCCTAACATCCAAGCTTTCTCTGATGAATTATATGTTTGACTTGCTTCGGGTGGAAGCTTTCAACCAGCTAGAGCTTTAAACAAGAAACACAAACTTGCAGTTTGCAATATTGTCTTTTGGAAAGTAAGCGACACCTAATACTGTGAACTGTTTATTTCGTGCGTGTTTGTCATTACAGTAAATGTCTGTGTGCAGTCTGCGTTTCCTCCCACTGTGCAAAGCCACTATGGACAATGTAAATGGTGTGCAATACTAAATCAAATATTAACACCATATTCACAATATGTGTATGTGTGTGCATACACACGTCTGTGTCTGTAACTATTTATCGTTATAGCATTATGCGTTGTCCTAAAGGGGATATTGTAACGCATCTTGTCCTGACAGGGATACTTTTATATGTTTGTGTAATCTGTTTATTTGGTCAATGCATTCTCTTTAATGTATTTGATCCTCCTATCATTAAATTATTGACTAATGGTTCGTCATCAGCTTTCTTTTTCTTCATTTTAATTACTTTCATTTTGTAGCATAGGGCTGTCTGATAGTGTAGTGATGCACAGTTTGGAAACGTTCAGACTATGAAGTCATCAGTCACAATAGTGAATCTGGGATTAATTAATTTAATATTCAGATATAAAAATGTGCTTTCTGTGCAAGCTGTGATGAGACTCACACAATTCAGTTAGATTTATGTTTTAGTTAAATCAGCTCAGATCCCTAATTAATGCGTGTATACATTTTTCATATGATGTATAAATATATAAATAGTGTCTGTTTATCATCAGGGGTAAAACATATCTGTCCTCCTATCTATTTATCAAACACACACATACACTTCGAATTCTCAAAAGTAAGATGTAAGAAAATGCTATGGAAATCTATTGTGTTAATTCAACCCCAGTCAATCAAGGGCTGTAGTTTCTTTCAATTTTTATTCCACCTGAGCTCTTATCTCCTTAGCTGAACTATTGTCCTAATTGTCCCACCTGAACTATCTTCCCCAGCGTTTAAGGCACTAATGATTCAAAGGGAGTTATACACCTGTGTTAAAGTGTAGAAAGTCTGACTCAGGGTTTGTCTAAAAATCATTTGCCCACAATTACAATGTTATAATGTGATTAATGCGAAACCCCATGTCTAATATGAATTCAGTCCAGTTTTGTCCAGACTACTTTCAAATGAAGGGTGTGAAAACTTTTACAGCTGTTTGTGAGGACGGGGTTTTCTGCTGTTGTACAATTAACTCGCAAGTCAGATCTTTTACATCTCCAAGTATCGATTTCCCCCCTCAGCAGTATGGACAGCTCCATTGTGCAACGTAAGCTACGGCAGTGCTATATAAGCCAGTGTGTGAGGGCTTTCAGTTCAGGCACTGCTATTCTGTACCACGATGGAATACCGGACAGGTTCTCCGCATAGGCGAGGCCGTGCCGAGTGCGCCCGATTTAACCCGAAGCTCGGCTCATCTGTAGACCAGCAGTTTCCTCGGACCTCTCATGGATCCGTTTCTTTTAAGAGAAGTAATGGAAGGACGACAGAACAATACAACCGTCCAGTCCTCAGACAACCCGATAGAACAGAGTTTGCACAGCAGCTGAGATATGAAAATGCCGATGAAAAACAGGTGCTCCATGGGCTGAATGACCGCTTCGCTGGCTTCATTGAGAAAGTCCATCAATTGGAAAATGAAAACAAAACTTTAGAAAAAGAGATTAGCGAGCTTAGGCAGAAGGAAGCATCGTCTTTTGCTTTAGCTGAAGTTTGCGACCCAGAAATTACAGATCTGAGGAGACTCGTTCAAGAGATTACCCTCCAAAAGGCTCAGATTGCATTGGAGCAGATTCGTGTAGAGGAAGATGTGGCTGTTCTTAATTTAAAGCATGAAGATGAATCCCGACTTAGATCCTATACCGAGGACACTATTAAGACTTTGAAGAAGGCTGTTGATGATGCTAATCTATCGAAAATGGAGTTGGAAAAGAGAGTCAACTCCCTCCTTGAAGAAATACTTTTCCTGAAGAAAAACCACCAACAGGAGGTGTGTGAGATGTGGGCCCAAATCCAGGAAGCTCAAGTTGGGGTAGAAGTCAAAGATTTTGGCAAGGCAGACATCACTGCGGCTTTGAGGGATATCAGGAAGCAGCTTGAAGGTCACACCGGCTGCAGCATCCAGCAAGCCGAGGAGGGTTTCCGTGCTCGGGTGGAAAAACTGACCAAAGCCGCCGAAATCAACAGTGAAGCCCTGCGGGCCACCAGACAGGAAATCAACGAGCACAGAAGACACCTGCAGTCCAAGAGCATTGAGCTGGAGACGGTGAAAGGCACCAAAGAGGCTCTGGACAAACAGCTGAATGACCTCGAAGAAAGACACGATGCAGAAATCAGTCATTACCAGGTAAGATCGAAGGCCATTTATTAGAACATTTTTTACATTCATGAATTCAAGTACTGCGAAGCGTTTCATTAAATGCATGCATTACTGTCTGCTTAGAAATGTTGGTATAATTGAACATATGACTGTATAAACCCCTCAGAAAAATAGAGATTGTTTATTGCTCTTCAATGCATTTGCAAGGACTCTATTTTAATTATATGTATAATGTTCAATCCAACTTAATGTTAGTTTACATGTTTCCATGTTTTGTATATTATTCGGTTTAATTCAGTCTTGGTAATGCTTTAATCATATCTTTTTTGCATTCAACTCTGACTAAATAACGTCGTGGAAACAATGTAATAAAGTGAAGTTAGAATAATATAGTGTTGTAACAACACATTTGTAAAATCCAATGAATATTGTCTAAACATTGTAAAAGTATACAATTACATTCATAAAACAACTTTCTACAGAAACAATTCTCACAAATTCCAAATTAGAGTGAAATGAAAATATTACATAAATAAATATACTTACACACGTATATAGTCATATAGCTAAAAATAGAATTGCATTTTATATGTATTGTAATTCCAGAAATTGATTTATGAAATGTGCATTCAGTGTTACTGTGCCAAAATCACATCGATATCAATGTGTTGTCAGGGTAAAACACAGTTCTGATGTGTAAGCTGAGATGGATTGACATTAGGTAGTACAACAATTACAGTTCTGTATATAAACTACATTAAACAGAGTAATGTAATGTAAAATGTTGATTTGTTGCTTTGCAGGATACAGTCACTCAGTTGGAGACTGAGCTGAATCACACCAAATTTGAGATGTCTGGACACTTGAGAGAATACCAGGATCTGATGAATGTCAAAATGGCATTAGATGTGGAAATAGCATCTTACAGGTAATAGCAGCGTAATCTTGGTGTGCTCTACATATAGACTTGAATAGGAGCCTGCAATGGTTCCTTTAAGTTATCCATTCTCTTCTACTGTACTACTTGTGCAACAATATGTGTGTCTGATTAACTGTAGTCATAAATATTATGAAGTTAAAATGGAGATTAAACATTTTACTTTACTGCATGCTGTGTAGGGACTAAAAACATTTTTTTTTACATAACAAATGTATTCTTCAAAAATAACACACCTAAGAAATGTACAAAACTGTTTGATTTCACGCTGAGAAAGTATATTGAAATATCTTGGCATGTACTATATCAAGCAAATTGATTTATTGTATATCCTATTTACACCTGAGTAATGCATTTTTTATTTTTTTTAAGGAAACTACTGGAAGGGGAAGAAACCCGCCTCTCTTCAGTGTCTGGTGCCCAGGGTTCAGTGCCTTATATGTATAGACCATACCCAGTGTACACTCTCCCGAGCCTCACGAGGCTGAAGAGCAGGACTGGAAAGGCAGAACCACAGTACAATTTTGTGGAGGAGATCATAACAAAAACGACCAAGGAAGTAGAGATGATGGAGATTGAAGATGCAGCATCTCAGGGAACAAATGGTGACTATGACAAAATTTGGGAAGTGAGCAGTGAAGAAGAGGAGGCAGCTGAAGCTCAGGAGCCTGAAGAGAAACAGGAGACTCCAGGAGCAGATGAGCAGCGAAAAGAGATGTTACCCGAGGCCACTGACCAGGGAGAAACTGCAGCTGGAGGTAAAGAAGAGGGAGGTGCTGTTGAATTAGAGGAAGAGGTCCCAGAAGACATGGAACAGGTGGAGGAAACAGATGATCTGAAGGTGGAGAAGGAGGTGACAGAAGACATCGCTGAGGCAGTGGAAACCTTGGGGGAGGTCAAAGAAGCTGCTACAGAAAAAGCCCTAAATGACTTAAAAACACTGAGTGAAACTAAAGAGGCAGCAGAAGACATAGTGGATGATTCTGAATCTCAACATAGTGAGAAAACAGAACTACAATCAGATGAACCTCCTGAGGACAAACCCCAGAAAGAAGTAACAGATGACTCTGAAGACACAAAGCGGGTGAGTCCTGTAAAAGAGAAAGTGGAGCTTAAACCAAAAGAGCAAACTGTCACATCAGAGGAGGAGAAACCTGAAAGGATCATCAGTCCAGAGAAAGAAACCCTCAAGGAACCACAAGAAATAGAGCTTTCAAAACCTGATCCTGAGGAAGAAAAGAAACCCTCAGATGTCAAAGCAGAGCTTAAGGAAAGTCCCGTAAAGGAAACGGTCAAGCAGTTGAATACAGAGGAGGATTCTGTGTCAAAATCTGAAAAGACTGAACAGCAAACAGGCTCAGATAAAGTGGTAGCTGAGGACCTTCCAACAGAGGATGTGGTGAGCCCATTGAAATCAAAAGACGATCCTTCACAACCTGAAATAGACATATACAAAATAACTGCAGATACTAAACTTGAATCACAAGAGAGCGACAGTGCAAGGATCACAGAAAAGGATGAGAAAGAAGCATCTCGATCAGATGTACCTCCTGAGGACAAACCCCAGAAAGAAGTAACAGATGACTCTGAAGACACAAAGCGGGTGAGTCCTGTAAAAGAGAAAGTGGAGCTTAAACCAAAAGAGCAAACTGTCACATCAGAGGAGGAGAAACCTGAAAGGATCATCAGTCCAGAGAAAGAAACCCTCAAGGAACCACAAGAAATAGAGCTTTCAAAACCTGATCCTGAGGAAGAAAAGAAACCCTCAGATGTCAAAGCAGAGCTTAAGGAAAGTCCCGAAAAAGAAACTGTCGAGCAGGTGAAGACAGAGGAGGATTCTGAGTCAAAATCTGAAAAGACTGAACAGCAAATAATCTTTGATAAAGTGATAGCTGAGGACCTTCCAACACAGGACGTGGTGAGCCCATTGAAATCAAGAGACGATCCTTCAAAACCTGAAATAGACGTATACAAAATAACTGCAGATACTAAACTTGAATCACAAGAGAGCGACAGTGCAAGGATCTCAGAAAAGGATGAGAAAGAAGCATCTCGATCAGATGTACCTACTGAGGACAAACCCCAGAAAGAAGTAACAGATGACTCTGAAGACACAAAGCGGGTGAGTCCTGTAAAAGAGAAAGTGGAGCTTAAACCAAAAGAGCAAACTGTCACATCAGAGGAGGAGAAACCTGAAAAGATCATCAGTCCAGAGAAAGAAACCCTCAAAGAACCTAGTGATGCAGACAGTTCAGTTCAACCACAAGAAATAGAGCTTTCAAAACCTGATCCTGAGGGAGAAGAGAAACCCACAGATGTCAAAGCACAGCTTAAGGAAAGTCCCGAAAAAGAAACTGTCGAGCAGGTGAAGACAGAGGAGGATTCTGTGTCAAAATCTGAAAAGACTGAACAGCAAATAATCTCAGATAAAGTGGTAGCTGAGGACCTTCCAACACAGGACGTGGTGAGCCCATTGAAATCAAGAGACGATCCTTCAAAACCTGAAATAGACGTATACAAAATAACTGCAGATACTAAACTTGAATCACAAAAGAGTGACAGTGCAATGATCTCAGAAAAGGATGAGAAAGAAGCATCTCGATCAGATGAACCTCCTGAGGACAAACCCCAGAAAGAAGTAACAGATGACTCTGAAGACACAAAGCGGGTGAGTCCTGTAAAAGAGAAAGTGGAGCTTAAACCAAAAGAGCAAACTGTCACATCAGAGGAGGAGAAACCTGAAAAGATCATCAGTCCAGAGAAAGAAACCCTCAAAGAACCTAGTGATGCAGACAGTTCAGTTCAACCACAAGAAATAGAGCTTTCAAAACCTGATCCTGAGGAAAAAGAGAAACCCACAGATGTCAAAGCACAGCTTAAGGAAAGTCCCGAAAAAGAAACTGTCGAGCAGGTGAAGACAGAGGAGGATTCTGAGTCAAAATCTGAAAAGACTGAACAGCAAACAGGCTCAGATAAAGTGGTAGCTGAGGACCTTCCAACAGAGGAAGTGGTGAGCCCATTGAAATCAAAAGACGATCCTTCACAACCTGAAATAGACATATACAAAATAACTGCAGATATTTAACTTGAATCACAAAAGAGTGACAGTGCAATGATCTCAGAAAAGGATGAGAAAGAAGCATCTCGATCAGATGAACCTCCTGAGGACAAACCCCAGAAAGAAGTAACAGATGACTCTGAAGACACAAAGCGGGTGAGTCCTGTAAAAGAGAAAGTGGAGCTTAAACCAAAAGAGCAAACTGTCACATCAGAGGAGGAGAAACCTGAAAGGATCATCAGTCCAGAGAAAGAAACCCTCAAGGAACCACAAGAAATAGAGCTTTCAAAACCTGATCCTGAGGAAGAAGAGAAACCCACAGATGTCAAAGCACAGCTTAAGGAAAGTCCCGTAAAGGAAACTGTCGAGCAGGTGAAGACAGAGGAGGAGGACCAGCTATCAGACTCAAGGAAGGTTATATCTGAAGATCTTCCATCTGAGGAATTGGGGAGTCCATTGAAATCAAGAGACGATTCTTTAAAACCTGAAAGAAGCGTAGAGAAAATAACTGCAGATACTAAAGCTGAATCCACAACCCCCTCAAAAGAGGAGAGTGTGAGTGAGTTGAAACCCACAGAGGGCAGCACTGCAGTGTCTGACCAAATTGAGGCCAGAGCAGTGTCTGCAGACAAGCCCAGCGCATCAGTGGATAAAGCATTAGAAAAGACCACGGCTACTGTAGAGAAAGTTACAGAGAAAGAATCAGAGGGAAAGTCAGGTGAAAGCACAACACCAGACAAAGTAGAAGAAATGAAGCACACAGCACACTCTGAGGGCAAGGAACAAACAAGTAGCAGCTCTAAAGAGGAATAGACTGTCAAAGAAGCAGAGAAGCCTGTTAAGGATTCACTGGTAAAAGACGAGGGTAAAGAAGAAAAGAAAGCTGACCAGTGATTTGAAAGAAAGGATTAGTCCTGAAAAAGAGCCTATATTTCAAGGGAATGGCTTTGGTGCAAGTGAACATACCACTCAGGATATGACAAAACCGCAGACCCCAGGGTTTCCCAAAAAGATATCTAAGTGTACTGAAAATCAAAAACGACGCTGGAAAGTTTAAAATTGATTTGAAGAAGTGCATGTGAAAAGCTAAGGCTGAGCAATAATGCAAAATTCAATACATCTTTGGAAACGCTGAGAGAATATGTTATTGGTACATGAAATCTGTGCACTAGTATTACAGGCCTTTCACAGATAAGCTTGACAGCTTTGACTGTATGGTGCTATCTCATTCAGTGTCACTATATTGTATTGTGGCATCACTGAATCTTCTTCATCACTACAGTACTTCCTTCTGGTCTAAAATAAATATTGTCTTGCTGAGAAAATCATTGTCTGCCTTTTTCTTTTTCAAATATAATCATAAAATGATTGATCCATTATTAAAGAGTTGAATTCATAAACATAATATCAATATGCTTTCAATCGGATGTTGATAGTTGTTAAAAGTCCAGTCTTTACATTGTCTTAATTTTTATTTATGTATATTATGTATATCATGATTGTAATGATTGTATTAAGCACCATAATGTGATCAGAACATCAGATTATTTATAAAACATACCTTAAACTGAGACTGTGACATAGTACACACTAACAGACCTGTAGATTTGACACAGCCCCACTGCTGCAGTTCATCAGCACTTGTTTATAGGAGAAATAATTAAGATAGGCACAATACTCAGTGAACCAAAACGTTTATTTGCAAAGGTTACAAATGAAAATACAGAGCATGTCGATCTCAGCATCCAATACTGAGAGTTTAGAATTCATGTTTATACAAGAAGATTAGAAGACCCAAAATAATAACTTATTCTAATTACTCAACAGGTAAATTGGGAAACCATAATCTCATTGAAGGATGTACAGATTCAATAATTGCGGATGATTGCTGATGAAAGCAAAACAAAATAATCAGTTGTTCATCTCAACACAAAACTAAGTATCACCAGTTGGCACAATCTTAAACATTCAGGTCACTATGCTCTAACTAAGCTTCCCTCCCTTACCTCAACTATTTTGGTTTTTCTTAACCCTTCAGATACATTTGCTGTGTTATTAAATCCATACTGTCCCTCAACCTTCACAATCAGAATGGTTTAAATCAATGTGTTTGTTATTAAGCTTAGAATTAAGAATATGATTAATATTAAGAATATGATTATTTCTAATGAAAAAGGAGGAAGTGTGTCTTACAAATAGTAACTAATAAGTAATAATAGGTAACTTATAGTTTATAGAAAGTTTTAAAAGTGATATAAATTAACCAGTAGTACCCAAAAGAAATTAACTATACTTGTTTGTACAGTTTATGTGTATGAAAACATATTTTCATATATGGCTATTTGGTCATTCTTTGTGAATTATATAATTGGCAATCCATAATGTTAAACATAGGGAGGGCATTTAAATATGCAAATCTCTGGATTTACATGTCCTGAATTATCTTCCAATGCTCTTTAAATGCTATTTTCATGATGATGTAAGTCCCAAAGTGATCCCAGTAAGTGCCAAAGCAGCAGGTGTGTGAGTGATTACTCTCAGACAGAGCACTCATACAAATCCCATACAAAAATATTAGTAGACCCAGAAAAAGAACATCTGATCATCTGATACAAAACAGAAGTGCCAAAGCAGCAGATTATTCTCAAAGACAGAGCACTAATACAAATCCCCCAATTTTTCATTATTACAACTTTAAGAAAGGTGATCATCTATACAATATGGAACCATTTTATAATTCAATAGGAAATTGTTTAAGATTAATACTTTGTATCTGACCCATACACTTATATTAAAGAAACCCTTTCATTTCATTACAGACATTTAATTTATAACATCTAATTGATTATTGTATACTTTAATTGTTTGTACAGGAGTGACCTTTAGGAATTACATTATTGAAAGAGTTACATGTCATTAGTAAATAGTAAACCATATTGATCTGGGGAAACTACACCTATCCTGCCTGTATACTCAAACTAATATAGAACGAAGGGCAGTCAGTACTCTGTTATAGTCCTCCTCATGAGGATCTACCTCTAATGCCTTTTCATAAGACGCTATGGCATTTAAAATGTGAATGTTTCCCAGAATTTCTAAGTGTCTCTTATCGTGTGGATTCTTCTTGATGTTGATCTCTGCAATTTTCTTCAATGATGTAAAACACTTTTCCCTTTCATGAGATTCATTTCTAATCTGCTGTCCTTTCTTGTAATGTTCAACTGCATCAGACTCGGACTTCTTGTGATAATACTGGAAATCCCCATAATAGCGATGCAATGCCTGTTGCTGGGCAGGTTTGATGTTTGGCTTGGTGAACAATTCTTGAAAGAGATTTTCTGCCTTCTGCATGTCCTTGGATTCTGCATACATGCTTGCTAGCTCCAAATGGTGATATATATATGATGGATTAAGACAGACTGCTGTTTCCAAATGTAAAATACAGGATTTGACTAATTGTCCGTAATCAGCTTTCTCTTTCTTCATTTTAATTACTTTCAGTTTGTAGCACAGGGCTGTCTGATAGTGTAGTGATGCAGAGTCTGGAAACTTCTGTAATGCATTGTTTAATACTTCCAAGGCATTGTCAAAGTTCTCTATCTTCCTAAGAAATGTTCCCACTTGTGTAATTATCTTTGGGTCATTTTGTGACAACACTACAGCTTGCTCAAAATACTCTTTGGCATCTTTAGTTTTATTGTCATATTGATATTTTCTTCCTAGGAATACCATGATCATGGCATCTTTTGGATTATATATCCGTGCTTTCTGAAGCTGTGTCACTGCTGCTGACTTTTGAAATGGGATTCTTTGTGCTTCTTCAAGACGGTACAATGCAAAGGCATAACCCTTAGTCCACTCTTCGTCATTTGGTTCTCTTTTTAGAGCCTCACCGAAACACTCTTTTGCTTTCTCAAAGTGTTTGGGAGAGAACTTCAGAAGAGACCACCCCTTTTCCCCATGAACCTCACGATGAAGTACAGAAGGTGAGGCTGTGGGAAAGTCCTTCCGAATCTTGTCCAGTTCCTCCAGGTACATCTGAACTTTAGAGATCTCACCCATATGGTAGTAGACCCAGGCAAAATTTCCATAGGTCACAATGACAAGTTTCTCAAAGGCAGCTTCGTTATCCTTTGCTTCTTCTTCAGATTTTTCTAGATACTTTACCGCTTCGTCAGTAAAGCCTTGCAGGTGCTTCACATAGGCAAGATAATTTAAAGCCCTAACAGTCTCCTTGGATTTCACCTGTGATGCATACATAGTTTGCTTTAATTTTTCTTCCAGAAAATCAAGGTCAGCATCTTCGCCTCTCAAGTCCCAGGTGAAGTGACATTCTAACTCCTTCAGTTTTATTTCCAAATTTTCCATGTTCTGTACACTGCAAATAACAATAATAGAGGAATGAATGTGAGGGAGAGGAGGAGGAGTCATAATTAAAAGGTTAATAGTTGTGTGCTTATCCATTTACTACAATTACATGTAAGCTCTAAGCAGTAATATAAATACACCAAAATACCATCTGATGCAAAAAAAAAAAAAAATGTAGATTTTTAGAATGTTATTACTGTTTAAAATGCCAGAAAGACAAACATCTAAAATTGTTTACTACAGCAAGAAAAGGAAGACAAATGGAACTAAATTATATATATATTAAGGAGTTAAATAATGATTTAGAAAGTATGCATGCCATTTTGTAAACATTTAAAATGTTACCTCATATTGACCTAGTTTGCAAGCTTGCTGAAGTAGTCTTTGAGGTTGATCAGTCAGAGAAACAGCAACTTCTCACTGCATGAATCTTAAAGATGCCAGAAGACCTTGTGAGCAATGATGCTGGAAACTAAACATTTAAATGGATTTGAAAAAAAAAAAAAAAAAAAAAAACAACAACAACATGCTTAACCTGTTGGATCTGTGGGTGATGAAAGAAGTGAAACTAAAGATATGAGAAGGAAAAACCTTCTCTAACCTATTTACCAGTTTCTATGAACATGAAACATATTTTAGAGAAAGTAAATTGGATTGTGTATTTTCTTATTAATTCATGCCTAAGGTACACCATTTCTACTTTATAGGCACACAACAAAGCACTGAGAGCACGGTATAAAGAATATCCAGTCTACCTGAAACTTCACAACAAATGATATTAAAGTTTGGATTTGTAACAATTATAAGAATTTTCCATACATTGAAGAGTGATTTATTACTCATATGATAGAGATAGTTTTGAATTAGACAATACATTTTAGTTTTTACATATCAGTTAAGACTGCTCAATCTAAAAATGTGTCTTTTGGAAAAATATTTAATTTTGATCTACTTGTTATACATAGACATTTTGCATCTCTTGTATTCACCAACATTTTGATTGATGCAGACAAGCTTACAAGTGGATTTGTAATTTTGTACATTGAATATTGCTATGCATTTCTTGCCGGTGTACTTAATAAGTGCAATACATTAATTACAGTGCAGCTCATGTTTTTCCAAAAACAAAATCTTATGAACACATTACACCACCTTTGCATTGTCCTCCAGTGGATTTCACAATTCAATTCAAAATTCTTCTATTCTCTCCAATACTACCATTTAAGGCTCTAAATGGTTTCGCTACAAATTACAACTATGATCTCTTTTTAGAATATGTTCCTTTACACAAACATCAATCTTTTGACTCTGGCCAGTTGTCTATACCTGAAAATAAACCGTAAACCCCCTGGTGACGAAGCCTTTTCTTGTTTTGAACCTAGGTTGCAATTCCTGCACTTTTAAATCTATGTTAGAAACCTGTTTTTATACATTAGCTTCTATTGTTTTGAGATGTTTTTCATGATTGCTGCTATGTATGATAAACAAATATTGCCACTAATAATCATAATACATTAAAACTTAATACATACAGCTGTATTGTATGGCAGCAAGGGGGCTTTTCAATTCACAAAAGTATGAGGCAGATGAGAAGAAACAACCAATACTGGTTCTTGATATTTGAAGCTTGGATAAAAACATTTGTAGGAGTGCTCAAGATTTTAAATGTACATATACATGCTTCTCAAAGCACTAGAGAAATAAAGAGCTGTAACTGAAAAAGAAAAGTGAACGAGCACAAATGTACAGTTCTGTTTTATCACAATTGGAGTCTGTGCTTATTTGATCTCAGTACACTAGTTATCTCTATGTTTTGTATGACTTGAGCAACATTTCATTTTAGAAGACCCAATTCAGGAATCTGTTTGAAATATTTACTGTATTAATATTGGAAAATAGTTGAACTGCTGTGACATTATACAGGTTTTGATTGACCTCTTAAACAATTTCAGCTGTAACCCCCCCCACACACACACACAGTTTAGAAATAGATAACAATGCATGGCTAAATTATGTAAAGGAGCAGCAGAGGAGAAACTGCACCTAAATTGTGAAGCTAACAATAAGAACCAAACCCTTTTCTGCGAAGACAGACACTATTTTGCAGAAACAAAACTTACATTACATGCCTTGTTAGGCCATAGTTTCGTTATGACCCATCCCAAGTAATCACTTGTCCATCTTTTGACATTCCATAGCCAGATAATGAAATTAATATACAGACGGGTGACAAAGACAAAACTAGGGCTGTCACTAATGACTATTTTGGTAATCGAGTATTCTATCGATTTATTCTGAAGATTAATAATCAAGTTATTTGGATGAAAAAATGACATAAACACAGCTTTTTAAAAATGCTGTTAACCAATCAAAAATCTTTTAAAACAAACAGATTGTTCGTATTGGTAAAAAAATAACACGTCAGTCTTCATAAATTCATTAATCAATTCAAAAATCAATTAATTAATGTATTGCGGTTTGCCAATTGATCTTTCAGTTTCAGTTGGCAACAAACTTCTTTTTAATGCTTGTCAATCACCTGAGGGGGTGGGTTTAGGCCTTATTGAGGCACCAATCACACGCAGGGGGGGTTGATCGACGGTGCTGTGATTGTGTTGCGCGGCTGCTGTGCTGCTGGGGAGGGATGACTAGTCTGTTTTGACTCATGATAAGTACTTAAAAGTGTTGTATGAATGGAGAAGAAGAATGCCTTTTCTGATTCACCCATATGCAATTTGACCCACTGAGTGATTATAGGAAAATGTTTATTAAATTGAGGCTTGAGAATACCCTCAAGGTTATTTCAGAGGTTAGAACATGTTTATGTGTGGGAACTAGGTTAGGAGTAAATTGTGAGGCATCAGGGTGGGGATGGGTTTAGGCTACCTTAGGGATCAAGGCTATCAGAGAACAGCTGATTGCAACACAGCTTGCAATAGAAAAGGAAAGTACTGGGTTTAGTGTTAACGATCACCATTGTTGGTTTAAAGATTAATGTAGGGGGGCATGGTACAGTTTATTTGTATGCCTCCAACTTCTATCAGATGATTTTTGTGATACATATGCATTTACATAAAGCAAAATCTTTTCTTCAGTGTAGACAAACCCTTCAGATCATAGGATGGCTCCAAAGCACTAGGGGGCACATTTGGCCTGTTGAAAAATACTGCACAGAGCATGAGCTCCTTGCAATAATTAATATAGACAGCAGAGGTAGCACCTCCAGTGCATATAAAGCAGAAGTGTAGTTAAACATAGTATATATTCTCATCCTGGCATCCATGCTGCTGCAGTTTATGACACTATGAAAACATTTTGGTAGTGGTCTTACTTTTGATGTGGAATGAAACGATTGACACATATTAACAAAATAATTATCACATTTATACGTTTTAGAATAACTATTTCAATAATAAAGTGTTTCTGGAATAATAAAGCAGGTCTACCCTAATATTATTATAGCCATTATGTTCTATGTAATATAATATAATATAAGGGACTAGAATTAAGATAGTTTGTCTGCATGTGACTTTTCACATGGATTATGAGTTAGTATCAGCGATAGATTGTAGATTGGTCTAAGATGTTTTAGTTTAATTTAAATTAGGAGTATTATGTAAAAGTCAAATTTCATGAATTTATATTGAAGAGGCCCCAAATACCTCACCCGTACATGAGGTTACTAAAGAGCACATAATGAGACCAACTTCTACCGGTTTGTACCAGATGCATCTCTCTGCAGATACACAATACAAATTTAGTACAGAACGTACGTTCTAGTAAAACCATAAGAAGATGGGGAAGTGGGCACACAACCCCCCTTTGCCTATCTAGACATGTGTTAGATACGTGTGGAATATAAATAACAAGATGGCCACATACACTCACCTAAAGGATTATTAGGAACACATGTTCAATTTCTCATTAATGCAATTATCTAACCAACCAATCACATGGCAGTTGCTTCAATGCATTTAGGGGTGTGGTCCTGGTCAAGACAATCTCCTGAACTCCAAACTGAATGTCTGAATGGGAAAGAAAGGTGATTTAAGCAATTTTGAGCGTGGCATGGTTGTTGGTGCCAGACGGGCCGGTCTGAGTATTTCACAATCTGCTCAGTTACTGGGATTTTCACGCACAACCATTTCTAGGGTTTACAAAGAATGGTGTGAAAAGGGAAAAACATCCAGTATGCGGCAGTCCTGTGGGCGAAAATGCCTTGTTGATGCTAGAGGTCAGAGGAGAATGGGCCGACTGATTCAAGCTGATAGAAGAGCAACTTTGACTGAAATAACCACTCGTTACAACCGAGGTATGCAGCAAAGCATTTGTGAAGCCACAACACGTACAACCTTGAGGCGGATGGGCTACAACAGCAGAAGACCCCACCGGGTACCACTCATCTCCACTACAAATCGGAAAAAGAGGCTACAATTTGCACAAGCTCACCAAAATTGGACAGTTGAAGACTGGAAAAATGTTGCCTGGTCTGATGAGTCTCGATTTCTGTTGAGACATTCAGATGGTAGAGTCAGAATTTGGCATAAACAGAATGAGAGCATGGATCCATCATGCCTTGTTACCACTGTGCAGGCTGGTGGTGGTGGTGTAATGGTGTGGGGGATGTTTTCTTGGCACACTTTAGGCCCCTTAGTGCCAATTGGGCATCGTTTAAATGCCACGGCCTACCTGAGCATTGTTTCTGACCATGTCCATCCCTTTATGACCACCATGTACCCATCCTCTGATGGCTACTTCCAGCAGGATAATGCACCATGTCACAAAGGTCGAATCATTTCAAATTGGTTTCTTGAACATGACAATGAGTTCACTGTACTAAACTGGCCCCCACAGTCACCAGATCTCAACCCAATAGAGCATCTTTGGGATGTGGTGGAACGGGAGCTTCGTGCCCTGGATGTGCATCCCACAAATCTCCATCAACTGCAAGATGCTATCCTATCAATATGGGCCAACATTTCTAAAGAATGCTTTCAGCACCTTGTTGAATCAATGCCACGTAGAATTAAGGCAGTTCTGAAGGCGAAAGGGGGTCAAACACAGTATTAGTATGGTGTTCCTAATAATCCTTTAGGTGAGTGTATGTCTCCATATTTGGGCATAAAATAGAAAACATTGTGTTTAAGCTTAATCAGGAAGATAGTGAGGATATCATAAGATAGGGAGTTGTCTCCCCCTTATTGGTTCAAACTCACCCTGTCCAGGATATCACAGTATGTATATAACATCATGTAAGCTCTATGATTTTATTGAAGTAAGGCCAGAGACCTGTGTGTCTGTGTGTATTACTTTTCTCCAAGTGGCTTGAATAAAGACTCTGTTTGATTCAATCTACTCTACAGTCTGATTTCTGAAAGCAGTTAAAAAGGGGATTCTTCAATATAGGTTAGTAACAGTGTAATAAAAATAAGATTTTAAAGAATCTGAATCTACTTGCTGCATATTATTGCATATTAATAATATGAAGTTATTATCTGTGATGGTTTAAGAAGTATTAGTATAATAATCTAGGTTAGAAGTAGTATGCTTCAGTAATAGTATGTGTAAGTAGGTTAGTAGCTGTAGTATAAATGTGGCAGAAGGAAGCTTAAACGTGTCATAAGGAACACAAAATGTCATATGGGACCATGGACCAAAAATGTAGCTCTGACACCTTTGTCCCCTACAAGAGAAATGGTAGTATGGTTTACTATGGTAAAAATACACTAAGTGTAGCATGGTAAATACATGTATAGTTTACCATGGTTAAAAAAAATGTAATATATGGTAAAGTGTAGTATGGTGTAGCATGGTAAAATTATGGTAAAATCAATAGTACAAATGTGGTAAAATCATAGTAATATGGTAAAAACTTGGTAATATCCCAGTACAAATGTTAAACATATGGTAAAATCATGGTACAAACTGTACAGATGTGGGAAACTCATGGTAAAACATGTTAAAAGTGTCAAAACATGGTGATAATATAGTAAAAGCATGGTATAATATGGAAAAGTATTAAGTGAAGAATAAATACATGTGCATAGTGCAGCAAGAATAGTTTTTATATCGTATATAGAACAATTTTACAAGATTTGCTGAATCATCATGCCTTCTTTGTTACATTTAATACAACATACAGTTAGGTCCATAAATATTTGGACAGTGACTCAGTTGTCATTTTGGCTCTGTACGCCACCACAATGGATTTGAAAGGAAACAATCAATATGTGCTTTAAGTGTAGACTTTAATCTTTAAGGGTAGTTACATCCAAATTGGGCGAGCAGTGTAGGAATTACACCCATATTTATATGTGTTTCCCCCAATTTTAGGGGCTCAATGCCCCAAGAACAAGCAGGAACTAAAGACAGCTGCAGTGCAGGTCTGGCAGAGCATTACCAGGGAAGAAACTCAGCATGTGGTGATGTCTATGGGTTCCAGACTTCAGGCAGTCATTGACTGCAAACGATTTGCAACCAAGTATTGAAACTCACAATTTAATTCATGATTATGTTAGTTTCTCCAAATACTTTTGAGCCCCTAAAATTGGGGGGACCACATATAAAAATTGGTGTAATTCCTATACTGTTCACCCAATTTGGATGTAACTACCCTAAAATTAAAAATCAAAGTATACACTTAAAGCACATCTTGATTGTTTCTTTTCAAATCATTGTGGTGGCGTAAAGAGCCAAAATGATGACAATTTGATGAGTTAAATGATGAGTTTTTTTATCGGCACCAGGACGCTTTCGTGCAATGTGCACTGTGGAGCCAAAAGAGTACACTAATTTTTGGCAAATATCACTCCTAATTTCTCTGGACAACCTATTTGAATTTGGTTACGTTAGGAAATGGACATATTGAACAAATTATCTGTGAAGTGTTTAGTAAATTTGCTGATTTTATTTCTAACCACCTGTTTCCATGCAGAAGTGTTGATTTGTTTTATTGTATTTATTATTTTACCATACTTGTGATTGACTGTGGCAGTTACTCAAAACAGTATGGATAGGGGCTGTACATCACGGGAGTAGAAAATGGACCCTGGCACAGTATTGAAAACTTTGCTGAGTTAAAGGCAGCAGCAATTTAAGAGTACTTAAAAAAGGTTTTACATCAGTTTTCGTTGCGTTACGCGTTTCCATTGCCAAGAATATCACCACAAATTGTAGGTCGTTTCTACAAGGAATGGGCATGTCGCAAACTGAAACTATGCATTTCGCTATTGCTTTATATCAACACACATATTACTTTAAAAACACTTTTCAATATTATTTTGTATACATTAGGTGGTCCGGGGAATTAAATAAATAGAGATGGGATGCAGAAATGGTGAGATGCAAAACTACATGATAAAGGCCACTCAAGGACATTTACCGTCAGAGCCCCGACCTTTGTAGATTACAAAGCAAATGTCACTGGTATGTGATTCATATGGCAGTTATTCTAACTCTTGCTATATATATTACCGATTTGTAATGCCTTTTCAGGTAGATACCGTGTCGGTTAAACGCATTATAAACTTACATGTGCCTTGTGGGACATTGACAATCACAAGGTTTAGATAGGAAATCGCTGTGCAGCACAAGAATCAGCGATATTTAGTTTGCAAATCCACAGCTATTAACCGCATATTTGAACTTGCACTTGACCATCTAGTTAAGCTTTTTTACACTCCCATTGTATTCTTTGAACAATATTTTGGATTGTACTGTAGTAGACCAACATACACCAATGCATGCATAAATAGATCGCGATTTCAGTAGCAAGTTGAGAATATGAAAGACATGAAGTCAGAAAGGCTATGCCATTTCTTTTATTGATTTTTGGTAGGCCTACTTGTATTGTTTGTTTTAGCTTATCAGTACAGCCTATTTGCGTCAGTTAAAGTAAATGAAAGGGAACGTTTATTTTACAAAACATGTATCATTATTTATAATTACAAATGTTGTACATCTTGATATTTAGGCCTAGTTCATTTGTTATATAACTGCTGTAACATTTGTTGTGGATTCATTTTCAAGTTAAACTTCACCACTACAAGTGTTTAAAGAGAACAGCATCAAATGTGAATCAATCAGATTTTTTCCCCCCCAAATGTTTTTATTGTACAAATTAGTTAACTGAATTTGCCATTATAGAAACCGATAAGGTAATTTAATGGTACATTTTGAAATTGTTATACAAATCCCAATATTTCCTCTAAGTTATATTTTAAGTTTCCATCCCCAAGTATGATGCACAATAAATCGATATAATTTTTCAGGGGGTGTGATTATCAAAACTGTTGACTGGATTCAGAGAAACCTGTGTGATGTGACTACACCTGTGTAGAATCTGCATATCAAATACATTTGTTGTACACTAAAAGAAAGATTGAATAGGAGAGGGAGACAATTTAAGAAATCTAGACATGGTAGAGTATTTGATTGGTTTTATCATTGTATTTAAGGCATACTTTTGTACTTATAACAGACAAGGTAAAAATATTTAGTATGAAAGTGCAGCAAAGCACCTTTGAGAAGAATACAACAAACTATTGGACACTCACTATTGCAAAGATTTCTTTTTCAATGGTTTGTTTTGACCTCTACCCAATATGCCAAGTTCTCCAAAGTGTTGAGCACAATATCAGCCTACATTGCAGAAGCATGTTTTTGTGTTAATAATTCAAGTTTGAATTAGTGTTAAGTCATTGGTAAACATGATAGAAAATGAAGTCTAATAGCCAGTTCTGCAGCAGTGTTTAAGCAGAAGACACCTACATTTGTGTGTTGTAAAGTCTGATCAACCCAGGTAGTCAAAATACATAAATTCTTAATCTGGAATGTCAAACATTTAATGAAAAATTGAAACCCATTTTGGCAGTTGATGAATATGGGACACAAAAGCTCTGATTTATAAAAGTCACAGAATTGTTTGCCTTAATTAGAAGAGTTACGATCGGATAATTTGTGCCAAAGGTATGTAACCTCAAACTGGAATTTAGAGCTTAAATGCTAGTGTTAGTCCATCTCCTACAGTTAGCATGCTAACATTGACCCTGACATCTCTATAAATCTTCTTATTTAGCTTGTCAATGCATTGCGAGTCCAGATCATCTGCTTCTGGGTTCAAAACCCTTCCGCTCCAGAGCACCTGGACAACAAACAAGGTAGGTCAAGAACACATCACAGCACAACACCACTTACTTCACCATTCCTACCAAAAAGGTGCAACAGGGATTCAAGGACAACAGCTGTGCAAAGGTAAGCAACCGAGAGATTGCGTACATCTGTATAATGGTCTCGCTTACATATAAATTTACTTCTGTTGCTTACATCTTGATAAGTACATCAAGTCATGTCAGGCCCAAGATTAGAATGCCTGCAAAGAAGGGTTCCAGAACTGCAGTCAGAAACACTGGGGTGAACTCCATTTGTTTTGCCGTCTTAATATTGAAAAATAACTTCATACAGAAGCTTTTTTGTCGTCAACATAATAGTTGTTATTCAAGGCAGATAGAATATAGAATCAACTAGGTGGCAAAGAAAGAAGAAAGAAGTTTGCAAACATTTTCTCTACAAATACAGCTTTGGCAGATACTTACATTATCAATGGCTATAATTCCTCCTTTCCTAATAAGCTGCAAGCACTTCTCATAATAATGGTCATAATTCTGTTTGTCAGCATCGATAAAGGCAAAGTCAAAGGACTCTGCTTCACCGGCTGCTAAAAGATCATCTGTTAGGAGAGAAAAGTTATTTATTTTTCTTTATCTCAGCCGGCGGTGAATTTAATGCATATAGTGTGCATGGTTCTAAGCTTGATGACTCAAGAGACTGCACCTGGATTTTTTTTAAAAGGGAAAATAATGTGCATGAAACTATCAAGATGACAATTAGAATATTTGTGAACTGCATAACTAAGTCTGAACCCACAAATAGGTTGAAAACTTAAAGAACATTTACTGGACATTGGTTAAAAATGTAACAATTACCGAGGGTTTTCAAGGCTGGCTGTATCCGTAGGTCGATTTTGTGCTCAACTCCTGCCTTAAAGAATGAAGAAAAGATAGAGGCCAGTTACACTTCAGGGATTCACACGAGTTTTCTTGTCAGGTGGGAAACACGCTGAGTTTGGGACATCAGAATCCCTGCAAACAGGGTCAGTGTAGATCTGTGATCTATCCCAAGCAACACACAGACTAGAAGAGTGATTTGGTTTGTTCTTTAAATGAGGTGCAGGGTCAATTGCAACCTTCACAGAGAGGCAAGCAAGTCTGGCTCATGCACAGGCAGAAAGTGCTGCAGAAACCTTCAGCTTACCACCTCGCATGCTCTATGCTGCTAGTAAGGGCCTATGGGCAGACAGCTGGCATCCTATACCTGCAGTACAGGAAGTCAAAAAGGACAAAAGTATGTATTCACTGTACATTATTGTGGTGGAGGTAGGGGGGTTACAATATGAAACCATTTTACGATTTCCTTCCTGTAATTTGTGGGATTAGTATTCAGATGTTACATTAGCAAGCCTATTATTATTCAATCCTATTCAAAGGAGGTCCAAAAATGAAATATTTGATAAACAAACCCAAAGAAGCCAAACACATGGTCTTCAATCAGTAGGTAATGGGAGATCCAGAGGGTGTGAAAAAGCCCAAAGAAAAGGTTCTAGTGCACTATTCAAGTGGTCTACATTTATTATGGAGAGAAAATTTCTTCCTACAAAAGAAAGAGTGCTTCGTGAGTTCAGATAATTCCATCTGGGGGATGAAAAAACAAAACGGGAGATGGACTGCTGAAGGGCAATGCTGACAGAGGTTTGTGGGCAGGGTGACAGCAGCATGATTTACAAAGTGAAGCAGTAATGGCAAAATGGTCTTCAAATCACAGAGGGAAACTGCTGGAGACATAACTCATTCTGTGAGCTGCAGCAGTGTGCCTACAAAATGTAAAGTGCATCAATGAGTATTAAAGGGCTTCTCAAAATCCAGTTAAGGAGCTTGTTAAGAGGATGTGTGGAAAGGATACAGTAAACATGTCATAATGAAAAGCACTAATGCAATTGCAGCAGAGATCATCCATAAAACAGTTTATTATGTGTTGTACTACGTTTCTATCCGACAGTGAATGACCTTCCTACAGTTACTTCTACCAGAATGCGACATTCAGAATTTTTAAACACGTTGTTCTCTTTCAGTCATTTTGGATCTCCAAGAATTGTATCCATTTTAAAAGGAAAAAAAAAAGGCTCGACAGTCTCACTTGACAAGATTAAGATTGATCGTGCTTTGCCACCCTTCTATGGCAGATTGATAAAGATTTTTTTTCCTCTCTCTCATCACTGTTAGTAGGCATTTGATCAAATAAAAAACAAAAAGGTGAAACTCTCCAAAATTCTCTTTTTAAAAACCTAAAAAGGTACTCCGTTTTCTAGAAAGTTTTTGCAATGTGTAACAATTCAGTTTTTTTTATTCACTTTTTTCCCCTATATACTTCTAAGATCAAGGACTTTGACTGCCATATCCTTCATCATGCTCGTCATTGGACACTTTAAATTTCACTTGGAATTTGACCTTGTATTCTACTTTGAATAGCTCTTTCCCCTATTTTGGGTTAGTTTCTTGCAGAAATGTTTCTGTATAGGCTACCTGTTACAAGACTGAGATGTCTGTCCCTTCCTGTAGTCAGGTCTCCTACCAGTATGATAATCGGATCCTGCAATTTTAGGTGAATACTCTAGAGAGGAATGCTTTTTCTGTTCACAAGTCTGTTTTACATAACTCTGCAAACATTCCAATTTGTCAGATAAACGGACAATCTTTCCCTGTATTCAGCAATCTGTAAGGGCTATTACGACCAGTATGCCGGAGATGGACTTTATAAATTAGAGGTTTCAAGTTTGTCTACCAAATCTGCTAGGAATCTACTGTACTGTACAGCATGTTACCATGCATGAAACCATACAAACATTGTAACTAACTGGCAATTCCTTAATCTTTAGTTCTGCATGCTTGCTATTCAAACTTTGATTCTTGCATCTCCCTTCCTATACCTCTTCCATTGCATACTGTATTTGTTCTCCAATGCATTTCTGACTGTTCAGTTGTATTCCACATCTAAACAAGCCTTCCAGAGTATACTTCTTAAAAAGGAGACTGGACTTACTTCTTTCCAGAATGGCCTTCCCATGTTGGGTAAGGCTTCACTGATATCACAGGCCACAACTCGTCCATCTTCTGGCAATGTGAGTGCTATATTTAAAGCATTGTACCCTGTATAGACCCCTGAAAGGAACAGAAGATATCAAAACAAACCAAGTGTTTTTCATGTTAATTCAGGATTGGTATTGAGGAGACGTTTAGTAAAGTGCAACTGAAGAGAAAGTGTCTGACTGGGACAGATCCTCTTAATTAACAAACTCACAGAGCTTACACTGCAGTCAGATGTTAATATTTTACCAAACGGACAGCACATGTTCTCTCTGCAATGCTTTTTAAATTAAAACCCCCATAAGCCCAAATGATCCCTGGTATGAGTCCTTCTCTGAAAACAGATGTTTCAGTGGTCAAGCGATTGTGTAATGCACTTTCCTGAGGTAACTGAAATGTTCAATTAGGAGGTCAATTTGCATATTATTCTGAACATCTTAATGAGCTTGGTGGTGATCATGAAAAACACTAAATGCGAGACATGTTTTTGAGAGACAAATATCTGGTTCAGTGCTGCTGTGCATACTTACCAATTTCAAGTGCTTTTTTGGCTTTAATTAGCTTTGCTAGGTTGGCCATCAGCTGGGATTGTTCACAAGCTACCATCATCCCACTGAATCGATCTTCTAGGGTTTTCTGCAATACACAAAATAGATAGTATATAGGCCAGTCATTTACCAGTGCTACTACACCGTGTATTATTTATTTGGTTTATCTTGCGTGTTTTGTGTAGTTATTTTGTATAATTATGCATTCACAGATATTTCACTAACCAGTCGGAGCTTCTTCAGTGCAGGGTGCTCTCTCATAGAATGATCAAGTACATACTTCATCAAGGGGTTGTCTTTTGCACCTTTGCTGTGACTCTTAAAGATGGTCGTGCTGCCAAAAGCTTGGGATTTGCCTTTTCCTTGGGAAAAAAAAAAAGCACATCAGAACATTAGTGCTTCTCTGCTTTCATGCTCAGATGTACACACAAGCATTTTAGCAACAGGAAACAATGTAGTCATGAGGTACAGCCATAGCTGGGGGTATATTATGCACAGAATGCCATACAGCACCTTATTCTTGCTCATATGCAGTGCTTAAGTTAATATATAAAAACCGTATCTACTGGCGTACTTTTATGAAAATGTGTGGGATAAAAGGGTCAGCTTCAAAGGTATAAGTAAATCAACATTTTGTACGTACATATTTTATAAATACCAAGTAGAGCTTAACTTTTATTACTGGAGGTTTATTTTTAAGCGATCAGAGTAGCATTTTCCAATACATCTGGCACAAAAGGCAGGTTACAGGAATTTATATTCCGATTTATACCAGATTGCGTCCGATGTCGCGTCACAACTCACTGCACCTGCAAGTTACTTCCTTGTTTCGCCATTTACTTTGCATTACAAAACTTTGTGCCGATAAATGTTGGACTGAAGTACGGGTTTAAATCAACACGATGGCTTGCAAATAATCAATCGGTACTGATTACATTGCATTTCACTGGACAAAATACGGACTCCAATACCGGCGAAGGGGAACAAGGTCACTCACAGGCGAGGTGAGAGAGGAAAATGAACTTGAAGTGGAGTCACTCACCAATCCATAAACCTGCGGCAAAAACAGCCCCGAGTGCCGCAGTGCCCCACAGAGCCTCTTTGGACACGTTATGGAAGGACATTTGTTTAATTTGTTTTTGGGGTGGTAATACAATTAATAAATCATTCAAAACAACGCGCCCGGAAGAGCTACAGCCGCCCAGTCAGGAACGACAGGAAGGCGGGCGTTTACACTGGATTGACGGCACAGCCGCGTCACATGACCTCGAATGTAACAAGGAACGACACGAAAAGAGCCGCGTTCTCCGTTTTGCAAAGTTACAAATACTACACCCCTACGGATACACCAAGGCAACGCACATCACTGCATGTTTCACACTGTATACACCTATATCCCAGTACCATATTTTAGTGAAATGCTAATATGCATTTTGACGTTTGTTTTCCTAACGCAAAATACGTATTATAAGCTGCAGTAAATAAAAAAGGCCTCGTAATCATATAGATATTGAACATTCTTCAATTTGTGCCGACAGTAAATTGCACTGTGCTTAAAGTAACCAGTTTTCTTGCACTCGTATGCCCTTTACTTCCCTTTAGTTAGATATTGTCATCTGCACATATGGTCAGGTAATTGAAAACAACGTCTTACCATCTGAAGACAATTGTTGTGCCATGTTGACCGGGTGCCCCAATGCATCTGTTGAACAGGCTCACTATACCAGCCTCCGTTTGTTTGTCTAAAATGGCTGCGGGAACGGAAGCAAAAAGTGCTGAATAAGATTTATTTATTTATTTATTTATTTATTTATTTTTTCCAGCATTGATTCAGCATTTCGCTGCTAAATCACTGTACACTGAGTGGCGTGCTACACAAACTTGAGACATTCAGGAAATGACCATTCAAACTGTATATGCTGATTGAAAACCTTTCTCCATATATATTGGAAGAAATTAAGCTTTTACAGCTAGCAGGTGAATGTCAATATACACCTTTGCCAGAACCCAACAGCTGTGAAACTGAATGCTTAGACATTAACTGATAAGGTTTGTTCACCATAGGAAAAGTAATGGTCACTATGATTGTGATCAATCAATCAATCAGTCAATCAATCAACCTATCTATCTATCTAATGTATAATCTATCTAATGTAAATTATTTTTAGCTCAGCAAAAATGTGACTAGAAAAGTCATACATTTCAAGAGAGAATGACATTGTAATGTCAAACTAGCAAATATTGTAGGGACTGTAAGACTCAGATAGAAATGTATCACTTAAAATACTATGGAAAGCATTCTGGATGAACAAGGACAGTGTCTTGGAGAGAGAGAGAGAAAATAATACACAGAAAAGGGAACAGGACACTGACAGCAAAGGGGATAATGGGAAACAGTGTAACTCCCTGATCGCTATGGTGCTGCCCATATTGCTCTTCAGTCTGCTGGACAAACATATGTCGAACACCAGACAACAACTTTAAAAACATCTGAAGATTCTGCAAGATCTGTTGAAATATTTAAGTCATGGTGTGTGCAGATGTTTTGTACTGCAGCATTTCAAATGGATTCTCTCAGAAGACTTAGGCAGAATAAAAGTGGAAAATATATTATGGCAGTAATTTTTAGTGTAGGGTTTGGCAGTTTTTAATTGAGACATGGAATGCATCTATCAAAACCTAGGTAAGGATTTATATTTTGCAGAAAACAAACCAATATTTGCAAACAAAAACCATAAGTCAAACTGTCATTCCAAGTTAATTAAGTGGTAACAAATATATGTAATGCAAACCTGTTGCCTTAACATACTTCAAACACATATTAAATGCATTTCACTGTTTTTAATGCTATACTGCCCTCTGCTGGATATTTACTAAATTACTGGTTTGATTTCAATGTGATGTAATACAGTTAATGCAGTGAACAGAAAATCTAGAAACTAATCATTTTTAGATAAATTAATATACTAAGTGGTATTGTTTTAATGTACATCACAAAGATGTATAAATTTTTCCTTTAGTATTTGTCTATACTTTGCTCCATCAATTGTTCCTTCAGTCCTACCAAGCTTTCCAGTCCCTACTGAGGAGAAGCATCCCCATAGCATGATGCTGCCCCCACCAGGCTTGACTGTAGTGATGGTGTTGACTGGGTGATCTCCTGTGTTGGGTCTATGACAAACATAACGCTTGGCATTTAGACCTAAAAGTTCCAATCTGGTCTTGTGTGACCACAACACCCTTCACCACATATTTGCAAGATCACTCAGGTGCTGTGAGATGGCTTATTTTTAGAAATGTCTTCTTTCCACCCTGCCAGTTTTGTGAAGTATTCTGGATATTGTTGACTGATGCACATTTTTCCCATCTCAGTCATTGAACTCTGTAAGCTCTTTCAAAATTGTCATTGGCCTCACAGTGGCAGCCCCCCAGTTTGCTCAGTTTGGAGGGGCAGCCTAATCTATGCAGTGCCTGGGTGCTAAAATGCACCTCCCACTTCTTGAAGATTAAGCAGACTGTGCTCACAGGGATATTCAGAGACTTCAGCATTTGTTTTCAGTGTTGTTATTCTGAAATCATGAGAACCACTATTATTACACACAGATAGAGGCCATTCAAACTAATTGTGTGTCTCATTAAAGTCATGTTGTGCACCTGAATTAATTTAGGTTTGCCACAGCAAAGGGTTTTAATATTTTTGCAATCATGACTTTTCCATTTTTATTTCATATTAATTCTCTATTTACGTATTTCTCTTTGTTTTTGCTTTGAATATGTAGAGTAAGTTGTGTATTTAACACATATAAATTCCTACTTCAATGAATCACGACTTCAAGCTTTAAAGCAACAAACTGTCAGAGGGTCTGAATACTTCTGAATGTGTACAGCGCTTTGCAGAAGTATTCAGACCCTTCCCTTTTTCATAGCACTTTATATATAATGTGTGTGTAATATAATTATAGCTATATGCAGCCATAAAGCTAGAGCTATAGCTATAGAATTCTATTCTAAAACGTATTTGTTTATACATTTCTTGCTTTGAGGCTTTGGGATAATTTGTGTACTTGCATTGTAATAGATGGATGAAAACAAGAATGGCGAGGTGCATCTCGGTGGAAGACACTTCTTTTGTTAATTTCATATTAAACATGCACAGATGAAAAAATATCCCCTGTGCACAAGTGTGCCATCAATTAAATGAGTCATGACTCGAGGTATCTTTGAAAAACTAATTTATACTAGGCCTGATCATTAGAAATAATGCCTTAAACAGAATGCACAGTTAAGGCCTTCTTACTAAGAGTATAAAGCTGCGTCTTCACATCCGCTCTCCTAACAGCTTTGGGCTTCTTATGTGACACTAATTGTTTTTGCTATTTGTGCCTAGTACCTACTGTTCTCTAGCACATTTTATAGACAGGGCCCAGTCCCAGAGCTACTTCTTGTGTCTGTTAAGAAAGAAAAAGATGTATCTTGCCATCTGTAAAAAGCACTCATCTCTTCCTCTTCCCAGCTCTCATTTTCCTTTGCTTGTTTTTATGTTCCTGGAGGCTGTCACCATGTCACATTAATACACAGTCAAAGCAATGCTCAAAGGTTTCTGCTGCAGTGCAAAAGTTTGACTTTTTGTATACATTTTTTTATAAAACTACCTGTTTATCTAAAATTAAGTAATTTAAAAGTTAATTGACGGTTACCTATTCGCTCATTTATTTTTTACATTTTGTTTATGGAAGTAAAGACAGGCATGGCTTACACTGACTCTGAAAACCATAAATGCCTTGTAATAATCATACCAGTAGTCTTCTCTAATGATCCACTTTATGGGCAACATTGCTGTCTTTAAATTCACTGTTGATCAGAAAAGGTTCTTCAGTCAATTTAATACTGTACCAACCAAGAAAAGTACACTAGCTTGGTATGGTTACAGTAAGCAACAATTAAAATGTTCTCTCATCGTTCTTCAACAACTCAGTGAGATTGAAATACCTATGTCCAGTTTGTACCTTTTAATCATAAAGCAAAATTACCATGTTTTTATTAATTGACTAGTAAATGTGGCCATTACAATCCTGTAAGCTTTAATACGTTTTTATTACTGAACTAGCAGTTTTGTTTTTGTTGCAATGCTATGATTATTATTTCCCTGTTGTATCTGTTTTTTTGCAGCAGTGACATACTATGTATTTGTAAAATATGGGGTGCAATCTGCTCTTGCAATATAGTAATTCAGATAGAGGAAGGGTATCTGTGTGTGTGACAGACGAAATATAAGGCACATACATTATTTTGGAGAATGCTACCTATAAAAGGTGGATACTTTACAATTGGGTATTGATTTGACATTAAGAAATAAATACAACATATTTGACATAATCAGCAGAACATCTGATTTGTACAATATGCATGAAAGCTTAAACATCTGAAAATGTCTGAACATGTAGGCCTACAGAATGTGGTACAGGATTTTTACAGTAAGTGGCAGTATTGTCTAAGAAATAGAGCATTTCTTTCACACGTGTTTGCCATTGGAAATGGGCAGGTATCTGTTTTATGCAACAGTGGCACTATCATATGATGGTGATATGAAATGATATGATAGTCCATCATATTATAATCACACACATATACACAAAATAAATGTATTTGTATACAGTGCTAACATGCCATCTTGGAGAGTTGTACAGCACTGAAAAGAATGAGAAACTCCAATTACAGTTAGTCACAACTATACAGTATACCTTTATATGTGTTACATGTTGTATCTCTGTTTTGTGAAGAAAACAACACTCCTAATAGGAGATTAGTGTTCGCTAATCAATTAATGATGTTGCCCATTGTTGTAACATTGTAAAGACATCAGACAGATACTATACTATTATAACCCATGCTCACATGTATCATATATTAATTTACATGTCTGGACACATATCAAAATGCTGAAATGACATGAAGACCTTAGGGTGAAATGCTTATCTTTTTATCAGAAAACATATGACCAGTATATCCAAATTGCTTTATCAACTTGCATCTATGAAAAACTTAATTAAATCAATTAACTGTTTTATATTAGTAATTAATAATGACAAGTTTTGTTTTTACTTTTACATGTAAGGACATATAAACACATCTCCCAAGTCAGAACTTTGCAACCCTGCCTGGTTTTACTGATTAATCTGTTAAAACATTTTTGATCTTCTGTGCAGTAGTCTTGCAAACACCCCTTATAAGTCTAAATACCAGTTTACGCAGTCAGAAGAGTCTGGACAGATATATTCTAAGTGATGCTAATTATTCTGGAATGAAGTATTGAGGGCGAGGGAGTGATGATTGATATTATATTCGGATTTGTGTAATACATTGGGAAGGTCTTGATTTTTCCAACAAGTGACTAGTCAGGTCTTATTAGATGACGAATGATTGCATTTCTCTAGTAAGAAACTTGACACTGAATTGTATTAACTGATTAGCTGTGCTCTGGTGTTGTTCTGTGGGAACATTTTATCTAGGTTCGAAACTTCATATTTGGCTGTGGCTTTCCAAACTTTAACTTAACTGATACTTTTTAATGAATTGAAATGTATGTTACATGGACAATGGAGTGATGAGAGGTAGTGGTGTCTTAGTAATTTGGGGGGTAACACACTGGAAAAGGAATAATGTATAAATCATGAAGTATGTTATAAAAACAACAACAGAATTTCAGTCAGGTAAGCTCTTGGGTTTTCAATTTCCTTTTTAACCTATCATAATACAGCACAGCATAATGTATGTGTTTAGCATAATTCGTTATTCTGCTTCTGTTTGAGTGCGTACTGCTGCGGTGCCGAAATTATTTGGTGACATCAAATCATAACTGAGCGACAGGCACAGAGGAGGTTTGACTTTCAAATCACTTAGACATTTTTTTTGTTAACTTTGTATGCAAATAAATACAAATTTCAATTTTATGGAATCATGCATACCATGACAGTACTCAAACATCAAATAAGGTGCTGGAGGGCAATCTTGATGTTGTGAAACCATTAATATGATAGGCACTGACACCTTTTACAAAGTGCAAAAGACAAATGCCATTTCTTCAAAAACAATTACTGAATCTATGGGTTGGAACCAATGAATCCCCTGGCTTTTAATCCCTTGACTGGCACTGCCTTCCTGTACTTTAGATTCTAGACATCAATTGCTCATGACACCTAGGATGCGATATCAGTCACAGACTACAGTTATATACGGTGTCTAAATCCTGAAATTCCCTTCAATATCATCAAAGTCTTCTAAATATAGGTCTCCTATAAGCATCCATATTTTATTGGTGAAAAATAGAAATTTACCGTTAACTGTGCTTCATGCTTTTTGGATCACAAATTGTATGGCTGTCTAGACTGAGACAGGAATATATCCTTTTTGTGTGTTAAACATATTTTAGTGTGCATATCTGTAGTGAGGGCCAGGATTTTTTTGGTCACGATTTTCCAATCCACTATTTCACAATCAGTGATATTAATTGTATTATCAGACACAAATCCTGTTTCTTTTTAAAAAGATGCACACCAGATGCATTATATAGATAGAGAGTTGAAAGACAAAATAGTAACAAGGTTTCAGTTCAACCTTATTTAATACAATTCTGTTTATTGTTGAATGGATTGGCAGGAATCCGTTAATCAGTATCTCCAATAATATGCATTGTTTAATCATTGGGAGACTAAATCTTTAGATAGAAAATGGAAACTTGTGAAAGGCTGTGTGGATTGTATAGGTGGTGATGTGTATTTAACAACAGACTATTATGCAGTGCAAGATTGTGTAAACTGTAGATCAACTGCATGCTATAAAGCAAAACCATTAATCTATTATGGCAAGTTCACCTACTTCATTGAGTATATAGCAAGCAATAAGCTCCAGTAAAGTACATGAAGATTTTCTACTGGCTGTACATGTACTGCAAGAAAAATAATGAGATGTGTCATATCTTCAAAGAAGTGGAGGTCAAAAAGTAATTTTGCATTAAGCATGTACTATTAGAAATGGAGTGCATTTGAAGGTAATCCATTTAGAAAAAGATTATTTACTTTCATGCTTTAAACACACATGCATAAGGTGAATTGTATTGGCACAATTATTTCAGAAAGTCTAACATTAATCTATCCTAACATTACACCATCCTTGGCAAACCCAATATTGTTTGTCATAAAACTGATAATTTAAAATTATTACTGTTGCTTGATAATATAGGGAGCTCACTAAAGCTATAATCAGTTTACATCATTCGGTTTTGTTGGATGTACCGAGTTATTGGCACAAGACATTGACAGCTTCTGAAGAGTAATGTCAGTGAAAGCTGATTAGTGTTGTATAAATGGTATTGAAATTCTGATGCTAGGTGCTCTTCTCTTATCTGCTGCTCGTACTCTTCATAATACAGAGTGTTCAGTCAATATTTTCTCAAATTATATTCCGATTTTTATTTACTTGTTTATTTATTTACCGATGTATTTACTTGTGACACAATAAACCAATACATACTGTATTTACCAAATTAAAGACATCAGTAGTTTAAAGTGTGAAAGAGTGTAGCATATGTAGGGAGATCTTGATAATAACAATAACAGTAACAACAAAAAACTCTTTGCTATTTTTAGGCTGCAACATAATTAATAGGAACAGAATGTGATTGTATGTATATTGTCAACAATTTTATACTCTGGTATAATAAGCAACAAGAAAATTCTTACCAAACCTGTATGTCTGGTTTCTTTGATGTATATGTATGATACAATATAAAAACTCATGGCTTCTTTAAGAATACTGAAATACAGCTAATCTTCCACGAAACCCACAATGAATTTTATTGATGTGACTGTTGATTCTAAACCCTTCAGTCATGATATTTTTATAAGCCGTTGGGAACAACAAGTCAGTCAGCTGACAGGTGTTAGCACTGTGAATAAAAAATTGAACACTCATAAGAACATATCTGGTTTTGCTTTCAGATATTTTCTTTTAAACAAGATATACTGTACACTTGTATAGTTAAGTATGCACTATGCAATATATAGCTGGAGGTTTTACAGGAACTGTAAACACCACCGTGCCCTGTGTCAAATATGATGAGCCTTGATAGTTGTAATCCATACCCTGAAACTACTCCTCCCTTATTATTTCCAAAGAGGCCCCGGAGCTCCGTGTCTGAATCCTCCAAACACAGCAGGAGTAGAAATCCCATTTTGGAAAGCATTGATTATTCTGGCGTGAGCATGCTAGGTATGATTTCTTCTGTGTTTGTGAAAATGATTTGTGTATGATATGTAAAGCACATCCAAAAAAAAAAATGGGGATAAACACGCACACCTGGGAAATCATATGATGAATCTGTTTGGCCACGCAGGAAAGCTGTAGATATCCAAAACGAAGTAGGTTCCTAACCTGACTGCTGAACCCAGGCCATTTCTGTGTTCCACCAGTCAGCCCCACTGCCTTTATTTTAGCTGATGAATGGCTGGCTGACTTCTCTGACACCCACCCTCTAGGTTGAAGTAAATCCCAAAAGACCTAGACTGCCTGCAGCCCCAGGTTCAAGACAAACTTAAGACAGTCAGAGAGAGTGTAGGCCCCTTCCTTCCGGGACTTCTCCGTGCAGCTGTCCAACGGTGGAGAGCATGCCTCAGGCATACACTTCACTCAGTAGAGACCCTATCAGACAAATATTACAGTAATCCAAAGGTAATACATTAGCCCATATATCAAGGGACTCCTGTTTGTGATAAATACCTCTACTGCTTTTATGCCTTTGCCAGTTGCTGGAAATTGCATCAACCATACTGCTAACCTATCATTTATCTCATTAGTGTTTCATCTGGAAGTTATGCATGCAGTATTTTATCTTAATCACACTGCCCAGAGGATTGTTCCTGTGTTTCTTTTGTTTTCTATTTTCAAGGTGATTTTGTTGGTGTTTGAATAAAAATAATAGAAAAAGCCATCACAGCATACAGCTTGGACACTGTTATGACTGCACTAAATATGTACTACGGTATATAGAAAAGGAAAATGCACTGCAATTTAAATGGAATGCTTATATAAAATGATAAGAATCCTTCTATTTTCCTTGACAGAATAGTGAGGTTTCGCAAACCAAACCTGTTTAGTCTTTTTGCATGCATATCCCAAATGAAAACTATTTATTTTTCAATATGATTTTATAGAATAAGGACCCACAATCTCAAAATATGTATTAAAAAATCTCTATTGAATCTAGATGTATACTTACATTTATGTATATATATATATATATATATATATATATATATATATGTATATATATATATATGTATATACATACATACATACATATATATGTATGTATAAAAATATTTTACTTGAAAATTATACAATGTATGTCAATATAATATAGCATGTTTTTAATTTGTTCCCCTACAATGCATCAGTTTGTTTAGGAAAAAAGTAGATTAATCCAAAATATAAATACTATGGGATGTATGTTACTCTGTATAGATGTATAGACAAATTGCAAACACTGGGATTTTTTCCAGTAGTGTTTAAAAGCTTATCCAGGGTCACGTCCAAATATATCGGCTGCAGTTTATTTCTTCGATGAGTGGGAAGCCAAAATGGAACACTTGAATATGTTTTTTTTTAGTATACAGAAAACTGCAGAGTTATGTAAAAGGAGCTGGACTTAATTTATGAAGGGACTGATCAACGCAAAGGGAATGCAGATAACAACTACTGGTCAGACACATTTGTTGCACCAGAAATAGAAAAGTAAATATTGTAACTATTGTAAGTAAGTGTTGAATTCAGTAAGACTGTATCCAAAGTACTTGTCGTGGCAGACCAAGGATGGCAGACTACAAACCTGAAGCGTATTACAAAAAAAATATGTATTTTTCTGTACATGTGCCATCCTCCTTAAAGAATGCAAGAGTAGATGTTAACTAAACGTGTTAATCAAAATGTTAGGATTTTAAATAGAAGTTGTGGATTGCACCATGAGGAGTATTTCAGATGAATCTACAAGTGTATATGTATATATTTATTCTGAGGAGCTATGAAATAAAAGAAAAACACATCGAAATAGAAAGAAAGAAAGACTAAAGGAATGTAAAACACATGTGGTGTGCAGCATATGCAAGCTGCACTAGACAATTTGATTTTTTTAACTGCCATCTTAAAATACATCAAGATGTAGGCTTTATTTTAAACTCAGCTGCAAAATGTGCATCTGTCAGTTTCTTCCATTTTGTATTCACAACTCCTCACCAGGAGTTTTAGTTTGGCAGCAGTCTTTCAGCAAGATTGACAAGTAAGTAGACAATATGATGGCATCAAAAAGTGCCAGATGACAGGTCTGCTTGGCAGCCCTGTTCGACCTAAATACATTTCTTGTTCCTGGCATAATTTAATCTGGAAAAAGGAAGACAAAATGCCCTGATGAAACTGTGAACTGAAATTGCATATAACATTAACATGAATCCGATTTACTTTGTACATCATTATCATGTATATTTTTAATCTGAAAGTTGTTTGCAGTAATTGTGTTCTGATATGTATGCAAAACTATTGTTGATAGTTTTCAGACTTTCCTTTACTACTATGAAAAATGATAGGTGTTTTTTGTTTTGTTTTTTTACTGCTCAGAGACCCCTTCCTTCTCTAAGTGGCATCCTAGATGAAATCCAAATAACAAAACAAACAAACAAACAAACAAACAACAAACAAGAAGTAGAATTTCCCTTCAACACAGTATGAGAAAACCAAATAAGTCACTGTGAAGTAGAAAAAATTGGGCTATTTTTTGCAAATATAAAAAAATATATATTTAGTTGTAGTTGTAGCAGCTTAAGTTATACTTTGCTTGCCACAGACTTTGTCTGTCTTTAAATGGTGTAGATTTGTGATAATGATTTTAGATATTGGCTTTTTAATAAATTGCTACTCTATGGCATAGTGCATTGTACTTGGTTAACTATTGTCAGTATGCAGCAGCACCATTGAAATGTGAGGAATTTGAATTGGAAAATAAGTGTTAATTCAATACTGAGGAGTATGAATGCAGTGGTTCATTCTGCTTGATTGTTGAGGACAAGCTGCTCGTTTTACTGCTTGAAATTATTGCTCCATTAAATGATGTCATGGTGTAAAGACTTCGGACTCAAACAAAGTAAGTTCTGGCATGCTTTACAAATCTAATACATTTTCATTAATGTTATGTTATGTGTTGAAATTTATAGCTCTTACTTTCCTCACAAATCCTGCTGTGTTGTTGGCCCTTGCCAGCCATGTGCCTTTCCTTCATCTTTTTTCCAAATCTAATTTAATTTCTTCAGAAATCACGACGGCCTCATGAATAGAATAACGAAAAATAGCACAATATTAATAGTGCAAGGATTGTTCCGTGTAACCCATTTTGTAACAACTAAGTATGAATCACTCGGTTACAGCTGTGGCTGTGTGTGACTACTCAGGTTGAAAGCAGGAAGCAACTGAAACATGTACATGCTCATTGTACTTAATTCTTTCAAAATATATCCCTTCCAACAAATGTTTTGTATGTAGAGACTAACCAGTACCAGAAATAAATGTCTAGTGTATGGCATTGACAAGGAAGAAAAACACAAAACTAGTTCCCTAGTCTATACACAGACATTTGAAATAAAACTTGGACACTGGAGAACCATCTTTCTCCCCTTCTCTCCTACAATTACAACAATGTTGTAACTGTGGGTATATAAAACATGCAGGAGTAGCAAGTCACATGAAAGACAGGTTTTTTGCACTTTAAAAAACTATTTTATTGAAGTGTATTAATCCAAACTGACAACAATTCTAGTAGTCTTTTATTAACTACAGCTACAGTAGTTTTACAGCAGAGCAATGCGTCTTTTAAAATGCTCTCCTAAATTTGTAATGTAATGGGTGCCCATATCAGTGTGAGACATGGTTAAATGACAGGTCCTCTGCCTTTTTTAAATCTTCTGAAAAGGAAACATATGCAGCTATGTATCACAGTACCTCCTTCAGCCATTGCTATATTGCCCCAGCTACAATAGCTCTTTTCAATAGACTCTTTTCAAAATTATAATTGTATTTAATTTCCAACATGGCATTGGAAATGAGTGTAAACGAGCAGTTTAAGCATTTTCTTCATAGCAACTCTTGGCAATAAAACTGACCATGTTTCAATAATTCTTACTTGGAATTATCAGCACCTTTTAGAATGAACTGGAGTTGCTGCCCAATTTAGTTGACCATTTTCAATGTTTATTTTTCTGTTGTTGTTTTTTAATCAATACACAGGAAGCACTAATGCAAACAAGAGGATGCAGCAATTATTCTTTCCTTTCAATATAGAACATGTTCAGGGATGTTGTTTATGCAGAATATAAAAACTTAGCAGTAGCTTTCAGCAGAGGCAGAAGAAAAAGCATTTTCAGAGAGGGCTTCTTCAAACAATTTCCAACAATTGTTAAAAATATTGTTTTTTGTGTATGTAACACAAAAACCAAGTTAGTTTTTAATAATTTTTTTTGCAAGCTGGAATCAGTAAAATGTATTCTGTATCTCTGGACTAAAAATATAAATGGAAAAAGGACAATGATGATGACAGTTTTTTATAAATAAATGATAAATTAATACATACAGATTTTAAATGGGGGAAAGAATACTGTTTAAACTAAAAACTTGGATTCTGAGCCTCAGAACCTAGAATTACTACTACTACTACTACTAGCTGCCATTTTATTTGTATAGTTAAATTTTATCAAAGTGAAACAGAAATTACAGGTTATACCCTTAGGGATTCTAAAACACTTTTGATTTACATACAACTTGTTTTATGTTATTAATACTTAAAAAATATAGTTAGCCATGTTATTGACGATATGTTTATAGGTGATATGAAGCTACCCCAAGCGGACACGTTCATATGAAATATAAGGCTTCCTGGGTGGTAAAGGCACTTGTATTCACCTTGTATTCACATTACCCTCCGAGGTGTGGAACATTTCAGCACACGGCCCGGAGTGGGTTATCTCTTATATAGGTGTGAATGTTGACATGAGAAGATACTTTAAAAAAATTATATATATATATATATGTTTTCAATGCTTTGAATGAAAACAATGTACACTGTAAATGCTAACACTTATAAAATACAACAACATGTTGCTCTTGTGGACTCCTGGATTCTGGGTTAACCAGGAATCCTCATTGCTTGTGCCTGGGCTCTTTGGAGAACAGTGGCATCTCCACACAGATACTAACAGCCAGCTGCCGTGTCAGCAGAGAGACCCTCGGTCAGTTTGCTCCACTTCTGTCCCTCCCTGGGAGGTATGTGTTTACCTTGTTATAGAAGTGGCTTAACCACATAACTACAACTAGAACATCCATAATTCACTACTCCCAAGGTGTAGGCATAACACTATTCACGTCACATGACTGTCGGCGGTGGTAGTGGTTGGGGGGGGGGTTTATACAAAGGCTAGGCCACAGTGCAGTGGCTGTATAAACTGACTGTGGTCTGTCTCTTCATAGACAATTGAAACAGTGCTTTTTCTATGTATGTAATGTCTATCTGTGCTGGAAGTAAGTATGAACCATTACATAAATATCAGGAACATTAATAAGCCAACCACTTTAGGGAAGTGTCTAGTATGTGATCATAAGGAAAAGATTAAAGTAATATGAAAACCTTTAGAATCTGAGATGTTCTGTTTATTCAGTTTAAGACATGTATCAAACTTCAATACAATACAATACTATGGCTATCTTTGCAAATGTCTTTTAGTTATCTTTGAATTTATGGGAAATAAACCGCTACTGACAGTATACATGTATACATATATAATGTATGTGTGTGTTTATTCAAATCATAAAAGCATAATCTCCATTAATAAAATAACTACAATTTCCCTTAATTAATGCTTACTATACATTGCTGTCTACCCAATGTGTATGTGTTAGTGCATTTTTCTAATACTATATAATTACTGCTGTGTACTCAGGTTCTGATTTAAGGTTCTGCTAACATTATATAGGCCTTTGAAGAATAGTGTGAAAAGTCTGCAAGAGACAGATACTTATCTACAGAACTGATAACTCTGAAAAAGAACACATTTACAGAGACAGGCTTTGAATTACTCTCTTTTTAACACATATCATCTGTGTTGTGCTTATCCAAGTTTGTGGTAGTTCTTATTTTTCATTTGAATATTAAAACAAACTCCCATTAATATGAGAAGCATTTAAAAGTGTCTGCACAACAACATATCAGTTCTAAAATCTACAGCTTAATGTATAATATTTATAATTCGGTTTTATGAATGTTTACTCGGAATGTAATTACCTACTCTTTTAGACTCACAGCTGTGTGAGAAACATATTTTACTGCCTGCTAAGCCATTGCCAAAAACATGAGCTGTTTCAGCTTTATTTGTCAATTATTAAATCATAATTAGAAATGTGTATTGCCATTAGCAACAAACCTCATGTTCGGTTTTGATAGGTCAGTAACTCTTCTCCTACTTCTACTATCTAGATTTGGAAAGTGTTAATTTAAATCATTGTGATATGCCTAGATTCTATTTCCCCATTTAGCTAATAAAGTGCATAAATGATTCATGGCAGCCATATACATAATTCATAATTAAATCACAGCTTGATGGAGTGGAATTTATTAATTGTGAAGACACATGTGCTGCCATAATATACTAATTTATTTCTTTAGTTTTTATTGGCACATTGCTCACTCAGCTGTAATCAGCTGCTGTGTCTAGTTACCAAGTTGCAGTAACACATTGTTACAACAAATTATCCGTACATTTAGATAGGGCAATCTCTTAGTGATGGCCACAATATGCATTTGCCTTAAAAACTTAGGGGGGAATTTCATTTATTGAACTTGTCACATTGCCTTACTAAGTAATTATTTTAAACACCCTTAAGATTACAGCTAATGTATTCAAGAGCTGCAGAGCTGCAGGGCTCCTGTCTGAAAGTGCAGGCCTTTCTCTCAGTCCATTCTTTGCCCCGAAGAACCATTTGATATGGTATTTGGAAACATGCAGACCACGCAATGCATTGAGTTCAAGAAGCTTGTAAACATTGTGTTAACCTCCCGACCCGACTGCCTGGGCTATTTACCTCATCGCTACAATGCGTCTTATGTTTTTATCTGGTCATTAGTTATATTATTATCTATAGCTATTATCTGTAGTAGGTTTGTCAGTCTGTCTATCTGTGTATCTGTCTCTTGTTATTACTATCACATTTTTTAGATTCAAATTACAGAATGTACTAAACTTTTACATTGTAACCTTGTGCTATAGTTCCAAATAAAGCAAAGGAGTACAATAATACCAGTTACTAAATATAATACAAAAGTAAACTTCGCATCAGTTTGTTTTTCTAACCATTTTATTATTGAGTTTCTACAGGTCTAAAAATTAAATTGTTAAATTGTTTTTTGGAGCATTCTGTCTAATATGACCAAGGACAGAACACTTGTAACTCACTGCATTTAATCTGTGTGCATAAACATCTTCTAGCGCATGTCATTTGTACTACACTATACACTATAGTAATATTATTATTTTTCTTAGAGCCAAACAAATTCTGTTTACAAACTGAAAAAAAAGTTGATATGTGGTACTCATGGCCTTTTAGTATTCATGAGAATCTGGTACAATCTATTGATTCAGTATCACCCAATTTCTCTGTGACTTATACTTCCCCTAATTCCCATTACCAGGAGCACAGTACCCTTATCAAGGGAAACAATAAGCCAGTTGTCGGAGGGACTAAAAATATGAGGAAGCATCTCTAGACGCATAGGAACTCATGACTTTCTGGTCGAAAAACTATGTTCAGTCCTCCTTGTGACCTCTGCTTTCATGTGGGGACGTAACGTGTGAATGTTAAGCTAAATCTGATCAGTTCTCAGATAAATCAGAAAATTGAATCTTGCTCATTTCATAAGAGGAGCCCAAAATAGAACCCAGCTCCCCTACTATAAACCTGTCACAAAGATATGTCTCTTGCAATGATGGCACCAGATTTTTTCATTCTCCGCTATCGCTTCCTTTCTGTTATGTCTCTCTGCTCTTTTAGACAAAGGGTAATAAAGCTATAAATTGTGTGTCCTGTAGAAGGTATAGACATTCTGTCTTAGAACTGCTGTTAAAACTGCCATAAACCACCCTCAAAGTCTTAGATAGAGATTTACAGTTATTTAACATCCGCCTCGTCCCCTAAATCAGTGTGATAAGAGAATTAAGTGATGGCTATAGCCTAGGTTCTTTGTCCTTAGTCTATTGATTTTTTTTTCCAGAGGAGTCCCGTATGATATATTTATTGAGCTCTGTATTTGCTTCATGTTTACAGAATAGTATGTTTAACTTCTTTGATTCACACATTTAAAAAATATCTATATTTAGCAATCCAGTAATTTGCTTCCAAGTACATATTGCTATATGTGTTTCTTGGCTTGGCTTACTCAGATGAAACTGAGCTTCTCCAGGTGGTATCAGACCTCTCTTGCATATGTATTGTGTCTTTCAGCAGTTATATTCAAATTGATAATGAACCAAGATTTGTGCAGAAAAACAGTGACTTGATTCCTGCGGTGGGGTAAAATACTGACCCCTGCAGGTGGCACACTATACTCCATTGCTACTGTTTGTTTTTGTTCATTTTTGTACGCCAGTGTTCTAATTCAATATCTGATGCCAATATCAAAAGGTTGGTAAGCATATTCATTTTAAACTTTGTTTTTGTTGTTTACAACACTAGCGTGTGCAATCTTGTTATATATTCTTGATATGGTATAAAACCAAATGTTTAAAAATATGACATATAACATAACCTACATGCAACCTCTTTTGATACCTTCCTCCAGAGTTTAAAATGTTCTGTAATGTCTATATTTCAAAGTCATATCTATCAGTCTGACAACCAAGTACTTTCATATTCAGTGAGTTCATGGAATTGAAGATGGGCGATTACAAGATCATTTTCTTCTATACACTCAAGCTATATAAGGCTATCTGGTGTCCTACCACTTACTTGTAAGTTGTTCACATAGTTCTGACACCATTCTTGCCCCTTGACAGGAGACGGGGCATTAGGAACAGAATTATATACTATATCATAATGGTTACTAACGCTGCACAAAAACTACACAAAACTACAAGAAACAAACCACAACAACCTAATTCAAATGCTGGTATGGGTAAAGCACTGCAGATACAAAATATTTCTTGGTAATTGAGCTCAGCCGTAAACCACATCAGACATGTGCACAGTGCATAATTCTGTTTTCAGGATGCAAGAGTATGTTGAAGGGGAAATCTGGATTCTGAGCTTTCAGAAGCCTTTGGTGTTGCTCCACTCTGGGGATGGATTTGTGACAGAAAACAGCAGATCCCACCATCTCGGTGTACCTGTTAATTCTTGTTTTTCCTGCTCTGTTAAGCTTGGTTCACACAAACATTAGCCCCAAGCATCTTAAAAATCAGCTTCATCGCCTTATTAATTCCTGACAGTTGGCTTCTTAACAAAGACACAGTGAATATAATTAAATCATATTTACCTTTGATTCCGAGCCAGCTTTGTAATTAATTAATTCACCCAGGGTTCATTTGAATTATATATATAAAAAAACTTTGTACTTTGGGGACGAAAAACAACTTTTGGAGCCGCGCCTCCCCCTCCCTGTTGCACTAAGTAAGAAGTTAAGTGGTTTTTTACATTAAATAATGGCTCCAGTCATCTTCTTGCCTTTTAACAGCTTAAACACCCAGAGCCTATAAGCTAATGTTTGTGGACAGCAGTTTTTTTACACATTAGTTTACCCTTTAATTTTTCACTGACCTTTGCTATGAAGTGGGAAGAGTATTATATTTGACATTGTCAACTTGCTGCAACAAAAATAGCTTTCCAGACCCATGGTGTTTAGTGAATACAGTCCTTATCTTAAAGGCTTCGGCCTAAGGACCACGATAATTATTCAGTATCTAATGGAATCTAATGAAGAGAGCTTTATAATGCAGTTTTTAATAATTGTCAGAAACTTATTCAAAAGCATGTTTTCTTTTAAGAGTATTATTACAGCAAGTGACCGAGGATCTGAGAAGCTGCTTACAAAGTGTGAAGTGTAATAATAATAATTATAATAATTATCATCATCATTATCTGTTTTTGAATGTTGATGCTTTCTTTTCGAAACTCTGATTGGAAAGAAAACGCCCAGTCTGCTATAAATATTTCTTATAAATGGTATGTGTGCCTGCTGTTCCGCTGCTGTTTTTAATTCCCTTTTTTCCCTGAGATAATCCTTAAGTGTTGGCTAAAAACAAGGGGCATTCTCATCGATCAGCCTTCAGAAGGAACTAAATTTATTCTATACCTTGTTTACTGCGCTGCTACAAAGTAAAATATAGCTATATTGGTATTTTATAAATTACCGCCATGAAGTAAAAAGCATCTGAAACCACTTTCGTAAATTATTGTCAATAAATAATAATGAATCACTTATGAAATTGAGTGGTTCCTGATTTACTATTCCAGGCTGACTACACTAGAAAATATTACCATGAGAGCCTCCAGGATTTGGTAGGGTCTTATACTCATTCATCATTTGACACTCAAATGATGTTAAATGCTTGGGACTATTACATCATGTAACAAGAGCAATGTCTTTCATTTTCTTGTGCTATTGTCTATATTCCTATAAGACCTTTCAAGATTTTAGTAGTTGTTCCATTATTTATTTTGAGGGGGGTTTTCTTAGCTGTGTTATTCTTCTATTGGCAAAGTGAAATGACAAAACTATATAATAGAGACTTTTTAAATTACTAAAAGCTTCCTAAAGGAGTTTATCCTTTTTTTGGGTCAGTAGGAAAAGATGCTGAGATGTTTTCATTATATATCAACACATATTACAGAGGCCTTCTGAATGTCTTACTTTTCTTTACTTGATAATATATCATCTTTGTTTAATACTGCTTTAAATATGATTGTATAATTTCTTGTGTGAAACAGCTCAGAGTGAGGCATATTTACAATGAGTTACAACAGTCTCTGGGAAACATCTGGCCTTTAATAGCAGCTAGGATGTTTGCTGAGCTCTAGCGCATATTAATTCACTCTGATTTTGCATCACCAGGTATGCCCCACACACAGCTATAGGCAGCGGTTTGACTTTAGTGAGTTGTGAAGGGGGCACATCTTTCTGCCCCGCAGCCACTCCATCAGAGAGCATTGAGTGGTCAGCAGATTAACAGGCTTGCAAATTAAGACTGCACTTGCATTTATAAAAACATATGCTTCTCCGTAATGGTTAGTGGTATTTATCTTCACCGTACCAAACAATTAGCTAGTAAAAGCATGAATTATCTGGCCTGAACCTGGGGATATTCAATTGTTACCATGGCCCTCTTTTTCCCCCCTTTTCTTGGCCCAGTGGAAGTAATTTATTTTAGCGTGAAAAGACTTGTGATAATTTCTTGGCAGGGCTAGGCAAAAGCCCTTCGTATCGAATGCTTCAATGCCGTTTGCACGAAGTTCATGACCCTGGAGCAATGATAAATGTCAAGTACAGCAAATGTCCTGTAAATAAGGCACACCATTGCCAATCCACCCCCCCCCCCTCCTTGTTGACTGCCAAAGCAGAAAAGAACGAGTGTCCAGATCTCACTCTGTCTATTAAGAAAGAAGGGGAACGCATTTTGTTTTTGTGAACATCGCTGCCCAATAATTGATTAAAATAACTTCTATAATTACTGTGGTAATCATTCATGGATACAAACAGACCTCAAGAAATGTGTTTTTTCCATTAATATAAATTTACTTGAGGTTTCATTAAATTCTTTGCCAGAACTTTAGCATGAAAATAAAATTATCAGATGACCATCATGACCATAATAAAGTTTACTCAAAATTCTATTAATTCGTTTTTTAAGGTCACAAACAAAGTGATGATCAGTAGTCAGCTTAAACTAAGTCACAATTTAGTTATCTCAGGACAAATTAAAACTTTTACTTAAAACTTTTTACTTAAAACTTAAAAAACTTAAAAAAAAAGTATTAAAGTACTTACATAGGTAATTATTATCCCCTTCATTAAAAGATGGTTTAAAATATTAGTAAAGATAGTATATATTTATATAAATATGTTAACACAGTGCTGCCACCTTATGGTATCTTCTATGGAAGTTGATGTGAACACAAATCCGAACATTTTGATGCCCTCTTGTGGCTACAAATAAAATATTTATACAATTGTTGAAGCTCAAATTCAGTTGGCATAGATTAATGATCATGAACAGGTGATCTTAGTTTTAAATGTGTAATTAGCGCCCACATCCAAGCTATAGTGTGCAGTGAACACGCATCTGGTAAACGGAGATTAAGTGCGTGGTGAAGTCTCAGAGCATGAGGCTGGCCTCTCAGATTCTCCCTATGAAGACAAATGCTCCGTTGTTTGTGTTAATTTGGGTGCGGCGGCTCCAGTGAAACCCAATAGAATGACTGTACTAAAACCGTAAATGTTTTTATTTTCTCTACAATCTCTGACTTAGCAGCAGAAAATCAAAGAGGCCCTTCCAAATTAAAATTCCAGTTCAGCAGATTGTAAGTAAAGCAGAACAGTCAGGGAGGGTAATGCACGTTCCTCACCACACATTTGAGAATTTTCTCCAAACGATAACGTTTTTATTTTTAAAGGTGAAAGTTTAATTCCCTCCTGTTATAATAGACAGGGCATGGAATATGGCAATGGCGATGATATTTTGAAAGCTATCCTATTCATCTGATGACATTATATTCAGTACATCTAGGACAGTTGCTGTTATTTCTTTTTCTTTCTTTTTTCCCTCTTCTCAGGCAGCACACATACCTTACCCATGCGCTCATTTCACATATGCCTGGCTGGAAGAGAGCCAAGGGACACATGTTGGTTTCTGAGATGGACGGACAGCCTGCTCTCTCACTAACCAACTCACACTGATATTTCATAATACGTATTGAATCAGCATGTAGATGATTTTGAACTGTAATGTTGGCCTGCTTTTACTTGACTTTTTGGGGCATTTCCTTGACATCAGTCTCAACCTTTACGGCAGAAAATAATAATTATTCTGTTTCTTTTTAAAATGTCTCGCTCTCTTCCTACTGGGATTTTCTCTTAGCAAAATGAAAAGGCCTGCTTTATACGATTAAGAGAGTTATTTCTGGGAAGTGCTGTAAATCACGGGCAGTGTTGTTTCATACATAGTTATGATGAACAGTGTTTCCTGTTGTTGGGGGAAGCTGAAGGTTATACCAAGATTAAAATGACAAAACCCCTCTTCTTTTAAACCAAGTAACAAATGATGTCATGTCTCCTGTTGAAACATAGTTAATAATGTAACACCTTGTAATGAGTTATTCCATTTTAATTAATATAATCTTTTGCTGAGAAGGTGCATAATTAATATTTCTTAGTACTCAAAATTGACATTATTCAGAGGAATTGTTGATGGTTCTTGTGAACATACACTGTCAGTTGCTATTATGGCTATGCCAGAGCTGTGTTGCACCAGTTATGCATGAATTGAAACGTAGATTAGTGAAAGCTTATGTCCTTACTAACCAATTTTACCTATTACTAATTTAGTCTACCACTCATCTAAAGCATTGTCAATCCAATATATATATATATAAAGCTAGATTAATTAGATATGTAATAACCAGGGCCCGATTTAAATAAAAAATGTATCTCTTGCAGAGGTATTAGCGACATTACTGCGAATGGATCCCCCTCAACTTTTGTGGTATCAAATCTAAAAAGAAGTGCACCACAAAGCCGTATTGACTTTGCACTGTCTAAAAGCCTGTAAAATGCGTTTGGCAAATGTTAAAGAAATATATGTTATATAAGCATATATCCACATACCTCCATGCCTTCTTGTGTGTGCAGTGAACATACTTACAATAACTCAAGTAAAGGTGTACACTAAAGAAATAAAAGAAATGTGGCTCCCAACGTCCATCCAACCATGTACTGGTTAGGCCCACGCAGGCAAACTGTGGGCTAAGTGGGCATATTCACCGCCAACACAGCTGGGCCAATGTAGGCCGTATATGATGGATTTTGTACATATTATGATACATTTCAGTTTATTTAAAATAAGTACAATAATGTCTCAGTCAATACATGAATTGACAATGTAATATCGTCATTAATACATTGTTCATGGGGAAAACAATTATCGACACCATTATAATATTGTTTGTGTTTGCATAAAAGTATATCATAAATATATGTGTTTTTATATGTTTGAAAATATTAATATTTTCATGTAAATCTTGGTTTAACATTTTGGGACATTGGTTTTATGTACTGTGAAATGTATCCACCAGTCTGAAAAAAGCCTTAAGAAAAATGACACCATCACCAATAAATCAGAAATACTGTGCTGCAGCATAGTTCAGGGAACAATCTGAGCATAATCTGAAAATATAAAATCACTTATTTCTGTTTCAAGTAAAATATTAAAAAGTAACTTCTTACTATAGGTTCATACTTTTTTATCTCTTGCAAATTCTAAAATGATCTAATCATTCCATTAGGCTACTGCTTTGTAATCATGGCGAAAATAAAATAAACATGGGTCCGGATTAAAAAAGAAATATTCGCATGCTGGTGACATGATATATTTCGAGAGAGTCGCAGCTCCGAATACCGTAGCACCACTTCTGGCTTTATTAAATCTGGTGTGACTTCCCAAATGGGCAGGCAGCCACAAAGCCACTGCGAGCCAATCACATCGGTTGTTAGTTTTTTCCCTTTCATCTTAAAGTCTTCCCCATTATGTTAATAAAAACATCCGGGTTTTATTTTCTATAATGCTTGTAAAACGCTGTGCCGAAATAGGCAGATCTTTCCAGTTAATATTGCAAGATGTTAAAAACAAAGCATTTGTTTACAGTGGCTCCATAAATGGAAGCACCAATTATTATGCTAAATTGCGTGTTTATTTTTACTTTATTATTATTATTATTATTTAACCAATTATGGCTTGTTCAACCACTTTTAAAATGTAATGGGCACAGATCTGTTATGTTCTGACTTAGGTATATACACAGCTATATATTCATTCTCCTAGCAATGACCGCACGTACAAGACACTGGAAGAATTTATAGGCAGCTGGCTGGAGGCTGATTAGGGTACTGCTTGTAAAACGTATTTTGGCATGTACAAGGGTTTTACTGGTGCTCTCTCTGTCAGACTACAGCAATACATCAATAACAGGATGAGGCTGGGAGACATTTTCTTTACTATGTTTAACTCCACAGGGTTTTATTTCAGGGGACATTCATACTGCAGGCAGGCTCCCAAGAATTTTAAATATGGCTGAACATTTACTGTTTTTCTGGTAGGAAAAAGGCTTATGATAATTCATTAGCAATATCTCAGCGAACAAATATTACTCTCTTAATTATGCTTCTAAAGTGATTTAAATTTTAAATTAATTGCTTTATGTACTATACAGTTTTACCTTAAACTACTATAGTTACCTACAGTGCTTATAGAATGTTGACACCCACTTCTAAAATGTTCGCTTTTTGTTGCCTTATAGCCTGGAATTAAAATGCAGTAAAATAGTTTTTTTATTTTCAATTTATCTATACATCCTATTGGACAACTTTCAAGTGAAGAAAATATTTTAGAAATGTGTGAACATTAATTCCAAGGTCTTGAATATCCCTCAAATCATCCAAAGAATGCCATCCCTACTGTCAAGCATGGTGGTGGCAGCATCATGTCATGGGGATGTTTCTCATGGGCAGGGACTGGTCACTTGTCAGGACAGAAGAAAAAAGTATAGAAAAGTCCTTGAATGGTTTTTTAAAGAAGAATGGTCAAATATCTCTACAGATATGGGGTTTAGACTTTCTATAGGCACTGTGTATACATATGTATATCTATTTGGAAATACCTAGTAAAGTTGTGTTATACCAAAACAGTATAATGTGTCATGTGTGGTGAAAATTTGACTAGATCCACATAAATTGACAGCTTTCATTTTTTTCATGCATATATTGTATACATGCTTTTCATAGTTTTATAACTTCTATAACAAACTTCACTTCACATCTGACCCTTTATCACCTCCTATACTACAGAAATAACACGTGTTTCTCTAGAAAAGCAGGTTTTATCTTGCCTAAAATAAGACAAGCACTCATCCAACCAAAGTCTGGACCCCTTCCAAACTTCACAGTGCCTCACAGGAAGTCTCCGTTAGGTCTGCTACCTGTCACCTTACTTCCAGAACGATTTGTCACAGCCTCATCTGACCAGAACAATTACATTAACAAGCACCGGAAGGACTTAGCTGTCAAGTCTGCTGATACTATATGAAATCTTTATTAAATCGCAATTATAAAATGACAGTCCTATCCCTATTTTATCTCTTTGATATGACTTGGATACATGCCACTGTCACATGAATGAAGTTTAGTCACATTTCAGTGCATTGCCCCTGTTTTCAAAAAGGGACTACTGACCCTTGGGTAGCCCCTATGCTAAAAGGTACCAGAATCAGGGACGCATCTGAGTATAACATACAAATTATGAGGCCTCCTTTCTAAAGGTATACAGTTGAGGACATGTTGGAGAGTTCCCTGTTCATCCCTCGATAGAGTATGTCTTTCCAGGAAAAAACTTAATCATATTGTGTCTAATTGTGACAGGTATTATCAGTGTTCTTCTACCAATAGATACCTGTCATCTACATCTACACAGCAGATTTCCCTAAAGTTTTAATTTTTTTTTTTTTTTTTTGTGGAAAACTTTAAGGAACACATTGAAGTAACAGTCAGGTACAGAAATATAGCATAGGATTTCCATTTACACTGACACTGACTGGTTTAGATTTACACTTCCCAGTGTGCTGTGTAAACCAATATTATTAAAAGGATTTGTTTGTTAATTAAAGCCGAACAACTAAATTATGCTCTTGATCCGTTGTGTTCTAGAGACATGACTTCATGAGTAATAAATGGAATAGGAGGGTAGTATGGCAAAGGGTATGATCAAGTATATTTGTTAAGAGAAAATAAAAAGTCAATTATTATTAATATGTAATTAAAGGATAGGAAAATGTGAAATTACCCTGCAGATTTAAAATGCTACAACTGTGAAAGTATTTTTTAAACTGTTCACTAACCATTCATCAGGAATATTATCAAGCACGTTCAATAGGAAGTGTATAAACAATTACTTTATACAATTCACAGAGGTGCATTAACATTATTTATGGCTTTCATGTAAAGATATAAATGGGGGGATCAGTGCACACAAAAATCAAGTTTTCTCATGGGTACTATGTAAGTCACACTGCTTTATATTAAATCACTGACGCAAACAACAATAAGTATGTCTGCATATGATAATAAGCTGGCTTAAAATATGCATTGTACTTAGCTTTGTGTGATACTGGTACAGAGACATATGCAAAAAAGGCACAAGAGCTCCTATAGGATCAATAAGTGCTGCCAGTTTTTGAATTTATGAAGGCATGTCATCAATCAATTAAGAATGGGTGGTTTTAAGTGCTTAGAAATGCAAATGAGCATTATAACTAAATTAGGAGCCATACAATAATTCTGGTACATAACCCAAATGGCTGGGGTTTTTCTTGGAATATTTGAATTGAAATTACAACAGTTTGTTAAGCTAATTTTGTCTCAGTGATGAACAGGGAGAAGCAGCTGAATGAGAGGAGAATGACAATAAGAATCGGTTTATTTTTATTTGTTTTAAATAATTTTTTGAGGTGGGAGTGTGGCTGTGCCTTTCTCAATGATTTATTCTATAAACTGGCATAGCTGAAATTATTTAAATCCATTCCATCACATTAATGCTGCTATCTATTGACAATTAGCTGGTTTAAGCCAAGTTTTAATGAAAGGGCTTTAGTCCATCAGCATCTTTCCCATAGCTTCTGTAAGCCTTCCGTGCAAGTGTACAGACATGCATCACATGGGTGTGACCTGACTCAAATGTAACTGTTTACTTTTGTAGTGTATTTTGTGAAAAATAAATGTAGGCAGCAAAGTTCTGCACCACAAATAAACAGAGCATAGCAGAACCAATAGTGACACCCCCAACCCGGCGAGCAATAAAAAAGGAAACTTGAAAACAGTAGAGGTTAAAGGTCAGTTAACTATATTCTTTCTGTAACCTAAAGTTTGGTTAAATGCCTACTTGTGCAGGCAGCATATCATTCAAATGATGTGTGAGAATTATATGTAGTAGAACAGCAAGAAACAAATGGCTTGACAGCCTCTTCAGTAATCTATAAAACTATTTACTTCACATAGGTGGTTGGCATTGAAAAGCAAGGGAGCCGAGCCCCCTCTCTGATGGAACAGAGTTATTTCTGAGAGCGCTCTCCCCATGCAGAGCACTCAAGAGGTGTAGCTTTCAAAACGCTGCTGATAATCATACATATTCTACTCAGCAGCACGCCATAAATCTCCATCCCTATTTCATCTCTGAGCTATTCATCAATCACCGTGCAGTTGGCTAAAGCACAGGCTGTTTCACAATATATCAAATTAGCACCTTTAATGTTTACCGGAATAATCTGAAAAAGTAGAATGATATGAAATATAGGGGTTCCTTAAATTAAAACCCGAATCAGAATTATTCCCTGTAAAACCTTATATCTTTTGAAGTTTTTCCCCCTCTTGAATCATCTTTGCTGGCTGTTTTTTTTTTTTTAATTATGTCATTTTCATGCTCTTTACCATTTTCAATGGTTTCTCTATTCACTATTAAAAACAAATTAAATATTTTATAATAAATAAATAAGTGCAGTATGTGGTCCAAAGTGTCAGGCTTTTTACAATATGTAGATACGAAAACACAAAAAATAAAAATACAGAAAGAAAAGTTACTACATTTTGTAGTGACTAGCAAACACGCTAGCATACTAGAGGGCATGTCAACTTGTCATTAATTCTTATGATTTTATGGGAGCATAAATTATACTTTAGAGGTGTACAATTTAATGATCATTTCTCAGAGCTGGGGTTACACTTTTCTGAAACATTTATTTAGAAATGGGAGAATGCAGCTATAAACTGAAAACATAACAAAACAAACAAACAACCAGGTGGGTGCTGTAAAATGTACATTGTGTGAAATTAAAATTGTCATGGTTCTAATGTTTCCATTTGAAAATGCAAGTCTGCAGTTAACAGATTTTTGCTTTAACAGATGGCAGTGTGTAAAAAAACATAACACTCTCTTTGTGCAATCTGATATGGCTTCACTACTGCTTTGAGAGTGTGAGAGTGATAGAGGTTTTTAGTTATACAGAGGGGAAGAATATTATTGATTTTAAAGTATTTATGAAAACAAACAACAACAAACCAAAGTCATTTTGCACAATTCATGAAACCTCTTAGTCTTACTCAAGTCTTATTTGCTTACCTGTTAACTGACAATGCGTGAACCATATCTTGACATTTCAAGTATTACCGGTGAAAGCACATTTTCTAAGTGCACATTGTGGTTGTCCAGCCTTTGGATTAGTTAGCATCAGAGCTCCAAAACAGAAATTGGAAATTAACAAAAATTATATATTTCGTAAGTGTTTCCACTTCTACTTTAATGATAGTTATGCATATGTACAGTAGAGTAGAGGTTCAAGCAATTAATCTATATTTCTTGTCTTTCACTTTTTATTTTACTCTTAAGCAGCCCCAGTTAACACACAGACAGACAGTGGTGAAACTCCTTTTTTCTCCTTTTTCTGAAAAACAAAGTGCTGAAGGATTTGTGGAAGTAAAATCCAACATCTCATACATCAAAGCAAGATAGTGTGGCAAAGGCAGACTCAAAACCATGCTGGAGTAAACTGTCTAAACCCTATGAAACAACTGAGGTAATTGAAACAATAACTTTCCTCGACAGGAATCCAGTTCAGATATACTATACACATACTACTACTATTCTTGAAATACTAATTTCAAAATGTAAAACTTATTTAAAATTTAAAAGCAGGGGACTCTGGCAGTAATTGAGTTTGTTGTAAACCAAGTAACTTTTCAAAATATATTTTTTAAAGGTGGTAATTATTATTCAATTTTGTTTACAAGAAAGAAACAACACTTGCTGGCATGCAATTCAATAACATCTTTGTAAGTTGGAATAGCTCAAGCAAAACAAAACTAAAAAATGGGGATGGTGATCAAGGCAATATTTTGCACCTTAAAACTGATGTGCTATTTGTTTCTGATTTGTGTGACTCCCTGCTTTGTCAACACAAAGAACTTGCATGCTCATATTTCTAACCATAGTCTAAAGGCCGCATCTGTTTGACTAATTTTTATTGGAAAGTAAACTACAGCAATGAAAGATTCACTACTTCAACAGTGCTCTATCTAGTGTGTTGGCTATCAAGAGGCTGACATTGAAGTCAATGCAATCCACATTACAGTATATCTCGTTTCACATTAAAGACACTTACATTATTGAATTTCTATTGACACGTATTTCTTTAAATAAAACTATTATTTATAAAATCATTAGTGGCAATTAGCTTTAGCTTCTTTCCATTCCTGACACAGTGTTCTATTAAACAGGTGTTACTGTTATAGAGGTTCTAAGCATTGTTAATGGAATATTTTGTGTTAAATATCATATAGTTTGTGGTAATAAATGGCAAAACTGTGTCTTTAGTTGTATGACACAGCCAATATATGTTATAGTGGAATTTAAACTTCATACTTAGAAAACCGCTGTATGGTTTTGTATTCTCCTTTAGAAGACACAAGTTTGAAAAAAGTGCCAGCAGAGTGTTGCAGTAGCTGTCAAAGAAGAAACACAATTTCAAACAAAACAAAGCAAAACACACAAGACTGAAACACAACCAATTTCCTTTTATGTGAAGAAATTTCCACAATAGAGCCAGTTTCCCTTTCTTTGCTTTCCCTATGAAGTGCGTCAATATTTGTCACATTTTTCCTGGGGGCGCTGGAGAATTAAAGCCAATAGGATTTAGAAATACAATTCACTTGTCAGGTGGCCGTGGATGCACTGCCTGTGACTTTGCCCAGCTCTACACTTACGACTTAAGCAGAAGCACTCTGCAAACACTAAAAGACCACATCCGTATATATCCTTTTTAGATTAAAAAACTAATTTGAAAAGATTAATGTATTCTATTCCAGTTAGCTTGAATCAGATACTGCTGTGCCGAAAGCCACATTGCCTCCTGATTATTGAATTTTTATGGCCTTGTAATTAATTGCAGATTCCCTGTTTTGTTCTATTTCTTTTTCTCTGACATTTTAATTTCGACAAAAAGCCATGGTCTCTATGCAGCCCTTCTCTGGAGATCCTAATGGCCTATAAAACAAAATGACTTATAGATATGGCATAGACTTCACTTGGCCAATGATTGTTTGAAACCTTGCTGATCACACAAAATTTAATTTTTTTTTCTCTCCCTCCTGAATTCATTTCTTGTCAATTAAATTGCGGCTACAGTATCCTGTCTAAAGAATGGGAATCTATCAATGTGTCATCAGCTGGTAATTCATTATTGAAGGCACCCTGGAAACTTTTCAAAAATGTTGTACAGCCCATTATTTTTTAAAGACTATTGTCATTATTTGACCAGGAGAACGTCCTTGGCTTGCATTGCATGTGTTGTATTTAGGGGCAATGAAAATCAATCCTAGCAGCAAGTGACTGGTGCTATATGTTCCAGGAGACAGGTTTGAATGCTTATATCAAATCAGAATCTTAAACTGCAGTGAAGAACATTTGTTTTCCAGGTGTCAGCAGCACACGTATCTTAGGCCCTGCTGTAGGCTGCTGTGAAGCAAACGTCAAAGAAATGCGCTGTGTGTGTGTGATTAGAAACTGTGACAAATATTACCATTACCACCTTGCAAAATTAAAGCTCTTTCTGTAATTGTATTTATTATTATTATTATTATTATTATTATTATTATTATTATTATTAATAATAATAATAATAATAATAATAATAATATAAAAATATCCCTTGGATTACATTTTCTTTTGCTATACACAGAAATGAATATGAATTATTAAATGCTCTCAGCTTTTTTGCATTGTTAGTGTAGTGGTGCAAACATTCACTAGGCTATAGGCACTTCCAAGTAAAAAACAATAAATCAATTTTTCTTTCCTTAGTGTGTTCTATTACCCACTTCCAATAAATCCCCCAAACCCTTATTTAACTTTAGATTTTTATTTTCATTCTAGGTTGAAAACTACAATCGGGCCTACATTGTTCCTAATATATTATATTAATGAACATGCATCTGCTTTAAAAATATATTTTTACAGTAGGGATGACTAATTACACATCTGTAATATAGATATTCATTTAAAGGAAGGAAATGTCTCTTTTGTTGAAGGTTGTAGAAGCTGTAATGCATCTTGGGAAACTGAATGTATTCCTTCTGCAATCCACAGATCTTTCTTATTATTTTCCAGCTGTAAATATATATATTCTTTGGGGAAAGATCTATCTAAGACTGTTTATTTATTAGCTTGCAGTTCTGCTTTGCTGTCCCCTTGTCATTGAGTTCGCTTCTGCTGTGTAAGCAGAAGCCCATACACAGCATATCACTTCTAAAACTTGGATCGGTAACCTTCAGCATTTCCTTGCATTTTCTATGCATTACTTAATGTTTGCAATGGTTACCATATTTCAACTCTAATTGGGCTGGGCTACAAAGCCATTTACGAGAAACTTGGAAGAAAGAGTTCCTATGTGACATCGTTAGACACTAGGATGCCATTTTCTATGAAAATATATTTTAATAGTGCTTTATAGTACCACAAGCACATTTCTTGATATATGCTTACCTTAGATTTGTAACGCTGTTAATTGAGCAAATGCTGAAACACATACATCTGCTATACAACTTACAACAAACTTAGCTTTCGATGTGCATTATTTCAGTGATCATGGATGTTTTCCTTTGAGTAAACATATCTGTGGGTTACAGTACAATCACAATGTTTGGTAAGAATTTCCTGTACTTACTAACAAAGTACTCAAGCAGAGCAAGGTGTCCTATACTGACAGGGATGTAATGTTAACATTTTAAAAGAGGAATAAGGAAAAATATGTGCTGGGCCCTCCTGTATGTATCCATCATTGGTGCAACCATTAAAACAGGGCACAATAAGAAGAATAGGGAAACAACACCTTCAGGGACAGTCAGCATTGTATTTCTAAGACATAGCTATTCTTTTCTACTCTAATAATTATTTTAGGCCTGTATCAACAGTGCATATTATATTAACTGCATTGATTTTTTTTTGAGGCCTTCAGCAGCGTTATAATCAATTTTATCTTAGTTTACTTCCCACTGTTACTAAATAATTACAATGTTTTCAGTTCTGCTTTATTTTAAAATGTGCATCTGAACTGTAAAGGATTACCTCATTTTATTAAACGTAAGAATCTGCAGGTGGAGAGTGTGGCATGCAAATCGTGTCTGTAAATTGGGCTGGGTGTTTTACTCCATTCAGTCCCTCAAAGGGAAGATCAATGAGGCGATTTTCTACTCAGCCAGTCATGAGAGATTAGGAGATGTAAATGTCAGTCTTTGCCTCCTTTATACTCTATAAAAGGTGGAATTGGGCTCTTACTTCTCCAATCGATTGCCCTTCTAATGAAGAAATGCTTCACCACAATTTTAAAAGATTTGCAACAGTTGATGCTGCTAAAAAGGTTGGTAAAGAATAGGGATTCAAGAGTATAAATTCTGTGCCGATAATGAGTTGAAATCACAAGTCAAAATGAAGTAATACTATGGTGAAACATTAAAGAAGCACATGAAGAAAGTGGTCAGTCAAAATACATCTCGAAAAGAGCAACATGAAAAAAAAAATATTCAATGGAATAACAATCTTATAAGCCTCTTAGATGTGCTATTATTTTATATTTGATGGATATAATTCAGTGATTTTTGTGTTCTTTATTTAAATTATTATGTATATAAAGTCATATTCCATTGGTGCTTTGAACTTGAGCTTGAACCAAGCATATCATTTCATACACAGCTAGCATTGTATTAAAAATATACTCACCAAACGTTATTAGGAGAATCACAGCATTCCTCAAGAATGCCTTGTTTTACTTCAAGAAACTAATACATAACAGTAGAATCTGCTGTCATGTTTCACATCCTGAAAAACATCCAGGTCTTATAGTCATAGTGACATATGCTGTTTTATTTTTTTAATTATTTTAATCTACTGTAGTCTAAACAGCTATGATAAGTAGGAAAGGGATAACCAATGATCTCTACAAAATACTTGCAGTGCACTTGTGTCCACTAAAATTATGCTTATATATTGCAGTGAATGATCCTGTTTTTGCCTGATCTTTCAAGCACATTTTCTTTAGCACAAATGTATATATCATTTAAGCCATTACCAGCCCCAAGCTCTTTCATTAAAATGAACTATATCATCCTTTCCCATGAGGCCAGAGGGAGCCTTCAGCTGTGAATATACATCTTACTACAGGAACGTATTGAAGGCAGCGGTATGCCTCGGTAAAGTATTACTTAATTTATACTGCTAATGTATAACATTGATTCTGTGTGGAGAAAATAAAGGACAACATATTTTTGGAGCCTACATCATTAAGGTTTAATAATTTAGACCTAGTTAGTGCGATAATAAATATACTTAAAGAACTTAAGTGGGGTTTTGTGATGAATGCAATTAGAAAAACTGGCACTTATATACAAGAGTAATATGGATGCGAGTAGAGATTCATTAATGCTGGGGCAATATTACACCCTACAGTGTTTTATGTGGAGGCTAAAATAACCCTACCTGCAAGCACTTACTAGAATACTAACAACATCATAGAAGTTTGATTACAGTTAATTTTATCATCCAGGATTAATTACCCTTTTGATAATGGCCTTGCAGGTTTTTTTCCAGAGGTAGTATTGAGTTTTCAAATTAACACACATTGATGTTGATAACACCCATTTTGAATCCTTGTGAACCATTTCATTTTATTGGCAACTTAGAGGCCTGCCCTTATATATTAGCTGTAGTGAGCACACCAGGCAGTTTAGAGAGAATAAAGGTGGAAATAAACCATTTCCTAAAACAAGAAAGGCAGCCATTGATCCTGTTTGGTGCCTTGTGTTGTCTAGTTTAACTGTTCTATCATTTGTTTGTCACATAATCATATGATTTCAAATAATATAAGCTGTTAATGTTTACTTTGTTGTTTTGCATATCTTTGGTGCTTTTAAAATCTATATACATTTAAACTGAAAATTCTCAGTTCACTGTCTTTGCTTCAGTCAAGCTCAGTAATGGTACAACATGGTGTTATTCTGCTTTGACTTAGTATTGCTATGGGATTTTATAGTTTACAAGGAAAGATGGCAGCAAAGATGAAATTGTAACCAAAGTAAATGCAAATTACAAGAAATCTAAGCTTTGATTAGTATGTAATGGGAATAGCTAGGAAACAAATATATTCATGATCCATAAATGTGTTTTGATACTCTGTGATGTTGCAGAGACCTGTGAATGATATTGCACATGTCCCAATGAAGAACAGAGTATTTCCCTTGAAAACCATGCTGGCCTTGTTTTTAAGAGCGCATCTCTCACAGTTGAGCAACAAAAGGGTCACTTTTATTAAATGGATATACTCCCTTGGCTTTCTCACACAGCCTACTGGAGCATGTGCTTAGACTTGGTAAAGGCATTTATTGTTATTTTATCTCCCAAGCTTGTGTTTTTACTTTATCTCCTTTTTACAGAGAAGAAGTGATGATAAGGAAAAGCCTTTCATGATGGCTGTACAGATGCTTTACAGAGACATCTTTTAAAATGAGGTTGCTTGCTTTCTCAGGGTTTAAAAAATGGACTTCGCTGTGTGTTGTTCTTGTTAAAGTTTAAACTAAATTATAAATGAGGTTTGAATTAGTTTTTTTAGTTTTTTCTCTTTTTTTTTCCCATTGCAATCGAAGGCTCCTTTTAGTGCATTTATGACAATTATGCCATACAGAATGAGGGTGACTGATAAATGTATACATATATTTGTATTAATGCTCCCCCCCAGCCCCCACCCCGAATTTCAAACTTTTAATTTTTCTTATTTTCTTAAATCTGAGTATGGAAAACAAATTTTAGAAAAAAAATCCTGCTTAGTCTTGACTTAGTAGCATATGTCCAGTTGATAATGTTTAAGTTGAATACCTTCCCTCTGGGAAATGAATAAAGGTTGCTATGCTTTTAAGAATGTCCTGAAGGTTGTTTTTATATTCTGTTCAAAGATTAACAGGACAGACCTTGAAAAATGAAAATTAAAAAGGTGTTGGGGAACTCTTGGGGATTAGTGTGGAGCACATATAAGGTTCTACGTTTCCTTTTATTATGCCATTTTCTTTTATGCGGAAAGCTCGGTGAATGCAATGCAAAAGACCCTGGTTGGGGTAATCTCCCACACTCCATAAATCTGTTTCATTGATTTTAGATCTGCAACATTGACAAGGAGGCTCTTTTGAAAAGTGATAACTACTGCTTTAAACATTTATTGCTGTCATTCACCACACTGGCCCTGGTTTTAATACCTCTTAGCATCATGTACCACTTCTACGTGTGAGTGAATGCACAAATGTGTTGGAAATCCCGCTGAGTAAGTTTACGTTCGTTGTAAATCATCCTCGCCACCAGTTGGCTGGACACTTCTGGCAGGTGGGGCTGTCATATTTGCTGCCCGAGAAATGTTGTCTGGAAATTGGATCTGAGAAAAGGCATGTGCTGGTGTCTTTCATGTCTCGTGTCAACTGGGGCTTACTGTATGCTATTTTGACTGATATTTTAGATAACAGATCAGTGTGTTTAACCTTTGGAGACGCAGTAAATGAAGCCAACGATTGAATGCTTAAAACACATTAAGACATTAGTGGTTTAATTTCCATGTGTTCTTCGATACACTATAAATAAATAAAAAATATTGAGTTCTGCAACAATTCTTGCTTGAATCGTAACAGGAATTCTTGAGCTATTTTGCTTACTTTCTGTACGCATGTTTCTAGTTATGATTCATGACTGCCCCTTGGATAAAGCATATGAGCACAACTATGACTGGAGTGCTGATATTTAACACAATTTTAATATTTGTAGTAGGAAAGTAATTATTGAAAATTGTATTCAGATTATTATTATTATTATTATTATTAGGAGTCACCTAATGGCCCATAGAGTTTTTCAATGCACTCTTAAACATAAAGACCTGCAAACAAGTTTTAGTACAGGCTAACACACCATCAACTGGACCCAGGATTTTGCCAAGCAGCTGAATATGATCTTCTAAGACGGAGGACATAGAAAGATAAGAAATTAAAACGTTTTCCACTGTAATACAAGGATGGATCACATGTGTAGCTGTTGTGCTCATCCCTCCCTCCATCCATCCATCCAGTTGAAGTGGCACTGACAGCAAGGCATCTGCGCCTCAGGGAGTTGACAAGTGTCCTCTGAACTGCAGTGAAACGCCCCAGTCTTGGATTAGCGCCTGCTGAGGCTGAAGGTACTCCTATGGCAGTGACACAATTTTCCAAATCTGTTAATCTGCTTGTTGGAGGCAAAATACAGACAGATTTGAGAGGCTATTCTGTCAGCAGCTATGTGCCCCGTATTGCGGTGGCTACTGGAAATGTCTGATGACAATACATGTTGACAGGTATGCCTGTTGGCGGGCCTGTTCACCAAGTTCATTGTCTAATGGTTTTATTAGGGATTTGGGTCTGTGCAAAAGTAGACCTTAAGAAATAAAATTGCTAATGCAGCTGCAGACCAAAACCTGCAGATGGGCGTTATGTGTGAGTGTAATGATTATGACAGTTGCGTTGATTTTTGTGCTGACGGCTTCTGAACTGATACAATCTGGATAAACCGATTATTGTGTTGTTTCAGGTACTAAGATTTCTCATTGTTTCCTAAGGAAGTGCAAATGAGAAATGGTGTGTTGTAGTACGCTAAAGTGTAATGTGACAAAGTATACATTTTAACGTGATTTAAAACTGCAGTCAATGTTAAAGTTCAAATGCATACAGTAGATGTGTACATGTTTCTTGTTGATTTCTAAGCTTTCTATTCATAGGCAACTTCTGTTTCTACTTCCAAAAAACATAAAAACAATTAATGCTATGAAATATATGACATTCCACAAGCAAGGCTGCTCTCCTTTTTTCTTCTTTTTAAAGTATTTTTCATTACAAAATTATTATTTTTGAAACCTCTTAATTGTACTCATACTATATACAGTTTGTTCTTGATATAAGTAAATTGGGCTCATGGATTATCTTGTTGTTTTCCAAATTAGCGGTCTGTTACTGTAAACATAGGAATTAGTGTTTCGTGTTCTCTCACCAGGGTGTTGCCGAGGACCACACCGGCCACCTGTGATATATCGGGTATCATGCTGCTTCACAGCCATATTACTTGATGAATTATTTCTGAAGTGTGTTTCTGTGATCACGATGTATCAGTATCGGCAGAAACGGAACAACATAATTACAAAGGAACAGAAAATATGATAGCCTGAATTCTTAGGGCTTCTGTGCCTAATTGTTATTAGAACCATTTTTCCTGAAAGGAGAAAAACACTCATTAAGGTTGCATATTTATAAATTAATCATCTGAAAGCTTTTTTTTTTTAGTACCACACTACATTTGCACTGTCACTTTTTCCATGCGTTTTGTTGAAATAAAGCAAAGGATACTTTATATATTTCTTAGGTTCTCTTTAGTACAAACAACACGGTACCAAGCAATGTCAGGCCTAGTTTCTCTAGTGTTATGCAGTACTTACAAAGACTAGTCAGATTTATTTTTCCATCGGCTTCCAGTGCTTCTTAAACTTGGAGGAGAACTAATATAATGAACCATAAACCGGGAGCAAAAGGAACATTCATCAAGGCATTTTGACTTTTATATTTACCTGTACTGGCTACTGTCATTAAGCTTTCATTTTGATACAAATAATATGTATAATTTTAACAATAATTATAATTATTGTAGGCTTTTGTATTTGCAGTGGAAAGCGTTTTATTATGTATTTATCATCATTAAAAAAAAATGCCCAGAACAGAACAGAAGGAGACAGGCAGTGCTACGCTGTAACTTCTGTTAGGAATGTTTTTTCAATGGCTGACCTCTGTCATTGTCAATCAGCATCATTTGGGAAGAACAGTTAACAGAAATATTATTCAGGTGAAACAGCTACAGCGATGTCATCAAAACTATGGTGAAATCTGTAAATTCCTTATAAATCCCATCTTGCATGACCTCTGCATATAACTCGGTCATGGCAGAGGAAATAGCAGTCATATGTATGTGCTATTGATAGTACACAGGGCCCAGCGTCCCTCTCTGTTTATTGTTAAAAAAATATTAAATAAGTCAGTGTTAGCATATCCCGTCTTCAATATCTTCTTACTTGTCACTGCGGATGCAATACAATTAGGGTAAAATAAAGTATTATTATTATTATTATTATTATTATTATTATTATTATTATTTTAGTAGTAGTAGTAGAAGTATAGTTAATAACAACAACTAATTATTATTGTTATTATTATTATTATTATTATTATTATTATTATTATTATTATTATTATTTCCAATTCAGGATGATAAGAAATGTCATAAATAATTGGTAGCTTAATTGCCTGTTTTTAACCTGGGGTAAATTTCACTGAAACTTCATTGAAAACAAAGAATTGAATCACATCTACAGATAAGTGTTTCAATTCTTATGATTAAGATCATATTACATTCATGTTGCTATTTGATTAAGTCTAAGAAAGTGGAATCATACATTTTAATTTAAATAAGTCCTACCTTCATCAATCTAAAAACTTTTATTTATAAAGTATGAATCACAAACCTGAAATTTCATTTCATTTTGTTACTTCTGTTGGATCTGGACTAAATTATGTGTTCACAAAATCTGATTAATTTGTTTAAATTTCAAGTCCAAATGAAAAGACTAAACACACTTTTTCTTTGAACTTTTTTTGAACCTTTATATAAAGATTATAAATATTGTTGTGTGCACACGTATGTATTATCTTTCTGGTTAATTGCCTTTTTGCTTTAAAAAATGTACAGACACAAGTCTAGGGCCTGAAGCTCAAAATGCCTTTCTTGGAATCAATGAAACATTTTATTCATGAAAACACACTGCATCTCCAACTCACATGCAAGCTTTCTTGATAATGGACACTTTTTGATCATTTTTTTAAATTGCCAAAAAAAGTGTTTTGTCTACGCATTTCAAAGTGTCCTTAATATACTCTGAAGTATTGCCTGTCATAATATGTTAAATATATTCCATATCTTTAACAATGTGCTTTACTTTGATAGCTTATAATAGCCTTGTTTTGATGAAGTATGACTGAAGGCATCTTGCACTGTCGTGTGATGCAGATGACTAAATAAATGTGAGATGTTTACTGACCAGATGCAATGTGAATGTTAAAGCCTTTTTTCTCTCTCTTTACACAAAGCTGACATTTATGACCCTAGACATGGTGTTGCCATTGACAATTGTAGCATCTTTGCAAAACAGTAATAAACAAGAGTTTTTGTGCAGGTTTTGTTGTCCAGTTTCAAATAGATGTAGCAAATAAGCGATGCTTTGGAAGCTGATGTAGGGTAAATTGTTTTTTCAACCTGGCTTTGCAAGCGGGGGCTTGATTCAGTGCTGACTGCTGCTTGGATAGCCTTTGTACTTTATTGGTGTGCACCGTACTGGGACTTAAGCATTTGATCATTTACAGCACATCCTTCAAAATGCAAAAAGGAAAAAAAAGCAGTAAAATAATTAATTTTCATGTGCTCTTAACACTTTATCACTTTTCCTATTCTAAATAATGTAATATAATCACTAAATGAGTAGAGTGGATTGATTGTCTGTTGGCTCAAAATGTCATTTTTCACAGGATTACTTTAATTTACCTTCTAGCATTCTCATCACCTACATATTCTGTCAAGAAAGGCCTTGTTTTAAAATTTGCTTTAGGAGAAAGAACCCCACTCACATTATACATGGATGCTGACAGAAGGTGAGTGATTGGAGGTGTAATAGAACTTCCTGCTTCCAGCCCTGTAGAAGTAGAGCTGTGAGCTGCAGCCTGACAACTTCTAAAGTAAAGATTTATTGTAACAATATATAATTACAGAGAGGCAGTTAACTAATGGGACCTCAGCTCTTCAAGTAAAGAGTGAAAATATAACATTACACCCCTTGATACTTGGCACTTCATATTTAGTTACAATACTTTAAAATTATAATCCTAAATGTTACATCCAAATAGCTACAATGAAATTATACCCTCAAGAGACGATGTAATGTGTGACTTCAACATCCGATATCACAATATTATTTTATAGGCTTTTCAGATGAAGCCTTTTAGAAAAAAGATGTTTAAACCACAATGCATTCTGGGATCATCAGTTATATTACATAGGGTAACCCTGTGTCCGTCTCATCTCAGCTAAACATGCATTGAACACTTTGCATTGAACATGCCATTTTAAACAATGGCGGTTAGAGATTTATAATGCGGCAGGAATATAACTCGCAATCATTGCGAATACACAGACTAGAGTCGTATATATACTATGCTTTCTTTCCCTATTGTGCAGCAGTTCAGTAACAACAGGGTATTTTTCCCACCCATTGTTTGATGTTATACTTATATTTAGTCTGAACTGTTCTAATGATGGATTATTGTTGAGATTGAGTTATCCTCCGTTGTTGGTGCTGCAGGTTCATTTATTTTTGTATTGGATAAAAAAAGATAACCACATGCCACATTATCTTCCACATCTTGGTTTCCATGTCAGTAAAGGATGAAGTGCTGAGAGGATGTCAGCACTTTACCGTATGAGCTGGGGCAGGTTAAGGGGAAGGGTTTTTCTATACACAGCAAAAGATTAGATTGGTACCATATGAAATGAAAAAATTGAGATGTGGACTGATCCATTAAATATATCAGCACCATGTTCTGTTGCATGCCATCACTGTTATCCTTAATTGCATTTTGTTTCTTAAGATCTTCATGTTTATATTACCAAGCATAGATTGGAGTAACTTTCCTGAAAATTATAGCTTGAAAATGTGTCCCCCAATAAAAGGGTTTTGGGAACCCCTATTCTAAGATGCACAATTATTTATAATTAAACCTGCACTTGACCCTGTCAACATGTGGTTTATAATATGACATCATTCCAAGAGATTCCGACAGAAAACAGCAGTTAATCCCATACAGGAAGGATAACATATTCTGGGTTATCCTGCAATCATCTGTAACAAAAGAAATCCAACATCCATATTAAATAAATATTAAAAAAGATCAATGGAACTGGCAATCTGTTTTACAACAATCACTGACACCATTGGGTAATATCAATGTACAAACGTATCTTTATATCCTAAATGTTCGGTGATATGATTTACACATATTGAGATATTACTCAGAAATTCTTAATTCATTTAGTTCAAGATTTGATGGATAACAAAGTGTGCTTCCCCTTACATAGCAGGATTCTCTGGATTAAATGGCGGTTTAAGTTCCCCAGCTCTCATGCTGTGTTTTCTTTTGCAATATAGCACATGAAATAGCATACTTAATCTACAGTGGCCAATAGCATTTAGCTAATAAAGTAAATGATGATTACAATGTATTACCTCATGAGTGTAAGATCTTATATTCCCAAGGCATTCCATTTGAACTGATGGGATATATTTGTCTGGTTATGAAAAAAGGCCTACATTTTCCTTTAGTAAGTAATTAACTTTCATAAAACTTGAAGAAGCCCATGCTGATAGTGTGAAATATGTATCACAGTGGATGAAAGAGTTCTCCCCTTTTAATCATTTTACAGCATATTAAGTGTTCTTTTTTTTTTCTTTTTTTCATGGTATTACATATCATGATATTACATAGATAATACCAACTAAGTGTTTCTTATTCTACATTTTGCTGCTTATATATCACAAGTGTTTTAACTTAACATCTACATGTGTTATTTCATTTTTTTCCAGCAGTATAACAAACTGTATACAGAGTCAAATGACTAAAGCAGAGCTAATTGAGCAAACTATGTGACAATATAAAACCAATATAATTATATCACCTTTTATGCCTCCTACTAATTATTCATGTAATTTATATAAAGCAGTCATGTGTGAGGTTGTTTAGTTATTTAGTTATATTTATTTATTTATTTGTGATCTAAAACAGGGGTTTTCAAACTGGTCCTAGAGTACTCCCTGACCTGCTGGTTTTTGTTCCATCTAGGTCTTAATAACTTAATTGAATGGTATATTGCTCTGTTAGGTCAATTAAGGATTCAATTAAGCAATTAAGACCTCAGTTGGAACAAAAAACGTTTTGAAAACCACTGATCTAAAATAATATATTTCTTTAGTCTCTATTATTATTATTATTATTATTATTATTATTATTATTATTATTATTATTATTATTATTATTATTATTTTGTGCCATGTAATCACAAAAGATGGAAATATGGTGCTATTAGCATAGGACAAAATCAGAGGGACCTCTGAATTTATCAAAAGGAGTGGAGATGACACAGATGTACAGTGGGGGAAAAAAGTATTTGATCCCCTGCTGATTTTGTACGTTTGCCCACAGACAAAGAAATGATCAGTCTATAATTTTAATGGTAGGTGTATTTTAACAGTGAGAGACAGAATAACAACAAAATCCAGAAAAATGCATTTCAAAAAAGTTATAAATTGATTTGATTGTTAATGAGGGAAATAAGTATTTGACCCCTTCAATTTAGTACTTGGTGGCAAAACCCGTCAGACGTTTCTTGTAGTTGGCCACCAGGTTTGCACACATCTCAGGAGGGATTTTGTCCCACTCCTCTTTGCAGATCCTCTCCAAGTCATTAAGGATTCGAGGCTGACGTTTGGCAACTCGAACCTTCAGCTCCCTCCCCAGATTTTCTATGGGATTAAGGTCTGGAGACTGGCTAGGCCACTCCAGGACCTTAATGTGCTTCTTCCTGAGCCACTCCTTTGTTGCCTTGGCTGTGTGTTTTGGGTCATTGTCATGCTGGAATACCCATCCACGACCCATTTTCAATGCCCTGGCTGAGGGAAGGAGGTTCTCACCCAAGATTTGACGGCACATGGCCCCGTCCATCGTCCCTTTGATGCGGTGCAGTTGTCCTGTCCCCTTAGCAGAAAAACACCCTCAAAGCATAATGTTTCCACCTCCATGTTTGACGGTGGGGATGGTGTTCTTGGGGTCATTCCTCCTCCTCCAAACACGGCGAGTTGAGTTGATGCCAAAGAGCTTGATTTTGGTCTCATCTGACCACAACACTTTCACTCAGTTCTCCTCTGAATCATTCAGATGTTGGCAAACTTCAGACAGGCCTGTACATGTGCTTTCTTGAGCAGGGGGACCTTGCGGGCGCTGCAGGATTTCAGTCCTTCACGGCGTAGTGTGTTACCAATTGTTTTCTTGGTGACTATGGTCCCAGCTGCCTTGAGATCATTAACAAGATCCTCCCGTGTAGTTCTGGGCTGATTCCTCACCGTTCTCATGATCATTGAAACTCCACGAGGTGAGATCTTGCATGGAGCCCCAGACCGAGGCAGACTGACAGTTATTTTGTGTTTCTTCCATTTGCGAATAATCACACCAACTGTTGTCACCTTCTCACCAAGCTGCTTGGTGATGGTCTTGTAGCCCATTCCAGCCTTGTGTAGGTCTACAATCTTGTCCCTGGCATCCTTGGACAGCTCTTTGGTCTTGGCCATGGTGGAGAGTTTGGAATCTGATTGATTGATTGCTTCTGTGGACAGGTGTCTTTTATACAGGTAACGAGCTGAGATTAGGAGCACTCCCTTTAAGAGAGTGCTCCTAATCTCAGCTCGTTACCTGTATAAAAGACACCTGGGAGCCAGAAATCTTGCTGATTGATAGGGGATCAAATACTTATTTCCCTCATTAACATGCAAATCAATTTATAACTTTTTTGAAATGTGTTTTTCTGGATTTTTTTGTTGTTATTCTGTCTCTCACTGTTAAAATACACCTACCATTAAAATTATAGACTGATCATTTCTTTGTCAGTGGGCAAACGTACACAATCAGCAGGGGATCAAATACTTTTTTCCCTCACTGTAGACTAACTTACACCAAAATAAGGATCTAAATTTGCAACCGAAGTCAAAGTTGTAGAGAGAGAAAGCACTTTTGCACATGATGTGTAAACCGTTATTCAGATGTACCAGGATAAACATTTACTTTCTTGCTTTACATCTTGAGCTATGAGGGTTCACTAGATCTCCAGAATTAAATCCTATGCAATTGAAAGGTTTAGGCCTTGCATTGGACTAGATACAAATCGGAAGATGCCTGAACAATTGGTGTCAATCAGGTTTATTTCTTGTAAAATACTTCTCAGGCTTACATGATAATTTTATACTGCCTAAGCGGAGGTCTCAAACCCTGCTCCTGAGGAGCCCTGATGCATCAGTCTGTATAGGGGTCTTCAATCAACAGCTAAACACTACACTAATCTCAACTAACTCAGATGATTATTTCAATTACGTAACCATGAACTGGGTTGGAATGAAACCCAGGGGACGAGTGTTGGAGAATCCTGCACTGATGTGTCATCTTCACTTCGTAAATCTACAACTGAGTTGTCCTAAATCATATTAAACTTGGAGTGTATATAATAGCCGTGGCGTCTAAAAAATGTGATGCAGAACAGAACTGGACAGGCAGTGTCAGGTCTGGAGGACAGAGCTGGCTTTTTAGAGTCCTGTTCAAGATTGCACTCAAGAGGTTTATTTACAAAAATATGATTTACTAAAATGTTAGACCAAACACATCATTGGCCTCTGATCTCTGGACGTTTAAATATTTCAGGCTTACAAGCTCACCAGTCACAAGGATAGACCTTGATTCCCTGCTGGTCTGGGAACATCTGTTGAGGCATTTACCCAGTTAATAGATCAGCTATGAGTGCAGGGCAGGTGTTTTCTACTGGAGCCAGAAAACATCAAAACCAGATTGCTCTCCAAGTCTTCCAGTACATGCAATTGAGTTCGAATGACTCATAGACTCTAACAGATAATAAAACACACATAACGTTTGCTTAAGGTACAGGTGGGGATATTTTGTACCGCACTTAGGAGAAACAAAAATGAACTCTATTTGGGAATAAAGTAATTGAATACAGATGGGAGGAGGTAAATGAAAGAATTTAGCAAATATCTCAGTGGAATAGCTAATGGGAATGAGACAGAATAGGAAATTAAAAATTATTCGAAGCAGATGGACTATTCTTTGAGTTTTTAGAAATTTATTAGGGCTGTGAAAAAAATATGTCTGTTTATTTTGCATGACCATGAAATTAATGACCTGCTGAGTTGTGCTTGTGTTAGTTTATGGCTGCTATGCTATTCGTCATAATTTAGCTAGTATTTGATATCGATTTATAATTTTGCTTGATTTATTGGCGCCCGTCATCTTTGATTTTGAATACCACTTTGTTTGTTTAAAACAACAACCAAAAATCATAAACAAAACTTTACTTGTGAGTAGATGCCAGAAACTTTTCATTGTTGTATAATACGTTTGGCTCCATAAGAGGTATTTTTTGGTTATAGATGTGATTATTATGTTTTTGCCAATTTTGAATATGATTAGTATTTAGTTTTTTTTAAATAAGATTTTACATTAATCCATTAATACTCATTTCGATTTTTCCACAATTTTACACCGTGTATAACTCACCTTGATTAGATTGCCTGGTTCAATAAGGTGAATCCCTGCGCAGGATTCTCATGTCGATAACGCAACGTGCATTAATTTATATAACTTATATGTTCTTCTATAATCGTCAGATGCTTTTTTTTTTTGGTTGCCATTGAGAAATAATAGATTTAAAAACTAGTAGACAGTAACACATATGGACTTTTATTCTTATTTTATTTCCTCTTTTATTGAATAGTTATTTTTTAATTCAAAATATGTTTGTATAATTAATATACAAAGGATACGAGCTTCGGTAGACCTGTCAAAGTTGTTTGGGGCTCCGAATATATACACATATACATTAGGAGGCTTACATAGTTGTTAAATGTGCAATATTTTTCAGTTATGTTAAGTTCCACATGTTAAGACTAAAATGGTGCAATGGATGGTAAATCTGTATAGTTTGATTTATATGTAGTGTTATCTGATTAACCTTTTCAGTGTATTCTTTGCTAGGATTCTACTGACTGTGGAAGTAAAGGTTAGAAGGAAAATACGGCCATCCGCTAGTAATGTTAGGTTGTGACTGTGTCTCTACTGTTTCTGTGTTTGTGCCTTTTCTGGTAGTAAGTGAGCAGAAGGGAAAAGACTCCATACTCATCACTGGCACACCGCTTGTATCACCTTGAGCAATGTCTGTAAATATGGTAAATACAAGTGGTTGTAAATTCTTCGGCTGGTTATTAATCAGATTAATGAGGAATGACCAAAGAAAATGGACCTTGATTATTTTCTTGAGGAAGCTCTGGGTGCGTGGCCTCCGTTTGATTGTCATACGGCTTCCCTCTTCATTGCTATCAATGGGGCGAGCTGTTAAGGACCCCACATGTAACACAGTCTGCATTTGTCTGACTGGCACTTTAGAGGTGCAGTAGATTCTTATCATCCATTTCCCTATAGTTTCCGGCTTGCAGAAGGCTGAAATCAATGCCAGGCCTCAGGTTGACTGAAATGGCATCATCCGAAGGTTATTAAAACAACAAAAATAACACAAACTATCATTTGCAATACATACATACATACATACATAATAACATTTTAGGGAAAGGACAATGTATATTTAACATAAATATTTAAGAATACTTTCTGAAACCTAATAACCATTGTATGTTAAAAATTTTAGCCATAGTGTTAGATTAGACTAAGAGATTCAGTACTGCTTTTAATACAACTTTTATAATAGTTAAATTGTAGATGTAAAACTTGAGACCATGGGAAATGTTTATTTGGGAGAAAAAGTTAACAACAACTATGTAGTGGGCAAAAGGAAGCATGAAAGGAATGAGGCAGACCAAAAATAAAATCTCCCCTGTTGAATAAGCAAGAAGTAATTTGTTATGAATTTAATCATATACCATGTCAGCAAATAGTATATGGCAAATACACAATCTTCTAACACATTATTGATTTGGCCTGTATTGTTTCAGCTGTGCCTTGGCTGTAACTAGTGATGGGACATTCAGAATGTTTAGATTTCAATCAACCAGTTGCAAAACTAAAAGGTAGATTTTTATAGGAACTGAATAACAAATGTCAGGTTTTTTTTTTTTGTGTGTGCAATATAACGATGCTGATGACCACAACTGTAAAGTATGAATTAACTGTCCTGCTGTGCGGATAACAAAGAACCGTCAGATATTTAGAAGTAGCCTTTTTTATGTGTTCTATGCAATTTATTCTGACACTTTTTTTCCTTCTTATAATCCACAGTTCCTGGTACTGAAATGCTTTTTATGTTCAAAAGCTGCCTTCTTGATGTGAGAATTGTATTGTTGATTAGGCCTTGAAAAACACAGAAAAAATACTTTCTGTGACAGCAGAGTAGACAGTTTAGCTTGTATAGCATAACAAGCTGACAAATACTAAAATAAACCATTGCTTAATTAGTAATAGGTGAGATTTTTTTCAAATTAGTTCACTTACATGCTAGGAAGGATTTAATGGGTTTTGGATTGTAGGTTGAACAGAACCAAATTAAGCTTATGGCTGACAAAAGCATTCAGGGACAGGACTGTTTCCAAGTGCTTTATGGTTTCTTGGCACTGTTGATGATGGGGTTATGACCTTCTATGCATGGCTAGTTTCATAGTGTTATTAGCTAGTAAAAATTAGGTAAATTAAAGGAAGAACACAACTGTAACTACCATTAGCATACAGACAGGCATTTTTAAAGACTAAAGTGCAGCTTTTATTGTTCTTTGACTTGTATAGACTATATTTATGTTAGTAAACCACCTGGGAATTTCCAGGCACAAATGTGACAAAGAAAAACATTTCAAAATCAATTCATAAAAAAAAAAGACGATTTCCAGTTAATTATTTTGTGAAATGGGTCTGGTGCTTATGGTGACCTCAAACAACAGCAGTATGATAACACAGGGGGCTCTTCTAATTTTTGTGATAGTAATGTATTTTTCTGATTTTTATCTCAAAGTTTAAATTGATACTAGCCATTTTTCTTTCTCAGTTGACTTTGTTTGTTTGTTTGTAACCGTATCATTGTCAATTTGTATGCACAGTCAATATTTAGGCTATATGGTTATTTGATAACCTTCCTTTAATGCCCTCATCCATTTCTATCTATTTCTCAGCATGGATCCCAGTACTGAGACCTGGGGAACCCTTCACATCACGTTTCCATTTATTGTCACTCTCCATGGCCATTTTGGACAAAACCTTATCTTTCTTCACCACAGTGTCAGGTTGTCTCCTCTTGTTGCAATTAAAACAATCATACCAGCCTTGGATGACTTTTGACCTAATCCTTCCCTTTTAGGTTGGCTCTTTACATTCTTTTTCAGTGGGGAACCGTCAGGGCCCTCTACGCCCTCAGAGAGGGCCTAAGGATAGATACAAATCTGTATATATTTTTATATATTATAATTTGTAATTTTGTTTTCATTAATTTATTCTTTTTTGTCTTCATTGTAATGATCTTCCTATTGAATTTCTTCAGTTTGTGTTGGAAAAAGAAGGGTTAATATACAAGAGAAAAAAAAATCTCAGAATCCAATCAAAATTTTTCTTTGTTCGTCTCTTGGTAGAAATAATCTAGCTGGGCTCAACACTCTTTGGCTAGGCCTTCAGGCTTTGAATAGAAGGCACCAGCCAACGTCATTGACATTGACTTCAATTAGAGCAGCATTTTGGAATGACAGTTGAATCAACCAATCACAAATTGTCTTGTAATAGGTGGGACAATTGTATGATGGCTCAAGGCCCTCTAGAGAGCCTAAGTATACGTCACTAATTCGGTACCAATAGCGAGCCTTATCTTGTTTTCTTAAGCTTGAGCCTAGCTAGCTGGCTAGCTTTTGCAGTGAGTGTATGTAACAATGGCGATGGTAACTGCAGAGAGAGTAATCGAGGATGATGTGGTGGCTAAATTCTTAGCATCATTAGAAAGGACATTTTCTGCACTAAAAAGGATCAAGACATATTCCAGGAACACCACTGGACAGGCCCGACTGTCAGCCCTGGTTTTGTTCTCAATCGAAACAGAACTTCTTTCGGATTTAAAATCAAAAGGCAAGCTATATGAACCTGCCATTGCCCATTTCATAAAGAAGCACAGGAGAGTGGACTTTTAAATGATAATCGTAGGTGAGTGGACTTTTTCTTTTCATCTACAGCTTGCTTTTTGTTGCTATCTCGTTCATATCATTTTGAATACAATGTGTACAATATTATTTAGATCACTGGTTGTGTGGTAAAAACAAAGGTAATGACATTGCAATTGGAAGTACTGGGTACATGACATTTCGTGTTGTGATGCATTTTTTTATTGTTGCATGTGTTTCTTTGAAACGACGCAACCATATTTTCTTCTAACGTGGTTCCTGCTATCGATATTTGCAACCTTTGTATATGTGTGCTGTTTCTGTGAGCTACAGCCAAGGCATGGCTTAGGACCGTTTGACTCTGTCATCAAAGAATTGCTTCTCCTACATAGGTCTGCTAAAGAAAGGTCTTAAGTCATGCTCTATATACACAGGCATCTGATTTCTCTATCTATATGTATGACGTCAGATCTTTTTCCGCAACTGAGGGCCTAGCTCCAATAGTCACGGTTCGCCTCTGGATTTTGTAGGCATATAGTCAGGTGTATGATTAAACAATTATACCAAACAGGTGCTAATGATCATCAATTCAATATGTAGGTTGAAACACAATCATTAACTGAAACAGAAACATCTGTGTAGATGGAATAAAACTGGGTGAGGAACAGCCAAACTCAGCTAACAAGGTGACAGTTTACATGGCAAGACTGACCACAGCAACAAGACACAAGGTAGTTATACTGCATCAGCAAGGTCTCTTCCAGGCAGAAATTTCAAGGCAGGCAGGGGTTTCCAGATGTGCTGTCCAAGCTCTTTTGAAGAAGCACAAAGAAACGCGTAACGTTGAGGACCGTAGATGCAGTGGCTGGCCAAGGACACTTACTGCAGCAGATGAAAGACACATCATGCTTACTTCCCTTCGCAATCAGAAGATGTCCAGCAGTGCCATCAGTGGGACCCTGGTACACCCATCTACTGTCCGGAGAAGTCTGGTCAGAAGTGGCATTCATGGAAGACTTGCGGCCAAAAAGCCATACCTCCAACGTGGCAACAAGGCCAAAGCGACTCAGCTATGCACGAAAACACAGGAACTGGGGTGCAGAAAAATAGCAGCAGGTGCTCTAGACTGATGAGTCAATTTGAAATATTTGGCTGTAGCAGAAGGCAGTTGTTTGAATGAGTGTCTGCAGGCAACAGTGAAGCATGGTGGAGGTTCCTTGCAAGTTTGGGGCTGCATTTCTGCAAATGGTCAGAATTAATGGTCTCCTCAATGTTGAGAAGTACAGGTAGATACTTATCCATCATGCAGTACCATCAGGGAGGCATCTGATTGGCCCCAAATTTATTCAGCAGCATGACAACGACCCCAAACATACAGCGAAAGTCATTAAGAACTATCTTCAGTGTAAAGAACAATAAGGAGTCTTGGATGTGGTGGTATGGCCCCCACAGAGCCCTGATCTCAACATCATCAAGTCTGTCTGGGATTACATGAAGAGAGAGAAGCAACTGAGGCTGCCTAAATCCACAGAAGAACTGTGGTTAGTTCTCCAAGATGTTTGGGCCAACCTACCTGCCAAGTTCCTTCAAAAACTGTGTGCAAGTGTACCTAGAAGAATTTGAAGGCAAATTTGGAAGGCAAAGGGTGGTCACACCAAATATGGATTTGATGTAGATTTTTCTTCTGTTCACTCACTTTGGATTTAGTTAATTGATAAATATAATCTATTAACATGTCTATTTTTGAAATCATTCTTACTATTTATTTATTTATTTGTTTGTTTTTTTAATATGTCACCATAACAACATATTCACAATACATGTTTGCTATCACATACCACACATGTTTTTAAGAATACAAGATGAAGTATGATTCCTGTCACAAGACACAGCCTTGATGACTGATGTCTCTTGACAAAACCTCACCCCAAACCTCACTTCATCTCCTTCTTTCCTAGCCCTACTCTCTGCAAACACACACAAAACACAAAATGTTTGTCATGTCAAGTCTTTAGATACATTTAATGAAATATCCAATAATGTGAATCCAGCACAAAGCTGTAAAAAATTGAAAACATATCAGTGTTAATATAAAACCATTTTGGTGGTAAAACTCCCATGAAATCTGACTTTGACATATTTCTCAGGAAGTTAATCTGATTTTGATTGGCTCTGAATGAAATGGAAATGAGAAAATTCCTCTAAGTATGTGAACATACAAACTGATTTTCAACCTATTTCAGAAACAGGTTGTCTGAAGATATTACTTGTATATAGCAGTAAGTGAAAGCCTGAAATGCAAGAGCCAAAACCAATTTCACTTTAATGAATCTCAACTGCATTTAAAAGCAATGCTGTGTGGAAGGTTAAGGCTCCACAGATCTGCTCTTGAGAGATCTCTCTCCAGCAGGCTGCTGTTCTTCTCTGTTCATTTCTCAGTATGAGCCATACCTTTTGCTTCCCCAAGGTCCATCATACCCATACTGCCTCTCTCGAAAGGAGGATAAAAAGAAGACTCAGACTGCTGGCCAAACACCTGCGATGCTTTAGACTTCACTACTGGGGAAACTCAGACTTGAAGAATCGGTCGTTAATTCTGTCATTCTCTGGAGATGTGCCACTTAACTTAACTCTGGATCTGAAATTGAAAAAGGAGAGAGAGGATACAATGAAATTACCAATTTTGTCAATGTCACGTAGACCTACTATATAACAAAGGGCTTAGCTGGTATTGGGATTGGATATTCATGTGCTCATTTCAACTTGATTCCTTTATCCAGCAGAATGGATTCGGTGACCATAGGTTAGTGAAACCTTGCTATGAGAAGAGACTGGGCAAACTCACTTTCACAGTCCTAAGCAGTAAAGAAAACTAGTGAAAAGTGCTACTTCAGTCTGTCACTTGGTGGCAGGGGAACGATTCAAGTTCTCCAATGAATGTAGTTTCTTTTACAGACAATCTTCCATGGCGAGAAAAATATAGACAAAAAATACGTCACTGTTTTCCCCGATTGTAGCTCTGCTGTGTGTACTCGGGCGAATGTGTGACAAAAATCAAAGCATAACTGTGCTAAATTAAAAGGGGGAAAGAAACCTTGAACCAAAATGTAAGCAGGTTTTCACACCCCCTAGTTAGCTTTTTGTATTCAGTCACCAAAGCTGAAAATTCTTAGTGGGATGAATTGAAAGCCCGCCCACTTCTCCGGACCCGTTAGGAACTCGGTTAATTTGAATTGACATGTCAGTGGGAGACGAGTGCTTTGTCGGTGTTCTGGATGCCAACAGATTTAACCTCACCATTTTGAGCATTACCACCGTCGGCAGTTACGAGAAAGCAAATCCTGCAAAAACTTTTCCTACCCTGCCACTAAGTTCCTTTCCTTTCTTTTTTCTTTTTCTTTTTTTTTTCCTCTCCAGCTGGCAGTTCCTGAATGTCACGTGACCTAAGCTTTTGTTTTACGTTGTGGTCCAGCCTGTGCCGTCTGGGTTTAATTTTCAGTTAAGTGCAAGATGTGGTAGAAAAAAAAAAAAAACTACTTTTGAACTGAGGGCCTAATGTAGTCAGGATGGAATCTGTCACTCAGCTTATTGCATGTTGATGACTCAGTGCAGTTTCAGCTGTAAGCAGCCCATGATTTATGGACACCAAGTGAACTCCTGCGGCAAAAACCAACCAGGAGATCAGAGCGACAACAGGGCCCTTTTTTTGGCTGGAGACTGTGCCTGCATTTTTTTCATTCATGCCAAACTGCTTTGCACGGCAATTAGCTCTGTCCTCATTTAGTCTCCAGTCCCAAAGGGTAATGAAAGTCATATATCATCTTCAAGGCTGCTAATTATCCAGCTCAGTTACAGGTAGGCTTTGTAACTGTGAGAAGGGCCTGTCGGCTTGATATTTATTGCTCTTCCAATAAGCAAGTAAAAAATACTTTCTTGAAAGGTTGCCCATACCCCTTGCCTCACATCCTTGACATACCTTTTGCAAATGTGCTAGTCAAAGGGGAAATGTCTTCATTGCGCATAACTCATTTTTCATACTGTAACTAAACATTCAGCAAGAAGAGAGAGCAAGTGCTGGAAACATGAGAACACATACATTTTGGGGGTCAGCTTGTCTCTGCTGATTTACTTTAGGTTAGTTAATGTTTTGAACACAAGGGAAACGACAGGAAAGCGCATGGTCAGGGAAATAGGTTTTTACTTTCTGTCTCCATGACATATTTATTTCAATTGCTGGAATATTTTTTAAATTATATTGACTTTATTTGGTGTAGTTACAGTTATTTTACATAAAGTACAGTAAATTAACTTGTATAAGCTATGTGATATTTAACATGTGGATGTACACAGTATTGTGTAGTGTGTAGTGTGAGTATTAAACTAGGAGTACATGCTAACGGATACTTCGCCAGAACAGTCCTATAATTCCTGTCATGTTTGTGTGTGTGAAAATCCTCTCTCACATTCTGTGAAGGGATTTTAAATGTAACTGTCCCTTTTAAAAGCCAAAACTGAATTTATATAAAATTAATAAAGCACTACTCCGATATTACAACACAAGGAAGCTTGTGAAATAGTATGATTGAGACTTATGACATTTTCGGTTCTGTACCCTATCTAGCTCACTCCTTCTTTGAGTCACTTGTGCTGAAACACAAGGGGCGGCACAAATGAAAATATTTATACAGCTCCCACATGCCTAAAGGGCATCATTAATGCACATATTCGAAGCAGCTAAGCTCTGGAAATATATGCAGGATACAGTTTTGATTTCTGAACACAGACTTCCTCATATTTTCTCAGGCTAATGACTTCATATTTGTCCCATATCTTACTGTCATACTGCAGGTTTCTTCACCAATATGTGTGAGGAAAGAAAAAAGGAAAAACCTTTTGGGGAGCTGAATTACAGTTGAAAATTGAATTACAACAGTGTCTATTTCTAAATCAAAATAGTGCCAATACAGCATGGCATGTAAACTCGCAGCGAAACAACCCCTGTATTGCTGTGTATACGGTCGTGCATATTCAAATATAATAAAAAAGCAAATGCAAAGCCCCTATTGTTTATTACTCCTTGCCATCCCAGAAGCTCAAGATCATATTGGATAGTAAAAGCAGAGAGGTTACTGTGAGTATCAGAGAGGGGACTAATTGTCAAGGTTATGTCTCTGAAGATGATTGATGTCAGGCTAGGTTTTTCTGTCAGCCTGTCAGAAGGCTGGAATGTTTAATGTTCTCATTATTGGTTACGCTGTTGTGTATATTTCTCTGTCAGCACCACGGACCCATCTGAACTGCCAAAGCACTTCAAAGGCCTGCAGGTCATTTATCTTCCTCCTGACGCTCCGAATGTTCAGCCTCAGCTGAGTGCTAGTGATTTGTTATGACTTGAGAGCCAGCTGACAGACAGGTCTTCTGTAAAAAGGATTCCTTTTTGTCACACTATGAAAACATCAATGTTCCCGTAATGGCCTACAACTGTCAAAGGAGGCCGCCACCTGACAGTTGTGTGGTCTCACTAATTTGCAGCCCGGTGACTTGTTTCCTTGAGTTTAGATTCGGTTATGGTGTCACATACAAACAGGTCACCATCTGTTGTTGGGTGCCAGGGGGCACAGCACGGAAGAAAAATGGCTATGCTAATTGAAGACACATCTTCATTTCATATTTATCGCCCTAGCCTGCGTATCCTATCTTTGAAGTTGGGCTAAAAAACGTAGTGAGGCAAAGACGGAACAAGCAAACAGCCAGGGCAGAAAAGAAAAAGAAGGGAGAGAGAGAGAAGGGAAAAAAATCAGATCTTTGTTTCCTTTCCCAGGCCATGACATGATTAATCGTTTTCTTCTGATCTAATTTTGGAACATGAAAAACAGCACATTTGTCTTGAAGAAAAATGATGTGCCGTACCGTGCAGATGGAAATTTCGAGCACTGAAAAAGATTAAAGTGAAATTCCACTCCTTAGACCTAATCATGAGTTGTAGATTATTCTGTCGTTTTAACCAGATGGTAGGCTTGATTCTGCAACCCCCTCCTTATATTAATGAATACTAGACTGTTATATTTGACTTAGGTAAGTGAAATGTCTATCACGCCTAATGGACTGCCAGCCGGCATAACGCATGTTGTACCACTCGGGGTCCTTGCTGCATTTTTCATGTTTTATACTAATGTAGAACATTTTGTTTCCTACTGTTTTCCATCATTGTCACTGTTTGCTAAATATTTTCACATGGAAGAAAAAGTACAAACTTGTGTCCACAGCTAATTTCCTCGCGTAGGTCACAGCTATAACTCTGCAACTAAAACCGTCACCTCGGGCAAGGCATACAAGAACTCAATAGTAACTTGATTAAGTTCCCAGTCAACATGACTGCGTACACGGCAGTATGTTAACAAACCTAATTATAGGAGGGTGGTGATAAAGCACGCAGGGTAGCTGCAGCACATCTTACTGGTCACGTGTCTGCAAGCAGAGGTTCACCCTCCGGCGTAGAGGAAGTTCCACTTCACAATGAAATTTGCTGGGGCACTAAATGCTTTGTCCCTTCTTCTTACACCATCCAAACCAGAAGCGAAATCAGCCAGCCTCCTGTATCGGCTCTGTGCAAGCTCAAAACACCCAGGAACATATTCCAATATGTACAGTAGCTGAAATCGTGCCACATTGATATATCCTCAAGGCTTATCCCCCACAGTTTCTGAACATTGTACAGAATGTTATGCTGTATAATAAATAAATAAATAAATACATAAAATTAAAAAATGTGTTAATGTTTAATAGCAATAGCATATGTTTGTGTTCATCAACAATATATAAGCTATTGAATATGTTTAGTAAACAAATAAAAGAATGTGCCCTAAATTAAGATTTTCTTAATGTTTGAATATTAGGAATTCGGCGTATTAGAAATTTCTTGACAGTATTTCCAGAACTGCAAATAAAAGGCTCTGTGTTGATGTGGCTGTTATTATCAGGCTTTTGCCTTCAGCGCATGTTTTACACCATAATTTTATTTGGTTGTCAGCTCTTCTGGGAGAAAGTACAATGTAAAATGATTACAAAGAAAAAGAAAACATTGCAAAAACAAATGTATGTGAATAAATGTTTTGTAAATTTGTAAGCCGTTTTGAAGTTTTGAAGGTTTTGAAGTTTGCAGTCAGATTCTGCAACCACTGAAAGTGTTTTTCCTTGACTGAGTTTAAGTCTTCCACAACATCACACAGTTTTGTTTCCATCATTCAAAATACAGAAAATTCAGAGACCCATTTTCTATTTTCCTAATCTGATTGGACATCTAGATTTTTAATCAACTATCCCAACATTCCAACCCAGTTACACTATCTTTTGCTGTGCTGTCAAAACTTTGACATTATAGGACTGACACTGTAAATCCTTCATCCTTTGGTCCATCAGTTTTAGTTATTAAAACCGTTTTTCTTTTGTTTTTCCCCAGAAAAACATAAAGACTAGGCTTCAGATTGTAGTGATTCATCTTGGCTGCTGAATATTGTAAAATATTGTAATGCTTTGTTATTTACAGCGTCTATGTTACAGGGTGACATCAGTTAAAATTAGAATTATTGTGTTGCTTTCTGTAAAGAATCTCAATGCTGATTTCAGAATGAAATATTATTTACTTGGGGGGAAAAAAATCCAGTTTTCCAGTAGTTAACAAAGTATTTTACAACCTGATTACTACTTCCATTTGTTAATAATTTGTAAAATATTGCCGTGCTTAACAACAATAACAATACAAAAATATATATCACATGAAAAGAGCTAGCCAGTTGATAATATGTGGTACATCAATACGCCAAGTGTAATTTTAAATCAACAGCAGGGGAACTTAGATTGCTCTTTAAACTAAGAACATGAGCAGAAAAAGCGCACAATGCCAGTATGTCATACACTAAATAGTGTTAAATTAGACCCTGTATACTGTTGTTCAAGACCACATTCATCTTACTCAACGTTGGTCTGTTTCTTACAAATTTGGCACTAAAAGCTTCCACATGCCAAGTTTCTGCTGCGGAAAAAGTTCAGGTTATCAGCAGAAGTTTGCATGCCACGTCTTTAATCAGTCTGCAGCTAATTAGCAGCTTCTACACAATGAGGCCATAAGTCATTAATCATAGGAGCCATGAGCAGTCAACTCCATGCAAGACATTTCAAGACAAAAGTTTTCTTTCCATGATGGGCTTCAAAACAGCCTAGGATCGCCTTTCATGGCCAACAGTGTGTAAATTATGGCCCCGTCTAACTGTGACAGACAAGGCCCCACTGTTCAGCTCCCTGTTGGTCTTTCCTTACATTTTCTTTACAAAGGATTTTTTTTAACTTAACCAAAACAAATTGTATATAAATGTATTCTAGTTATAACAAGTACTAGAAAGAGGTATATAAACAACAATTAAGCCTGGTATGTATATGAAATTACGATGTGTGTTTCTGTTTAAGATCTGTTTTTTTGTTTTTTTGCTAGCCATTCTTTTTTAAGGGGAAAATGGGAACTAAGTTAATACTGCTTATATAAAGAGCAGTATAGTTATAAAATGGACTGTTGTTATGATTCATTTGGTAGTATAATGAGAATAAAGCATGATCCTTATTAAATATAATACTAGCTCTGTCATTTACAATACTTGCAGCCATGAAAAATATTGTGTTTGTCTCTTTCTTTCTTCCTTGGTGTAGCTTGTGTTCAGAAATATCCCTTTTGAAGTATTGCTTCGATGAAAAAGCATGCTTGTAATATTCCCCCTTTAAAGTAAAAATAATAAAATAATGAAATAAATAAAAAGCTGAAGGATGGTCAAAGATGCATTTAATATAAATTGCCATTTATTTGGAACAGGAACATTAGGCAATGTATCACCGTGCTGCAGAAACAACCTTGCCCACATATGACTAAGGGCCATGGCCATTTCAAATTATGGTGCTGAGATGGAGGGATCCAAAATAATCCATCCCCGGCATCATGACAAGCAAATTTTTAATCTGGAGTTGAGATGGGTAAAAATGTCAGTCTACCTGTCCGAAAAGATAAATTAATCTGTTAAGATTTTTCCTTAGTTACATCCAGCAAGACTTGTAAATCTATTAGGAGCAAGGCAAGACTTCTACGTTATCACTCTAAACTTTCAGACAGCTTCATTTACTGTTGTGGATCCCTGAAGTGACAGGGAATATATTTTCTGCAACTGTGATTTTGTTTCTCCTAACAAGAGCACAGGGCCCAAATACATACATTTCATACTTAGAATAAAAAGAAGGTGGTTTGGTAACTGTCAGACGAGACTTTGCAGCAGTCATTCATGTTATAGAAATACATCAATAAATCTGTTTAGGGAGTGCTTTTCACAACACGGATTAAGAACAAAAATGTTGGAAGGAAGCCTTTGTACACATCATGTACGAGAGGCATTTCCCATTAGAAGGTTTTATGCCTGCTGTCTCACATCTCATGTAAAGTTGAACCAAATTTTTAAGGTATTCATTTAGGACTCAGTGATGTTGGAGTGATGTTCTCCCCACAATACACAGAGTACATTGTAAAAGTACCTTTTCATCTTGACGCAAAACATCTCAAGCAAATGTGTCAAAGGATTTCTGAGTGTTCCGCAAAAAGTAAAAACTGGCATCAAGAGAAAGATTGTTTAAATTCAGAAGAGCAGCTGCCAAAGCTTTATACCTATCATTTATCTTGTTACTGATATATCAAATTCACTTCATAGCATAGTCATAAAAATGTATGAGAATGTAAATGCCTGAGTGACCCATTAATCTTGTTTAAAGTAGCAAATGTAACATGTTCCTCATCCAGGGTGATAAACTTATTCTTTATACTTTTATGAAGGATTTATTGTTGATGTAAAAGTGTTCTGCATAGCATTATAATGTGTAAACTGGGATAGCAATAAGAAACTTGCTTTGAGTGAGGCTTATTTCATTAGGGTAATTTCACACAACAAAAATTTGATTTTTAAATGTGGAAATAAAAGCACATAGACATGGCAGAACAAATAATTATATTCATTTACACCATCCTGATTTAAAATTTTCTATATTTATTTTACCTGGTGATAAATTATAAACATGGAAAGAGCTTTTTGTACAGCCATAAGCTACTACTATCATTCATACTTGGAGAGCCCTTCAGAATATGAATTTAATATGTTCTTACATCGCAGATCTTATGTTCCTAAGACACAATTGCTTAATGTTTACCATAGATGAGCTTTAAGGTACAATATTTGAAACTAGGGCCCAAATTAAGTCAAAATATTGGCCTTTCCAAGTCTGAGATATACCTACATAAAGTTAGGTATTACTGATGTAATACAATGGGTTATTGTGCACTACAATGCAGTATCTTATTTCAGAATAACAAACATTAATTATATTGGGGTGTTGGCCAAAAGTAATGCTTTATCTATAGTAACTGAGGAAGAAAGGAATCACTATTAAACACATTTATAATACAATGAGGCATACCTACATTACTTAATATATTTTGCAACCCACCAGTCTTTGTGTCAGGAACTTATTTAATTTAAATACATTAGATGTTTGTTTATGTTGTATCTTATTTTTAATCTGCACAAAATCTTCCAAAATTCTGTAGCCACGGCACACTGCTTGCGAAACACTGTCCCCAGTCACAAATCACAAATGCAGTGCATGATGGGAGATGTTGAAGTATTAGAAGTAAGAAGCTTGTGGCAAATCAAAACAGCCACCCTCATGTTGTGGGATAGTAGTTTTCAGTTTGTTGTTGGCATGCTGAAGTTGCAGTCTTTATTGCAGTTTTGTCTTTTTCGATTGAAACTGTGATGCCCAATGCCACTGAATCAACTGAGCTGAGCTTCAATTACTTAATTAAAGCCTTAACTGAATTAATCGGTTTAATTCAACATTTTTAATTATTTTGAGCTCTTAAAATTGTGGAAATCTTGCGTTACCTATAAAATTTTATAGGTACAGTAGAATTTGCATAAATGCAACTAGTCTGAGTGCAAGATTAGTCTACGTGAGACATTTTGCTGGTTCCTTTCATGTCAGTATGGCAGTGCAAGTGTCTGTCTATCTATGGCGCTGGATACATGTTGCTCCACTTAAAGAGACATTGCACAATCTGTGATGTAATTCCAGTGTATTTCATGTTATTGAATGCCATACCACACAGCACAAAAATCAGTAGCCTATTGTGTATGCTGTTCACAAGTGAAAGCTTGGCAGGAAACGGATGGAGCTATATCACCTATTCAGTCTGTACTGCAACGTGAAAAATCGAATTGTTTAAGATCTGAAAATATTAATAAATCAAGTTCTAATTAAGTACATAATTAATCTAATTAAGCAACTGAGAGTTCAGCTGGAAGAAAAGTCTGAAGTGAGTGTCTCGAGGGCTGTGTTTGGAAAACTCCAGATTGTAGATGGTATGCAATGTTCACAAAAGTTTCATACCTTTATAAAAGTTCCCCTTTATAGCATTTCTTGAAACCTAAATTTGAGGTGAAAAAAATCTTCCTATTTATCTTTACTGGATAGAGTGAAAGCAAGTGAATAAAGTTTATAATTTCTCTGGCAATAGAAAGCACACAAGTTTAACTTATCACTTTAAGAAGGTTAATTCTGCTTGTCAGTTGAATGAGCTGATGAAGTAATGATTAATATACGGGATGTTTGAAAATCTAAATCCTTGATAAAACACAAATAAACCAAAGGGTTTCTCAGGATGATTAAATGTACATTTCACGGTTGATTGAGCATGCAAAAAGTCATCTATTTTCTTAAGACTCTGTAAACAGTTATGTGAGTCCCCTTCCAGCAAACTATATGGCCATTGTCGTAGGTTTATACTTTCAAACAGACCGTTGAAGAAAAATGACTGCATTCATTTATATAACCGCTGGGATCTCTTGATTAAGTAATTTATATGGAGGACAGGTTTATAACGGCTAACTTACCGTCATGTCCCGCAACAATTATTTCAAAAATCCAGCTATAAAAGCAGACAGTAAATTTAAGATTTTTCTATTGCTGTCATTGCAGCCCATAACCTAGTATCTGATTTTCAATAAATCCTTTTTTATGAAATGGAGAGCAATTACATCATAAGGGAGAGCATCAAAATTGATCAATTTTCTGGACAAAAGACAGGTGCTCTTTTGAAAGCCCTAAAATGGCAGTGGACAATTCCCTTTTTCTTTCACCACATATGAACAACTTACAATCCAATATTTCATTACAGGTTTAAGACGGGATATCTGCTGTATACCTACTGATGTGGTCCAATAGAGCAATGTATTACAAAAGGTATTACAAAATGTAGGCTATTACTGTATTTAAGATGATAACATTATTTCCATGTTCTAAACTCACCTGCATTACTTCAATGAATATCTGAAAGTGAGAACTTAGATGTTTGATTGATTATGTCCATTGCATGCACTGCTATATAAACTTTACATTTTGGTGATAGGCTTTGTGTTTCTAAAATAAAAAAGAGTAAGTTAGTAGTCCAGGTATTAGTAGGCACCATGGACATTTATGCTACCCTAGAAATCATTCTAGAAGTAAACGGGGACACAAACGTTTAACAAAGGCTTTGTCAACTACTCAAATGCTGTTCAACCAAGATAGCAGTGCAAAGAAACTAATAAAATAGTGGGTATGCAAAAACAATGCACTTATTTAACACCATAAAACAAATTAGCAACAAAATATGTGTTAAAATATATTGTTTTTCTTGTCATTGAACATCACAGCTTAAATAATAGCCGTTGTTCCCTGAGACAATGAATGTATGTACATACTGAATAATTTGCATTCCATTACCTTGGTTTGCATGCCATTAAACATTCATTACACCCTTCGGCTACAATCTTAATAATGACTGGATGAAATGCAATAATGTGGCATGAAGTAATTTTCAGTGTTTTCGTTTTGGGGCTGACCCAATGATAAAATGATGAATGCTCTTAGATAACATAAAGCTGACAGACCAAGTCTACAATATTTCCAATTAGGTGACTTACACATTGTGTGGAGATCTGCCCCAATAACATGAAAAGCAATTTAAGTCTATATATTTCCTAATAAGATCCTTTTCATACATTCATTTTTAAACTGGCAAGCTTCTTACGTGTTCATATTCAGCATGGTGACATATTTAAAAACCAAGATCTGGTTTTGAACTGAACTTTTCTAATAGTACATTAATGCAGATTATAAAATAAAGCAAAAACTGCCACATGAGAAGCAGAACACTGAAGGAAATGATTTAAGACATGTACTGAGCTGTGAGATTTTACGTTCTCACTGCAGATTTTAACAATTTGTCTTTAATGAAAAAATAATGAAACATAATACCAAGTAAAATAAAGATGGCATAACACAACCTGTAAAAATACAACAATACTACAAATACTGCTAGAGACATTACAATGAAAGCTATTTTACTATCACAAACAAACATTAATGCAAAAGGGTCATTGGGTCTCAACAGCAACAACATTGTAAGTGTAAAGTTACAAATTCTGATTCCAAATGACATTTAAATGACTGAAAAAATTGATTATACTTCAGAAACAGGTACAAGTATACAAGTATACTGTGTCTGACATCTGGTATTCTGTGTGCTATTCACAAGTCTACTCTATGTGGTCTCTTCTCAGCATGAATGCTTGTAAATTGCAGTTTTGTACAAAGGTCTCCTCATGGCCTTTATGCACTATGAAAAGATATTCAGTTAGAACCCTTAAATATAGCTGCAGGACCCGCTTTACAACATGTGACACATGAAGCACAGTTTTCATGGAAAGGGGCCACATTGTACAGGTTTTTACACAGTAGAATATACTTCACTTGCTAAAATGTTTAGTGTCTCAGCTTGATGTGGTTTCAGAGATTTCAAAACCCATTTAATGCCTTTATGGTATTGATGCAAACCGACAGTGGTACAGACATCATTGCTATTAAAAAAAGGAACTTAATGTCTCAAAATAAAACAAGTCAATAGCAATGCTCTGTGCAAAGGGAAGAAATATTACCATGTATGAACATTAAAAGCTGACAGGAGGATTGCAGTGCCTAATGATGTGGAAAGATGAAAATGTGTGAACACGAGGAGGGTGGAGCTCACAGTTAAAGTAATAATGGAATAGGAACCAAAACTCATGAATAAGAGACTGGTCTGGTGTGGGAACCAGGGTGAAACCTTTCGAAGAAAAGAGTACAAAAAAATCATTTAAATGTGGCCTCATTAATACTTTCAAGAACACTTGCTCATCAAATACACGCTTTTCTTCAATTCAGATATCTGCATTGGCACATAACCCAAACCGTCTGGTAATTTGTAACTGTCTGTTATTACGCAGTTCAGTCATTTACGGAGCACAAACACTGTGGCGAAAATACACTTGTGTGAAAGTGTAACTTCTGGGATTACATTCTCTGATTGAAATTAATATTAAAGCCTTGGTTTTTGGGGTGCAGCTTGTCCCTGTGGTATCTTTTCTTAAACTAATTATACAGAGATATTTTATATTTTACCTTTTATTGATCCTTTGCAGCAACCAATGCCCTCTGGATAGTATCTGGTCCCTGTAGGCAAGATAGGTAGGGGTGAATCTCTCAGTATGAGTAGTCGGCAACCATAGCAACTTGCACACTGACCTCATCGTGGACCTATCACCGGTGAAGTACTCAGAGTGTGATGCATACTTACATTTATGGCCTATAATATGTTGTAATTTCACACTGCCATTCTGATCAGTCCATGAATGATCATTTGTGCGCACATGAAATATTAGTATTATGGAGTGAAAAAAAGACATTCATGAAGTTAATACTAAATAGAACTGTTTCCAAATTGAAATGTTGGTCTGGCGAGGCAATAAATAACAGTGTATTGACATATTAGTTTGGGTATCCATGAAAGTATATTCCAAATGTACATAACTGTATCTGTGACATTCACATGCTGAAGAGTTATGAAGTACTATTGCTTGACTTAAAAATGAAATTTCCTTAAAGAAGTCATTCATGTAAATTAGTTCATTTAGCTGAAAGTGATGTTTTTTTATGTAATTGTTACAGTTTGATATTTTCTTGTAAGAACATAATGACAGCATGCTACTTTAAGTCAGGGATACAGCTCAGGAATAATGAAACAATTATAGCCTTTGATGTTCACAGATTCTACACCCTCTTGCATTTTAAAGCAGCCCGCCTTATTAACTCTCAATATGTTCTTAGCTGTCAAACAAGTTTTCCTGTAACACTTCTGCAAAGGAGGAAAAATAATTTTATCATTATGAGCAATCTGGCTAAAAGCTTGTGAGGCCTTCTCGTGGTGTCTAATTTGTATCTTCAAATGTCTTTCAGATCTGTGAGATCTTTTCAACCTTTTAATCCAGTTTTACTGACATCAGCACAGCACAGACCAGACACTAAAAACATATTTCAGCCTTCATCTTATCTCTGCGTATTATTATTTCTTACAAGCACACTTTAAAGCATCAGAAAGGTACTTGCTGTGAAATGTAATTGTAGAAAAATGGACAATGCATAAATAATTTGGTGACTCAGGAATTTTCTGATTAGCCAGGTGCAAGGCAACAGGTGTCTCACTAAGTAAACACGTTAATAATTATAAGGTAATAAACTTCCCCTGTTATCTTTAGCATATCTGTCTTTCAGAAGCCACACCAGTCACATCAAATATTAGCTTAGACTTATGCCATGATGAATAACAATGCACAGTGATTGGCAGCTCTATGAAATAAAATACTAAGCACAGTTTAATTAATAGAAATATATTTATAGACTCATGAATGGCAGCTGGGCAACAGAAAGACCATATTTTCTGTGAACTGGCATTTCTGCTAAGAAAAATAAACATTTACAGCAAACAGGCTATTCATATTTTATGATAATGTTTTATTGTGAAAGCAGAAGACAAATGATATGTCAGATATTGGAACACGGATATTATATTCTCACAATGTTAAACCTCTGTTTGTGGAATTCTGCACAAGAGTCAGGGTACCAGGAATTCTCTCTCTCTCTCTCTCTCTCTCTCTCTCTCTCTCTCTCTCTCTCTGTCTCTCTCTCAATATATATATTTTTTTATTATTTTTTTTTTTTTGTACCAGTTTCCCTGTTTGGCAAACTGTTTTTCAAATTATTTTTTATATGAAACATTTTAGTGAAACTTAAATATTGTATGTTATTGACACTGTTACATACAATTACAATGTCATGAGTATTTCCTTAAATGTGATACACACTGGAAGCTCATTGTTATTAAGCCTTTTCATACAACTGTGAAACCTGCATCATGAAATTTCACATTTGATATATATACCAATAGTTCCATAAGGAACATCCCATTTGACGTCATATTGCCCTCTCAATCATTTCATACTTCAATGCAATCTTACTTCTTGTCCTTCCATGTTTTAAAGTCATCATGGACACAAATGGTGGTTAAACTGAATCTAACTGTGATCTGTGCTGTTGCTCCACAGTGCATGGTTTTTATGATCCAATAGGTTGTATTGGCCAACTAAATTTTAAACCACAGTTTATTATACATAAATTATAGTTCTAGTCATCTAGTTAGATTAGTGCCTTTCATAATACACAAAAAATGCTGGTGTGACAGGGGTTAAATGTGTCCAGTGCTCAATATTGCTTTATTTGTTTCATAATGGCTCTAGACTTCAGCGCTTTTTCTCTTGTTCCTATTTGATATTTCAGAATGCTGTCATGAGTAATTAATTGAAACTAATTAAGAATGATCCAGTTAGGACAATTGTACAATAGTGCTCCAGAGATTATTTCATTCCCTAAGGTTTTGGCATCCTGTTTCTGCAATGGTTCAAGCCTTGTAGATGGTGCCATACATCATTATGTCATTTTACATTGTTATTTCTCTGAAAGCAGCAATTTAAAAAACTCTCCAATGCACCATGAGAAACTCACAGAAGAAAAGAAAAATGTTACTGTCCAAAGCTGGTAAAGGATAAAGTATAGTCAAAGGACTTCCGTGACATAAATAGTGGCACCCAGAAAGTGCCGTTATTTTCATTAAATATAATATGTTTTGATGAAAGGACTCTGCACAAAATATAGGTTGCAATACAGACATTGTCATAGTTTCCCTGCATGCATTTTATAATCAATGTACAATTTCAAGTCTTTATTTCATTCCTAGGCCAGGGTAGTTACTCATATACCATACAGTACACCATTTTAAAAAATAGATGGAAATACTTGATAAATGGTTAGACAATGTTTTTATTTTTATTTTATTTTGTATTTTTACTTGCCTCTTGCCTCTGAAAGATAAACAACCCTGGGTATTAAGCAAATATTATCTGACTTTAAATATTTATTTCGCTGATGCCTTTATCCCAAGTGAAAACTGTAGAAACTTGTGTTATGCTTGTGTAGATGTAGGGTTATGCTCAACATATCTATCTACTGTATCTATAGAAAGAGAGATATACTAACACCAGCTTACTGAAAGTTTTTGTTTCGATTTCAAACATCTTGTTGACCTGGTTTAATTCATTCCAGTCAAACGTTTGCGATGAACAGTGCTATTCACGATTCAGCTTCCAGACGTAGATGCAGGTGCTACACAGCTGTGTGCAACTGACAACTGTGGATGCCATGACTGAGGCACTGAATGCTTGAGATTAGTAGTCATCTCTACATGGTCACAATACACCAGTAAAACAAGATATCTCTGTGTGAGATATAGCAACCATGGTAGCCAATCTGACCTCAGAAAGAACACATCAAAAGTTTAAACCTTTTTCTTTACTCTTGCTTTTTTCATCATATTTGCTTTTTTCATCAGTGCTGTCTGCATGCAGCTCCCCCTCCTGGTTGTCTCCACGCATCCTCCTGCCTGCACTAAGTGGACAATGCTCACTGGTGACGCTACTATTTAATGCCAGGTTCAAATTCTTCACTTGTACCTCCAATAAATAAACAAAAGAAAATTGCATTTCCTCAGAGATGATGCAGAGCCTTTTCTATGGACATGATTCACTGGATGATAAGAGTGATAACTTTTGTCAAGCAGCTCTGGCAGGTTCTTGTTTACAAATGAAATGCTATTGAATACCCACAGTAATGTGCAACCCAGAAAGGAGGCAAGTCGAGGGTGTTGAAAGAGTGGCTCTCACACATACTGGTAGTACTGATGATTCTGGAGACATCTTTTAGAGTAGTGGTGCTATATTAAGTCCCTAGAGCTGGAGTGTCTGTGTGTGTGTGTGTGTGTGTGTATACAGGCACACCTTCAGGGATTCAGAGCAGCGGGGTGATCTCTGTGTCCAGACATTGCCAGAGCAACATTATCACCAGATGGCCTCTGTGCTATAGAGAAATAAGTAACATTTTACTCCCAGGGCTCAATTGTTAGAAGAGATGCACAGGTGTTTGGCCACAGAGAATTGATAGGATTCTCAGAGTGCACCTCTTTGGAAATAAACCATATAGCACCCGAAAAGCCATTATCACAATCAAAGGAATTGTGAGCCATAAAAACATGGCAAGGCCTCTCTCTCTATCAGCTGAGCACACATCCTGAAAATCAATCTCTGAACACACAAGTGACTGATTTCTTACTTGGAGGTGCAGCTTAAACCCTGACCAACCAAGACACACCGAATGTTTAAGTGATGGAAACTCTCTGCTGCTTCAAAAAATATTTACTTTTTACTTTGGTGCATGTGTGCATGTGTTATGTTTATATATACTGTAAATGGTATGCATAACTTTCCAATAATTTTAATAGGGCATTAAATCATTTAGTCTGATGGTTCATTAGATGATAGCTGCAATTATTTTGTGCAACCAGTCTAAAAACTAGGCAGAACTGTGCAGAAATTTAATTTGAAACAACAAAGACCATTTAACTCCTTATATTGATGCTGTGAAAGTCAGAAATGTTTGTGTATCAAAAGAGTATCCTCTATTCCATTTCGTCTCTTAGGTTACCAGGTCTGTTTCTGAAGAGATGCATGATGGGTGAATATTTATATTTTATATTTAGAACTTTCTGTACACTCACCTAAAGGATTATTAGGAACACCTGTTCAATTTCTCATTAATGCAATTATCTAACCAACCAATCACATGGCAGTTGCTTCAATGCATTTAGGGGTGTGGTCCTGGTCAAGACAATCTCCTGAACTCCAAACTGAATGTCTGAATGGGAAAGAAAGGTGATTTAAGCAATTTTGAGCGCGGCATGGTTGTTGGTGCCAGACGGGCCGGTCTGAGTATTTCACAATCTGCTCAGTTACTGGGATTTTCACGCACAACCTTGAGGCGGATGGGCTACAACAGCAGAAGACCCCACCGGGTACCACTCATCTCCACTACAAATAGGAAAAAGAGGCTACAATTTGCACAAGCTCACCAAAATTGGACAGTTGAAGACTGGAAAAATGTTGCCTGGTCTGATGAGTCTCGATTTCTGTTGAGACATTCAGATGGTAGAGTCAGAATTTGGCGTAAACAGAATGAGAACATGGATCCATCATGCCTTGTTACCACTGTGCAGGCTGGTGGTGGTGGTGTAATGGTGTGGGGGATGTTTTCTTGGCACACTTTAGGCCCCTTAGTGCCAATTGGGCATCGTTTAAATGCCACGGCCTACCTGAGCATTGTTTCTGACCATGTCCATCCCTTTATGACCACCATGTACCCATCCTCTGATGGCTACTTCCAGCAGGATAATGCACCATGTCACAAAGGTCGAATCATTTCAAATTGGTTTCTTGAACATGACAATGAGTTCACTGTACTAAACTGGCCCCCACAGTCACCAGATCTCAACCCAATAGAGCATCTTTGGGATGTGGTGGAACGGGAGCTTCGTGCCCTGGATGTGCATCCCACAAATCTCCATCAACTGCAAGATGCTATCCTATCAATATGGGCCAACATTTCTAAAGAATGCTTTCAGCACCTTGTTGAATCAATGCCACGTAGAATTAAGGCAGTTCTGAAGGCGAAAGGGGGTCAAACACAGTATTAGTATGGTGTTCCTAGTAATCCTTTAGGTGAGTGTATGTTGTGTATTAAAACCATGGATATATTCCTCTTTTGAGACTAAAACATATATTTTCCGCTTCCTTTAGCATATTACGCCTGCATTGCCTTTCAATTAAGTAAGTGACGGATAATACAAAAATAAATAAGTTTTTTATTTTTTTCCCCTGTGCAACAAAAAGTAACTACCTTAATAACTAATGACATTCTGTGGTACTACTTCAACAGAGACAATGGTCTTTAATAGCTCTCTTGAAACAAAGACCCATCACATAAATTATTAACAAGGTGTTCCCAAAAAACACACATTATTTATTAACTCAAATTCAGTGCTTATACAAATCATAGGGTACAATATAAAATAATGGCTAGTTAATGGATCATCCTTTTTAAGCTGTTTTTTGAAGAACTATCCTCAAACTGTATAGTAAACTTGCATTTGTTTCCATTTAGGCAGTTCTTACCCCTGCAAAAAGCCCAAATAAATGTCTGTTGTCCAATGGAAAAGGTAATATCTCAAATAGCATCACTGAAGTTGGTAATATTTCCATCATTTTCCTCTTGATTTAAAATAAATATGCCTCCAAACAATATTATCTTAAAGATTGAAACGGGAAATATGGAAGCATTTCTCAGTTAAAACCCACTTACACTCTGCAGTACTCCACGTGACATTTTCAGTGTGCTGATTGTCTTTTTAAATGGATGTCCCCCTGTTAATTTATTATAATATACATACCAGTTGTTGTTTTTTTTGTTCTCTTATCTCCACTTAGCTTAGAAAAAAGGCAAAACTGGAGGTAATTTGAACACCAGGTTCACAGTTAACAGTGAAATACATTAAACAATAAAAATCATCTAAAACCACAGATGCCCCGAAGCACCATTGCTGGATATCTAGGCCCATTAATCTCTTGGTCATATCCATTAGTTTCATTGTGCAATGCTTAACAGTTCTTCTTTCATAAAATGTTTACAAGTTTGGTACACTGGGGCAACATTTGTTACTTTATTAATAATATCTGCATTTATATTTGATGGGAAAATATGTGCTAAGTGTATTTTTTTCTTAAAATGTTAATCTCGTTGTAAATTCTTCATTGAAATGGCTTACATGAAAACTTGGGATGGGGGGGGGTTAAAGAAGCTGACGTAAATAAATTACTAGTGTAGTGTGGTTGTTTGTAATAGTTGAATAGTTGGTATAAACTTGATAAATGTAGCTCTCATAAATCACTTGAATGCATTATCTTTCCTGGGCTTAGCTCATACTGCTTAGATCTACAAAGGTTGCAGATAATTTTTGCACCCACTCAGTCAATGACTGGCAATGCAGCATGTAGCTAGTCAGTCATTATGTCAGTCAGTAGCACTTGATAATGTGACTGTCAATATAATTCAGTGGCTGCTCAAATAAACTGACATTTTGAATAGTGAGTGCTTTTAAAAACCTGCATAAAGGGTCAATATAATGATAAATAAAAAGTATATCCCTTTTGGAAAGATTTGACCTATGGAGTACAAAATGAATGGAGGCTCTCAGTAGAATTGCTCCAAAGGTCATTCTACAACGTTCTGCTTTATAAGAATCCCCCCCTTGTTTTTATATACATATGCACATGATTCGTAAAAGACGCTAAGTTGTATTTTAGAGTGATCTCCATATTTATCTCAGAATATTGCTTTAGTTATGTTAATGAAATAAATAAAAACAATTAAAAAGACATCTTCTGTATTGCTTCATCAAATTCCATGCACATTCAACTACAATACAGACACCATATTTTTATTTTTATACCTAAATGATTGTACATAAATTGTATTATAAGCCAAAGCCCAAGCCTAATTACCAATCTTGTGTTATTTGTTTGGCAACGTGGTTACTTAAACATGTATCTGAGTATATCCCTTTGTGTCCATTTTACCAACAGGATTATGACAAATTATTGTGATTAATAAATTCAGAGTGAAATATAATCTTCTTGGATTGGTATAGGTGTTGATAGTAGCAGGGTAGTGCCTGAGATGAGCTACAATTTGTCCATTTATGTTTTGTCTTTAATAATAATACTTAAATAATATATGAACATAAATCAAATCAACAGCTAGCACTAATCAGCTATGTTCATCAAATTTCAGTAATCTAGAGGAGACACTAGTCTGACACTGGAAGAAATGCAGTTTTCCCACTCTGCTTCCGAATGCACCTATAAAGTAGCAGGGGCTGTGACTTTAGCATAGAAAAATCAGCTCCATTTCAGAACATTGACCCCAGTTAGCAATTAATAAGAGCTTGTTTTAATTGTTCATATTGTAATGGATGTGTCCTGGGTAATTAAAAAATAAGGTGATTATGCGGAGAATGTGCTATTTCACACTAAGAAAGAGATTTTCCAATGAAAGCTAACTCCTTTTGAAAGAGGGGCCTGTGTGTTGAAGCACATTTTATACTTAACATGTATTTATATTCATCAGTGACATACAAAACACGTTTCAGCATATTTTGCTTAATGCTAGGTGTTGTTCAGGAGTACATGAGAAGTATGCATTTCCATAATATATTCTTTGTCAAAAATCAGAAAGTGTAAATTAACTAAGAATAGACATATCATAGTACACAGAACTACACCAAACCAGCCCTAAGTGACCTCAATTAAGCTTTCAAAGCACAAGAAAATGCCATGAGAATTGGATTTTTGAATGACACAGCTTTCCAAATGCCATTTTTCTTTTTGTATATCACCTTGATGAGCACTTAAAATTTGTAAATCAATGAGGAAAATTACATGTAAAAGCTGAACAGGGTTCTGGGCTGCCTTGTTACTGAGTGAATTGTTAGCTACAAGCTCCATTACCATACATCGTGGGAGCTGCAGTTAGGATTAATCTGTCAAAAGGGATGGTTTAGTGTTGATGAATATGACATGTGACCATTAATGATGTTGATTTTATCTCCTGAGATTAGCATGATTTACTTCGGATGGATAATAATGTCATTTGCTTGATGCAGTAGATCTGTTTACGAGCTGATTAAATCGTAAGGCCTTGCTTCATTTCATGCTATTTGGTTTACAGCTTCATTACTGCAATCACAAAAGCTGTGGAAATGTCCCACATCCTGTGTCATAATAAATCATTGTTTAAGATTGCTGCTATGCATTTTAGCATGCCACTTTTTCCCCCTTTTTAATACAGGGGCCTGGCATTACTTACTAAATGTGTAACAAGAAATTATAAAATAATATTTGAGAACTACAGGAAAAATGGTTTAGAATCAGTGTGCATGTTCTAATTGAAATTAAAAAGGCATTTGAGTAATTAGGGGGAACAAATTGCCTTATAATTTAGACAATGTGGATAACTGTTTTTTTTTTGTTTGTTTGTTTGTTTGTTTGTTTGTTTGTTGTTGTTCAAAGGGATCATCTTCATTTTAGAAATCAAAAGTTCTTCAAAAATAAACATATACCAGCCTTTTTTATGTGGTTTAAAATATGCTGTGTATTAATATATCTTCAAAAGGTGAATAATATAAAGTGCATCTTTAATAAATATAAACTATTTCCATAACACAAATTATATATCTATAGGATAATTATGCAGTAGGGATATACCCAGAAATATTTGACAATATCAGTTGTTCTGTATTACTGAAATGAACATTCTCCATCTCACTTCACCAAATACATAAATCATGAAGATTATATTTATATATTTTATCCGAAGTCTAAAGAGACCTTAGCCAAGTTAGAAAACAGGCTGTAGTAGCACTGCTGTGAGTTTTCATACAGGACTGAACCAGGGCTGTTCCACACAGCACAAATTCTGCTGTCTGAGACCCAGACCAGTGGCATGTCTTTAAACAGTTTCAGGTCTAGTTGTAAAACCAATTTAAATACCATTGTTTATGTTTTTATCCCCTCTTTTTTCACATGCTGATGATTTAGAAATATGTAAATATAGTGGTTTACATCAATGCTGTTCTTGTTTTCTAAGGAAGCGGGCTTAAAGTATGGCACATGATGTCACTTTCAGTAAAGCACAACAGCAGAGAGTAACGGCTGCCCTGTAAATCACTAAAACATGTGTCCAAAACATGAAAACATAAACACAGGGCAGAGCATATAGGGAAGAAGGAGAAAACTGAGATCTAATTAATTGTTTTGTTTGTATTTGTGAAGCACAACTCATACAAATATATAATTAAACAAGTCCGGGTGTTAGTTTAGGCCAACTACAAACCAGTGGAGCTGGTCCTTGTGTTTAAGATTAACACGCTTGGCTGCTTCTACTGCATTGGACTGAGTGGAGAAGAACTGATACCAGGTAGCATAGAAATGGATGATGGCCTTTCTTCCTCTGAACTGCCAAGTTACTTGTAGTTATAGTCATATCGGGGCTTTTTTTTATAATATGTATTTTGGAAAACAGTACACACAAAAATATAGCTTGGGAAACTAAAATAAAAAGTTCTTGCAAAAGCTATACTGATTATAAAGGCTAATGAAAGGCATTTTAAATTCAAGATCTGCACTGAACAAAATCTAAGACATTTCAATCCTTTTATTGAACATGGACAAGCTTTTCAGGTGTTATGTCAACATATGATAGCAGACGTGTAACTGTTGTGAATCCATGGCGAGGGATATTGGCATTCAGCTAAAATTAATCTCTCCCTAGCAGATCGCATGGCATAAATAAGTTATTTGTATCCCCAGTGATGTCATTAACAATGCTGAATGACTGGACATGGACTACTTTCCCCTGAAATATTATATGTGGCTCAGCTTCGTCAGAAAGGCTCTCAGCAGACCAATGCAGCTAATAAGGGGACTTGAATGTCATTACACGCTGACCCTCACTTAACCTTTCATACTGTGTGTTAGGTTTCCTTGTGTGAACAACATCAGGTTCATCAGTATGATATATAAAGGAGTTATTTTATACCACAAAAGATTGTAGTCATAGGCGTTTTAGTCTTATGTTTCGAGACAGATTTAAGTAAATAGTCATATGCATGGTTTATATTCAAGTCTTTTTGCTCCAGGGCAGAATTTGTTACTGATATTGCTCTATAGCAGAAAATGTTGTGTGCATTTGGAAGGGAAGAATTATTTTTAATATTAAATGATGAGTTCTGTAATGAGTGATGTTGTGTTAACATGAGGATGCAGTAATTTACCTGTTGTTGTGGGTGTCTTAACATGGACCACTGGTGAGCATGTTCTTCAAAGCCTGTTTACACATAAAATCAAACATTACATTAACCTTGGAAATGAAAATGGGGATACAATTCCTTAACTATCTCCTTTGTCGCGTATATCCCTTTTGGCATGTGTTTTGGTATGCCTTCAGGTGCTATCTGATAATTTGTTTTTAAACTGGTCTTTTTAAGTGGGGTGAATAATTTGATTCTCTTTAATATTTATAGACTGCTCTGCAATAATTTGTACGGCTCACCTTATAACTTGAGAAAAATATGGATGCTATCTTAGCATTCCATTGACTCCCAAGTCTTCAATAGTGATCATTAGAATGGCATGTGATTTAAACACGTGCACCTTTTTAAACTGCTTAGAGAACAGAAGGAGCACTTGAAGAATTGCTTTGTATTGTATAATTCTATTCTGCCACCATAATATAGTTAAAATATACATAGTTTTCAATGTGCTTGAAAATAGATTTATTTGAATAAATAATACACAGCAAGCACTTCAACATTGCTTGAAAGTGTAAAGAAGTATTTAAGTATAAGAATATATGTAGGTGCACTGTGTATCTCAAACACTTAAGGATATGGGTCTCTCAAATTATTTAAATGAGTTGGCACTCTTAAAATATATTTAGATGTCTTAAATGGAAGTATAAAGAAACTTCACATGAACATTTTCAGTATTTTCTAGTATTTGAAAAACATGATGAAATATTGCCACGGTTCTGGCGCAAATGCAGACATTAGTTCATGTGAGACAATGAGAAAGGAAAATATTCTGATCATCAGATTTTTTATTTTCTTCTCTTTTCTCTTCAATTAAACAAGAATCATGTACCTAAAACAACAGTATGCTTCTACTTTCATATGTCATGAAAGCTGATCACAGTGTATTTGTTCTGTAACTAGAAGAAGTCAGTACGTTGGACACCCTGCGAGGCTGGGTCTGTGCCTGTGCTTGAAGAAAATAAGGAATACCCACGTTCTTTTAGTCGTTTCATTTGTGTTTATGTTGCATACAATTTGTCACAATTGAGTCATTTGTTTCCACACTAAATGACTAGATTCCTCCTATCCCATGATCCCTCTGGATTCCCTTTCACCCTGTGAACCTAATCAGCAGATGCTGTGAAGCTGAAGTATTGAAATGGCAAGATTGTTCTCACCTCAGATGCTCTCCAATTTGGCTGATCAGACACCTGCTAACTAAAGGTCCCCTTTGTAAATTGAGATGAGCAAACCCCAGCGGATCTCTCCTGCCCACTCTTTGTGCCCGGAAGAGAGAACACATAGTTCCCTGTGGATCCTCAGCTAACAATGACCCGCTCACTGACACTGGGGCCTGACCCGCTTGAGAACAGCTAAAACTGCCAGATCCAAAAAGACACATTTTAGAAAGAGGTTAGGGAGTGCACCATCCCACACTGATTGTAAGGTGTGCAGATTTTAAGGATGTTGCTTCTGTAATAAAAAACAAAAAAACTAAAAAAAAACTGTCACATGTTCTTTGTGAGTGATGGCATATATTTAAATATCTGTCTACACACACACACACACACACATAGAGATGTGTGTGTTTTATAGAATACATATATGTACAGTAGCTTTCAGATTTATGAATACCTAAACGTTGATGTATTTTTTCTAAATTAGTAATTTTGTTGATTTTGATTGATTGATATTTCTAATTATGGTATGCAACTACACTTACAAATGTATTTATTAATTAAACAATCATAAAATACTGTGAGTGTATACAAATTCTGATTTGCTCATTGTGGAATTATGGGGTGGGGGGGAGTTATGCCCCACCCACTGTCCATAGTTCATCAGCAGTAAGGCCTCCTTGTTTGCCACATTATTTAGAAACATCTGTGGTTCATCCTCATAGACACATTGAATAAATATCTATAGTTCCCCAGTTATGAAGTAACATTAATCTTGCAAAGCCTCGTCCACAGGTCAAGCCAAGGTTGCTTGGCAGACTAACCTGTGTATCACAGCAGATGAGAGTTGTCTGGAATGCTTTTTCTTTGGATGGAGATGGGCATTACCAAGATAACACCGCTACGATTCATCGATCATAGAGGATTGGAAACTGGGATTTTACACTCCTTCCTCCACCCCTCCAATTTCCAATAGTCAATTGTAGGAGAGATGAACGAAACTCAAAAACAACATGGAAGTCAAAATCTGCCTCTTTTTTTAAAAAAAGAAAAAGGTTGTTTACAATTTTTACACATTAAAAAGATAAAAGTTAGTTTAAACTTTTGTGGGTATTTGGCAGCAAGTGGGAAGTTTAGGATAATTTCTGGGGATAACTAAACCCACATTTCCTGTCTTTAAGAAAAAGCTGAAGTCCAGGATAGTCACATAAATGTATTGCTGTCAGTGGCAAACAGCTTGAATTCTTGGATATTTCTATAGGGCAAGTGCTGAGATGTAAACAAATGTCAGGCGGTGCTAAAATGCTTCATAAGGAACTCTGTCTGGAATATGTGTGTTAATCAGCACAGATTGTTGATTTTTTTTGTACACTAGTATTAAACAACTGATATTCTTCACATATCATTTAACATTCAGTTACAATGATGTTATATGCGAAGTGGTAATATATATATACATTTTAATCTTACCAGGAATTACTACAGTAGTTGTAGGGTATTCATTGGACCAGATACCGTGGAGTGTAAGCTTACAGAGTTGTTACCAAACTAGAAATAGCTCTCTCCAGAATCAGTAACTTCTGGGTTGATACAACCAGACCTAATCTATCATCCTCACGGCCTATGTATTTAGACAGCCTGCAAAATGTCTGTGGTGAGGCGTATTTTATTTGTGGGTGTGATTATGTGTAAATCACATTGTGTACAATAACAGACATTTGCACGGTCAACATTCAGCGGATTTAAAAGAATAGATAATTTTTAGCTGTACGCGTCTTGCCTGCAGCTGAACTATTAAACTTGAGGTGTTTAGATAAATATAACTATAATCAATTCACATATATACACACAATAAATAGTTAATAAATAGTTACCACTAACGGGGCATATGCTGTATATTTACCAGCGCCGTCTAGCGACGTACATTTCTACACGTTAAGTTTGCATGTAGTTTCATCTGGTACACAGACTCAATATTCATAAACTTTTGACGTGTATACTATAACTTTTTTTTTTTATTTTGGGGGAAATAGTTGTATGCCTTTAAATGTCTAAAATACATTAGGTGTAGATTTTATGATAAAGTAAAATGAATGGCTCAACCTAGTAAAATGCTTGAAAAAACATCTAAAATCTAGATATTTGTAGAGTCGGTTTAAAAGGAACCCTTTTATATAAAATGTGTGCCAAGCAGTTATATTAATTTTTCTCCTCCTTTATGCCGAAATCCCTTTTTGACATGTCTAGTATTTTAGTAGGCGTCTTTATGCAGATAGGTTATCATTATTCCTGTTCTTGAAGTGACGTTGAAGACAGATGACAGCACTGTCAGGTTGTCTTTAGTTCATCACAAGATGAGAAAATACACCATGGCTTTTTTTTAAGCATTCAAAGTGGGAAGAATTCGCTTTTCAAACTGGCACAAAAAGATGATGGATTTTTGCATTTCTGAGGAAGTGTTGCTTTGAATCACTGTTTCTGTCAGTTATACTTTTTAACCCCCCCTCCAATAATAATAATAATAAAAAAAGATAAAAATAAATAAATAAAAATGATCATACATACTTCACTTGCGGGCATTATAGAACAGAAAATTATGGCATATAGATAGATAGATAGGTTTGGATAAATCCGTTCATTGCGATTACCTATTTTTTTTTTTTTTTTATGAATGGGACCTGCTATCTATCTGAAAATATTTCCAAAGACAAAAAGTACAATAACAGTAAAAATATAAACTGTAATTAAATTTAAGTGATCCGTCCGGTAACTGCATTTATTAAAGACAAGCTACATTTAATTGTGAGAGAAATAGGTAGTTGTTATAATTGTTATTAGTCTACATTTTACAAAACATTTAAATAGTCGCATTTTGTTGAAAATATGTAATATTAATGTAAATTATAAACTTGTAAAAATGTCTGTCACTTGAACATTTAAATTTTAATATATATAAAATTTATATTTTATATATAAAATAAAATGTATATTCAAATATAAATGTTCAAGTTTATATATACACACACACAACTTTCATGTGTACAAGAAAGCTTCACGTCGTTATAACAAACATGTTGGCTCGCAGCATTAACGTTTCACAAAATAGCGTTTGACTGAATATAATGTTGAGTGAAATTAAATATTATAATATATATATATATATATATATATATATATATATATATATATATATATATACACATGATGCATCAATTTGTATTATATATTGTTTTTGGGGAACAGTTTCAAAGCATATTTTAGTATATCCGTGAATTAACATTTATGATATTAAAATGTGTCCCTAAATTCGTTTGGCCTTTTCTATACATTAACATAGTTTCTTGTTCTGCCAAATATTAATAATACAACATACAAGCAGCCCAAGACTCTTCCCTGTGCAGATACCAGATGAATTAACACACCTAGACAACCTACACGTTGTGCATTAAAATCTAGCCACTTTATACGTTTTCCCAAACCTCTATGACGCTTTCTACAAAGAGTGTCAAAATAAATTGGTCAGGCTGGGATATCTGCTACCCGCCTTTGAGGTGTGTATACTTCTCGAACTGAAATCGCTATGACTTTGTGTGTGAAGGTGCTGGCTCTTCTGTTTCCCTTGCACTCGGGTTCAGGGAGAGATCTCTGTTAGAACAAGTGGACCACAAGAAGTGACCAAAAATAAAGAAAAGAAAAACATGCAATTTGCACAATAAGGGGACAAATCTAATATAAATAAATGTTTTAGCGTAACATAATTTGCAAATACATGTACATTAATGAAGAGGTAGCCTACCAAGGCGACAATAGAGCAAGTCTCAGTCGTTATTCTTGAATCATGTTTAAGATTACTTTATATATTTAGAAACCTTTATACGTGGGCTTTCTTGAACCAATATCTTGCGTGAATTTCAAACAGGGAGAATACCAATTTATTTAATATTGATCACTAATATATATGTATATATAGGCTGTGCCTATTGTGTAGAAATTAGTTTGTATCATGATATCGCTTAATATGCACTACTGAATTTGTCACCAAATCCTTTTCCAAGAGGGATGTGCTAAAGTTACACTTGCACTCGGTATTGAAAGCGGCAACTTTCCCCCCCAATACCTTTTTTAAATTATAAACAAGTCACCCTAATTATGTTAATAAGGATTAAAATGGATTGATCACATTATATTAATATTTGGTTGACACTTCCAAACAAAATGTTATTTATTTGTTCCTCTCTCAACGCAGCGGACTTGGAATTTCAGGATAATCAAACAATATTAAAATAAAATGAAACTGCGAAATGTCTTGCGATTACAATGCCAACAATTTAGGCCTAGTTATTTTACTTTGAAAATATTTAAACTATCTTAAATTGTGTGCATATACGTAGCCTATATATATATATAATGAAATCTCGCTTATAAACGGTCTATTTTTTGACAGGCAATATGTAGTAACAGGTCTATACGAAGAGTGCAGTATATTTACTTATTAAATGCCTTCTCCTCTCTTTTTCCATATTATTATCATCGTGTTGGATAAGGAAAGTATGCGGAAAACCTTTACAAAGCGACCATGACGTCCTATCCCCGGAGAGTCATGTTTCAGTACAACCAATGCTTTACAAAAAAATATCCTCTAATAGTTCAGAACAGTCGGGTGAAAAAAATATACATTTAAACCCACTAATTTCAAGTCTACAAATTAAAACGTATTAAAATAATGTATACACACGCACACACATTCCGTATGCCCCTCCTGTAATGTGTAACCTGATAAATAACAAAAGACGACGGATTTTTGGAATAGAGTTGTTTCTTATTTTTTTTCCAGAATACATACAAAAAATACCAATTCTCTTTCCATGGTATACACCTTAAAAATAATTGCAATTTAAAATTATAAGGACAAGTTGGGATTTTAGTAACAAACATGCATGTCATTTTTTTTTCTGTTCAAGGAGACATTAAATAAGAACGTACAATACAATCATAGCAATTTCAAATAAACATCGAAAAGAAAACCCCCTATGTTCATTAGTATTCTAGCATGGGTGTTTCACTTTACCTAGAGAGCTCAGTTTAAAAGTAATGCACTTTTGAGTTGTTTTTTTAATCATTATTCTTTATATTATTGTCCCGCTTGAAGCTAACATAAATAAATACAGTGTGTCCACGGATCCAGTCCTTAAGTGGACAGTTAATAGAAAAGTCATTATATTTGTATTTTTTCCTATAAATGTGAGTTAGTCTGTTTTACTGGTATCCCAGTGCTGATGCTGTGGTCAGTCTTTGTCCGTACAGTGCATAAGGGGAGTAATATGGTCCAGTGGCCGCGGGTACAGGGACTGGGGCGCCAGGAGTGGGCAAGGGGCTCTTTGAATAAGGGTGGTAGCGGCTGCTTAGTCCTAAAGCATGGTGAGGGCTCCGAAGTGCCAACGTGCTGGGGCTGCCAGGGCCTCCTGTGGGGGGCATGTGCATGTGGCATGCCATGGCTGCTGCGGCAGCACTGGCTAAAGAGGACGAGCTGGGGTAACCCGAGATTAGTTTCTCGGTCCCAGTGAAAGCTGTGTGGGTCCGCAAGTGGTTCAGAAGTTCTTCAGACGAGGAAAACCGCTTATCACAAGGTCCATTGGCCGACACCCAGTTACAGACGTGGGGCAGGGGATCATTTGGGAGCATGAAACCGTAAGGGTAGAGAGGGTGTCCAGCAAAAGACGGAGGCGAGGAGTGGACGCTATGCAGGGGATGCGTTGGGTAGACCAGCGGGTATCCGGATTTGAGCGCCGCGGCTGCAGCAGAGTCGTGCGTACAGGAGGCACTGGCCGCCCCGGCCAGGTGGCTGGCGCAGTGGTAGCTCAAGCAGTAAGGGTCTCTACACAGGCTGGCAGACATGATGGATGGCGGCGAGGCTCCGGCTAAAGGGCTCGATCCGGCCTTACTGCAGCCTAGTGAACTGGCGGCGGCCAGCTGTGCATTAACTAGACTGTTAGACTTAGTTGGATCTAAAGTCACTCCGTGTGGCAGGAACTGCGGTGGGTAGCCGGCATAGGCCCCGGCCAAGGTCCCAGGGTAGGTCATGCCAGCAGGGGGAAGTGGGAAAACAGTCTGACCGGGCTTATAGGGGGAAACGGGGGCTACAAGTCCAGATCCGAGAACGGAGGCCGAGGAAGCCGAAGATACGGATGACGAGTCTGAAGTGATAGGTTTGGATCCTGAGGTGGTCTCCTGGTGTTGGTTGACCTCCACGTTAATTCCAGCACAACTAACGCTTATCCTGCTGTGGCTGATGCTCGTGGTCCCAGAGCCCTCGTTGGAGCTGCTTTTGTTGCAGTCGGACTCTTTCTTGTCCTGACTGTCTCCCGATTTGCCCTCCGACGGCAGCGGAGACGCGGAGGAGCTGGAATTCGGGCTGCCTGTCCTTGGAGTAAATGGCTGGCAGGTGGCGCTAGGGACACGGAAACCAGATTTCTCTCCACCAGAGCTCCCGGAGGATGCGTCCTTCTTCTCGGATGGCTTGGAGTAGGGTTTGAAACTAGATTTATCTTCAACTCCGATGTCACTCAGTTTCAAAGGGCCGGATTTGGACTCTTTGTCACTAGATCCATTCGAGGTTACTGAAGAGAGCTTGGAGGAGGGCGGGGGGTCCGGTTTACCAATTTGGGAGCACGTTTGTGCCAAAAGGGCCAGTGGACTTTTCTTGGCATCTAACTGCAAACAAACAAAACAAAAAAAAAAGACAATTTGTAAAAATACAGATATGATATACATACACACGATTATTCACACAAATAGGCAAGTCTATTATCGCGTTTGCATTTTAGAAAACGCATTTCACATTAAGCCTGAACTGGACGCTAAAACGCAATGCGTATAACTAGAGCTGTACTCGACGTAAAACTGGAGACACACCATAGCTTAATTTAATCTATATACGTGATCCAAAGTCGTTAAACAATCCGCTGTTTGTACAGGGTTATATAAAATGTCATATTGCGCATTACAGCATAGTTTATCAACAGTCCAATGAAGCACAAAGTGTTCTCGGATATTGCTAAGGGGTATACTGTTCAATAGCAATTTCAAATATAAAATATACGATGTTTTTAAAATCTTGACTAGTCGAAGTGACAGATAGTCGCCTTTTAAACGGCTTTGCATGGAAACCCTTACCTCAATGGGACTAACCGGGGTCGACGGCAGAGGTTGCAAGTATTCGGGGTGCAAAATGTGTCCTGTCCGCGCCGTAAGCATTTTCAACACCTTGATCGGGAGCCGGTTTGCTTGCCTTAGAGGGTCCGAAGGAGGGACGGAGTGGAGGAAGGGCTTGTTGATGTTGGTCGCGGCGCTGTTATTCCCAGAGCCGCTGGTTTCCCAGGCTCGACTGCTATTATTACTATTTCTTAGAGCAGAGATCGAGGGCGATGTGATCATGACCCAATTCTCACGGAAAGTGTTGGGAATGCATTGATCAGATTCAAGAAAGGGGGAAAAAAATAAGACGATCGCTTCTCCTTTTCAATTATAATAATAAAAACAGTCCCCAAATGAATACAATAGGTATAATCCTTAAGCATACAGGCGTAGTGCGGAGTAGGATGCGAGGCTATCGCAAGTCTGAGGCTCTGTCTGCACCATAGGCTGCAAGTCTCTGTGTCTCCCAGCAGATCCGCACGCTAGTCCTCCCAACCCCAGATCTGGCAGCAAAACTCACTTCAAAAGCAGCTGAATTAGACTGAGATTAAAGCCTTTGCCGCCTTCCAATCAAATGGGACCCCGAGGTGATTGGAGGGTCAAGGGGATGTGACGTCACAGTTCTTCAGAAGCCCTTTTATTTGGTTAGCGTGTGGGAGGGGAGCGCCGGGGCAATATTTTGTTTCTTATGGACGTTTACACCGAAAAGATGGCCGGGGATTCATACGGATTACACGCAGACGACAACTGAAACAAACGCCAAGTTTTATTTTTGTTTTCCCGTGTGCAATTATGAAACCTAAATACAGTGAAGAGAGTGAATATTAAATTGGCAATTACTCTAATTAGCTAGCTACTGGTGTATTTTTACTTTTTTTTTTTGTATTGTCTGAATACATTGTCTTGCAATAAAACTTGTTATTTGTGGATTCTGGTATAAAGAAAGCTATCTCACAGGCATACGAATATGGTTCGTTTATCGCAGCTTTTAGATCTAATTTTACAAGCACAAAAACAATACTCTTCACATTTTGGGGGCAGGTACGTTTTCTTTTTCGTCTTAGCGTTTGCAATTATTCAAATCGCTTTTTTAATTGGCGTTTTTAGAAATGAAGACCCTATCTGTACCAGCAAGTGTGTACTGTTGTTGGTGTTGTTTCCCTTTCGCAGTACAGCTTTTCTTCTGCAACCACAACCATAAGATCTACTTTCTGTGTGTAGGGTTTAAATTCTCCAATCAGGCGTGCGTTGACAGGAGAGGGCCAATGCAGAGATGGAGGGATGTGAATGTCACATGTTTTCAATATAATAATATACACCTCCCTTCCCTTTCTATCTCCACCCCTCCGTCAGCTGTCAATTCTGCTCGACCGCAATCAATCAGTTATTTGTCAGCCCCTGTCAATCCGCCCTTGATTTATGTCAGCTTTTGTTGCTGATTACAAGCCTGGTGTGACTGGGAGAAAAAAGAAAAAGGACAAAAAAAACAGGAGAAAGGAAAAAAAAGACGGCTCATTTGAAAAGAGCCATTCAATTTAAGGACATAAATCGTTCTCAGAGTAAATTCAATTTGTATAACAACAAAAGGCAGACGTACTTCGGTTAGGGCGAACTACTTATACACTTTCCCTATTTCTGTCGTAGCTTTCAAACACTATATTGATCTTTTCGTTTGCGGACAAGGAAGCAAAGGACGAGCACCGGCACTTAGTCAACCACACCTTAGTCAAGCACAGTTAATATCCACCAGCTCTAAAGCTAAATTACCTATATAACAAGTTATTACGCAATGTATAAATAACTATATGCATGCATATTTAGTGTTTATATGAACAAGTCCAAGCATTAGTATGACTGATGTGAGGTTATGCATCCTCCAGTATTTTCTATCATAACCGTGCGATGAATGGAGTTCTTAAGTAGACGCACTATCTGCGCATTTGCGTTTCTTGACTTTGTGCTGTTTGATATTCTCCTTTCTTTTCTCTGTCTAATGCATGTGTTAATCAATCTTTGCTTTTGTTTCCGGCCTGACTTGGTGGCCCATACAATCTTCAACAGCAACAAAAGGTCACTTGGAGATAAAAACACGTTTGACAAGTGAAGAACATGGAAAGTGCTGAGGGGTCGGAGAAAATTCCCGACCTAGACTCCTGTAAATAAGGACTGATCTCCACGTCGGGGCTCCTTGCATGTTTCCTGACTATTACATACATGTGTGCGAGCGAGTCGGGGACTTTTCTCTCTTTCATTTATACCTGCTCCATTTTCTTTTCCTTTAATGACTAGTCCTATTGATTTATTAAGTGCACAGCTATAGGAAATACAAGCCGAAACCTTCATTTGAGTTCATTTACATTAAAGTGCTTGGAACAGCTGTTTTCCTTACAAGACCAGACACTTCTATCTGTTTTCTAGTTGTGTTTGTCCTGCCTCCTGTTGTGAAAGACTAAAAGATGAATTACAATAAGGTGGAGTCGACTGTGGGAAAAAGGTTTATATACAGGCTAATAATGGCAACCAAATGTGAAAGTTATTTCACAAATGTACAGCAACTAGTTGTCATACCAAGATGCATGCTCCTATAATGAAACGATAAGCATAAGATGCAACATGACCATTTCGTGATTTTTTTTTGGTTTGCATTGTATTTTGTGGTTCATGTGGATCCGTATTCAACTGTGTAATCTTCCTTAAATAATATTGCAGACACTGGTAAAAGAACAGGATGTAATTAAACAGGTTTTCAGTGATTTTATTCCTTCAGTTTATTATAGGCTATTAATAATAGTAGTATGTTTTTGTTGTTTTAACCACTTGCATTGTTACAGTTGTTTTTTTTCAGCTACGTTGTGAGATCTGCCGTGTCTTAAAGAAAGCTGCAAGAGAAAACAAACAAAAAAATCCCTACTCCAAACTTTATTTCACCTACCAGCTATTGACAGCGACGTCAAGTCGATTTTATTTGCACACAATAGAAATGATTTATTTTCTCTTTTTTTTAAAGGGAAATAAAAAAAAAAGAAGGGGCTGCCAGATCTTGGAGAAAAGAAGTTTAAAAATGCCTTGAACTATTCACCGTTGAGATGGCTAATCAGTATTGAGGCTCCAGGGCAATCGGGCAGCTTTTCAATGCGGTTTTCCTTTCATCTCAAGCTGGATGGAGGCGCTCAATTAAAAGCCTATCAGTTTGTAAGTAAATCAACGCCTATCAAAGTTGTCACATCAAACAAAACGATTATTATTGCAACCCGCCTCCCCTATTAATCTCCTTCTACGGTAATCCGCTTGACAGGTCATCTCAGAGAGGAAGAAAACCTGGAGTGGACCTGCTGGAATTGAGTTATTTCCAAATTAAAAGAATGAAAAGATCCATGGAAGTTTCCACCCCAAAACAAACAAATAAACAAACAACTATTATTGTTTTAAATCACTTACAAAATTGCTATTTTAAACTTATTCAAATACATATTGCCGGTATATCTATCTATCTATTTATCTAGTGACCATCATGAAAGCGTGGACTTATTTTGGCATTTATCGTTGATCTGTGTTTATAATCCTATAAAGCCTGTTTTGTTTTGCCTTTATCTTCAGATCGTCAGAGAAAAGGTATGATTATATGATCCATTACATCTTGTATTCCTTATTGCACCTTTATCTACGTGCATGCATGTCTGTGTTTCTTAAAATAACACTAGTTAGTATTACTTATTTTAAAGAACCAAATGCAACTTAAGTTTGATAATGAGAAGAAATAAAGTTTGTCTTTGAGTTATAGGCCTTGTAAAGTTGTTCAAAATGTTAGAAGGAATTCTTGTGCAAAATGCTGGCGGTCCTGTTAGTAATGCATCTTGTAAATAATAATAATAATAATAATAATAATAATAATATATATATATGGATCTGAAAGGTGGAATATCATGAAATTAGACCATTTATCAAATATCTGTTTTACTTTTAAATACCCAGATTTCAGTTTTTATTTCTGTCATTTTCTTTGAAGGAAACGAACGTATTTAACAATGTCATAGCCTGTTTTTTTACGCGTACAAATGATGAAATACATAATGAAAATAAATTGCGTTTCAATAGATAACTTTAAAAAGCGTGCAAACTGAAAATGTACTTAAAAACATCCGACTTGCTTTTCTCATTGTACATCGCAGCATCATTAACACAGTTCTGCCAAGTTATGTGATTATTACACAGTATATAGAGATACAATTAATACATGTATATTGAAAAATAATTAAAACAAATTAAAAAAAATATTTTGTTAAGGAAACACTATAAAATGATTTACCACCCGATGTACTAGAATGTAAAATATTAAAATGAATGCCCTTTTTAACTTGAGTAATTAAAATACCTTAATACAATGTTCAATGTGTGCATAAAACATGAGTGAAACCGCTCTATAAAATAACCCGATGTGAATTATTATGAAGCAGAATAATCAGGCATCAAATAATCATTCTTTTAATTTAGAGGAATTAAGAATGAAAGTAGCTGTGATGTTATTTTAAGATATCCCCACACATCAGACACATAAAGCATTCAACTTTTACCCCACACAAGCGGAATATATCATTTTCACTTGGGCTGCAGAAGTACCAAAATGGATCCTAATATAATTCATACATTAAAAGGGTGTCTTGCTGATCAGAGAAAAGTTAAAAAATATGCAAAAGTTTTTTTTTTTTTTGATTGATAACAGGGTTGCTGTTTTCTGCAAAGGCTGTCAGAGACTGACACAGTGCTTGAGTTATTAGGGCAGAGAAGGGCAACCATAAATTTCCAACGTCAGGCAAAAACTCTCTTTATTGTCTGCATGATGGATGGGCTTCTGCACCAGACACCAAATACTCGGTATTACCCTTAAATGGGAACACATTTTTCGTGGCCATAATTCATGATATTTAAATAGAAAGTTTGAAATGCCTACCTATATTTCATACCGGTGACATGTTTATGAATCACTCCCTGCATGCAAATATAATTATTTACAGCACAGAAGTACCATGTGTTAGAAATCCTTCAGTTCTTTTTTGTAGACGAATGCCTTTTTGTGTGGAGAGAGGAGGTCCATTTAAAAATAAAATGTCTATATAAAATACTATACTGTACATCAGATTAACTTAATCCAGATGTTGCGCCAGTCACACATTTTCTGTCACCGTCTTTCGCACAATTGTATGTGCTAATAATACGTGAACATGGACAGGGGTTAGCCTGGTTGCGCTTAAAAACAACAAACAGAAGAAAATAGCGGTTCTCTGGAAAAAGGGCCATTTGAGTACAGGCAGCATATATGTACATATGCTACCTACATATATGTATAGCATGTGCTTTATTGTCGCGTTCAGTTTAAATCTGGAATCTTTATTTCTTACAGGTAACTTCAAAAACCCATCCCATATGAACGGCATCGGCTAGCTTATGCGCTTAAGACATTTAAAATAAAATTATAAAACAGACAATTGTTTGATTAAGTTTGATCTGTTACTGGTGCAATCCTTACGCACTTTTATAGTCTACCGATTTATGTCAAAAGCGTCCCCAAAACTAGCCGATTTTACAACATAAAACCCAGCCTAGTGTCTAAAGCGTTTCAGATGCACCTTTTCAGCAATATAATAATACAACTATTTTGATTGCAGCCGTAGGATACAAGTAATAACCAAAATAGATCACTACTTAAAAACATAAGGTAGTAAAACTCAGTCAACCACATTACCTGGGATAACACAGGCTATATGTTCCGATGTGAAAAGACAGATGCAAAAAATAAAACCCAAATGTACATATTCCTTTAATTGCCTTTGTGGATGCGTTACAAACAATAAATAATAACAGAAAAAGATATAAGCAATACAATTGTTACACAAAACATACTTCGTAATGCTGCTGAGCCGGAGAACAAGCTACACAATCAGGCTTTTCTGCAGGAGACTTCCGCTTATGGGAGGAGCGTGATGACGTCGCCGCAGCGTCACCGAGCTGAGCAGGAACACAGGCGGCGGCGCGCTGCGGTGCAAACTGGCCGATTTATAGTAGCCTGTCCACTTGAAAGTGTTTACAAGAAATAACAAATTATACACACACACACACACACACACACACACACATATATATATATATATATATATATATATATATATATATATATATATTATTGTTTTAATCAGTATGTAACTGAAGGAGAAATGCCTAGTTTTGTATCTTGTTATTAAATAATATACTATATATATATAAACAGGTGGTTCAATTAATTATTTCAATCAATAGATACTGTCAAAAGTATAACAAGTTTTTACGTGTCGTTTTGGTTGTTTAATTGAATCAACAGTTTTTATTTTGGTACATTGAAGTCTAAGATTTGTAAAGTTTTATATCCAAATTTAGATGAAAGCACTTTTATAGATTGAAGTCTGTAATGAGCTTTGTTCAATAAGATTGCATAACATGACAACATGAGCTCCGGATGTCACAATTATTAACAAAGTTGGTGCATACTCAATGTTAAACAGATCGCAATGTTTACAAGCTTACCTGAAATAAGATAACATGTCTAATCATGAACAAATGAGTACGTTAGTATATCAATAACAAGTGATGATGATGGTTATTTTGACAACGACGACATTATATGAACATTATAATACGATATTATTGCAAATACAGGCATTTACTTTTAAAATGACATTGCTCTGCACTATGCACCGAAACTATATTAGTGTACAGGGCACTATGCATTTTGTGATCTCTTAAAAACATTTGTAATTGAAAACTTTCCAATGGTAATCTAGTTAAGAAAAGAGTAGAAATGCACTTTTTGAAGAATATAAGCATATAGAGGGGCCCTGTCACAGGCTGGAGGGCTGACAGCCTCTGCAAACTCACCGCGCCGCGCTTCCGCTCAGATCAGCTGACTGGAGAGTGCGGAAGAAGTCAAATTGGACACATTCAGCTGTAGCAAAGGCAACGCGAAAAAACAAAACAGCTGCCACATCTGAACCCACAGGCACAATATATAGTTTTGTCACTTATTCTCGATTAGAGAGTCTGCGCATGTAGCACTCCCCAATTCCTCTCACACAGGCATCCCGGTTTGTCACCATACAGTGATGGCAGGCGGCGAGTCAAGGGTCGCGATGAATGGAACTCAAGTAAGTGTGAAATATTCCAAACACTTGCTTTTGCACATTTCCTTTGTGTCGCAAAATGTGGACTTCATATCAGCTCGTCGCCTCTCGGGGTGCTTTTGTGTATTAGTTTGAGGCACTTCCCTCAGTTGGAGAGAGACTGTAAATACTTGTACGCAGCTTTTCTGTAGCACCACCATGTGACTCAGCCCCAATAAGTTAGCAACCTGATGCTTAGCTGAGTTAGACGCCCACGTATGAACGCATTTTCTCCAATATTTTGAATATGATTATTAAATGCACACTTCAATAGATATACAACATGTCATTTATGAGATATACTTTATGTGTTTGATTATTTTGAATGGAGCTTTTCGTATTTGTATACCGTTGTTCTGGTCCAGTTAATCCCCAAATACATAACTTGTTTATGGACAGAACAACAAATAACAACAAATTGACTTTTTATCTGCTTTCTCTTTATAGATCAAAATAAATATATGCACCCAGTTGATTCAAAAGCCAAACATATTTCACACTTTTTTTTTCTAGAGTTGATATATTTCCTTAATTGTTTATTTTGGTTAATTAATAATAATAATAATAATAATAATAATAATAATAATAATAATATTATTATTATTTTCACATGGGATTTACAGGTTTCTTATATTGGACATGACTGTGAAGAAATCCCAGACTTCTTGGGAGAACAATATGGGGGACTTGCAAGACGACTAGATCTGAGCTTTAACTTGTTGAGGTAAAGAGAAAATCAATCCCATACACCCAGACATTGAACCATACACATTTGAGAACAATGCAGAGGCCTTTCCAAATTTTACAGATTACTTTTCAAGATTCATGTGAGTTGTTTTTGAGTTGATGTCTCTCTCATATGTCATCGTATAGCATAACACTGTATACAAGGAGAAGGAAGCATCCAAAATATCCCATGGTGTAAAGAAAAACCGTAATATACAATTGGCTACTTTAGTACTTCCATTTTTAGACGCTATATATCAACATGATCAGCTATTTTATGTTTTAACTTGTGATACCTTCATATAGTGGTCAACAAGGACTATGATTTCTCATGTTTTTACAGATATTTCATATAAAATTATTATTCCTCTTTTGGGGCTTAGCTGGCTGTTTCACATGTTTTCTTTATCATATAATCAATCAGTCAGAAAAAGGTAATGTAAAGGTAAAGGTAAAAAGAATTTCCACACAAGTGTTTTGCTCTACATGAAGGCCAGGGTGCTCAAAACGTTAAGGTATTTTCTTTTAAATACACAGAGTGAGCTGACGTGTCCTTTTCTGCAGCACAAGATGCTTTGATTTTAACCGATATATCAAAAGAGTGAAAGTGATCATGCAGGATGAATATGAATTTGAACACTTCAGGGATAGCTTGGCGTCTCTGACGTACAGGTTATGTTTTAAATCTGAATATGATGTGTGTCTCTGCAAGTGCAAATATGTGACTATAAATAGTGTCCATCAGATCTCAACCCATACTATAAATCAAAATAACCATATGTTTTGGTTTGCTTGATTCATAAAAGAAAACTGTATACACCCAACATGCAGTGAATGGAGGGCAGTGGAGAACAGAGGTGTGGCATGTATTCAGTGTTCATAAAGAATTAATTACACATCTGAATGTTTAGATGTGAGACTTGAAATGCAGGCAAAGAGACATACAGTGGCAATAAAAATACCTTTCTTTTACTGTTCAGCCATAGAAGTGTTCTGTAGGCTGCCACTGAAAGATGTGTATACACATATTATAAAAATGAATACTTTCTGATATTCAGCATATATATGTGTACATTACTCACCTCTGCCCACCCATCACGTTTAACACCATGCACAAACGGAAGCAAAAATCAGCTCCTATTATCCTCTTATACATATCACAGTGATATAGAACACGTACTGGAAGTCAAGTCGGATAAAGGCGTCAGACAGATGTATTAAATAAATAAAATGTGGCTTCTCAGCTGTGAATACTTTGGGCTTCATTTAAATAGACGAGGATGATGTGGCCATGAAATAACATACATTCACCAGTTTGTGCTGCAGAAGATATCTTCCTGTCACCAACAGAGTTGCAAGGATAGTGTTTTCCTGCTGCCATTGAAAGCTTTTTAAATTGCAACAGCTTAAAGCATGCTCTCCACAGTTCTTAAAATAAATAAATACTTATCTATCTATCTATCTATCTGTACGATTGTCATCAGATGTAGTATGTTCCATTTTAATATCTGAGCACTGACTTATGCCATTAAGTCAGAGGTGACAGTCAGTTTGGGCATATTCTGCTTTTTAATTTTTAGGGATGGCTGTACTGAGTTAAGCTTCAGAGACTGATAATTTGCATAGATTGGAAGAGGTTGGATATATACCATATTAATAATAAATTCACATTGTATTATCTAGTCACTTTAAACCCATTATGAGTAGGACTGTCTCTTTCACTCAGCTGCAGTGGATTAATCTTTTACAATTGGTTTAATTAACAATGGAGGCTTGGAAAAGAAGGGAGAATTCTGACAGGTAATATGATTATCTGCTTGATGACTGTATTCATGTATTGTACATGACCCTATAGACATTTAAGTGCTAGTAGAATTTAATACTGCTTATTATTTTTATAATTTAAGCTATAATGAAGCCCATCTACATGTATGTTACGCACCATATGTAAAATCGTCCGTGAGAATAAACATACTTCAGATTTAAACAATGAGTAAAATTGAAATGTGCAGTTTTAATAATGTGGAGGCCCATTTTACAAGTCATCCTTAGTTGTGTAATTTCTAACTGTGCTACACAGACATTTCTTTTTATGGTTGCATGGCTTTCTATTGCAACAACTTCCTTCTCGTGTTTGTCCCACTTCTGCTTTAAGGCTTGGTGTCAAGAATTATGTATAAAAAATGTGTTCGTATGTAGCAATGGTATATCCATAATTAGTTTATCCATAGGAAGTAACATGAATCAGATTGTTGATATAAACTATTGCTCCCGTGCTCTAGAAAAACTACATATGTATTATATGATTTATAACAAAATAAAGTATATTCTAGGAAATTAATATCAACAGCCGACCATATGTTTCATAGAGTGATTACGATTTAAAGACACTGCTGAGCCACTCTTTACGCTGTTTTACTTTTTTCACTCTTTTATTTTGGCAGAAAGCCAAACTCGTGCTTAAGGATAAAGCAGTGTATTTGAAATATAACCTAAATTAGACTTTAATAAGCAGGAGTCACTCTAGATTTCCATGAAAAATAGGTTCTACCCTACTTATTAAGCAGTGATTTTGTCCAAGGTTTGATTTTTATGAATTATATACTTAGCTTAACACAATTTTAGCTATTATAATTACTTGACTCAACTGCTCTTCAAGGTGATTTATTGTAAAAGCGAGAAATGCAGGCTTTTGAAACTTAATTGGTAGGAGGAACTATACTCATGCTGATTGCCTTAAATGTTTCATTTATGCAATACTTTATAATATATCACACATTTTGTCAAATTCCAACAAGGTTATGCTTTGCCATATAGTATTAATGTTTTTAAGTGGGAATAAAGATGTTGTCACTTCTGCCATATTCTGAAACCTTTCATTCTCTTGTCATTAAGGCTTCTGTTTATTAAGGTTCAGTAAAACATTGTACAGCTTATTCTTTATATGATTGTATTGATGAGTGTTCATATAACTCGGACAGTATCTACAATACCTTGGTTACAGAATGTCTCGGTCATTTCACTTTTTTTTTTCCCTGTATTTGATTTACTTAAACACTGCTTTTTTGTTTGCCATGATGACAGAGTTCATTATAAAGGAAGGCTTTTTATTCAGTCCATCACTGGGAATGGAATTGCAGTAAATATAGAAATCCTGTGTAATGAGATTTGCTATGGATGCCAGTGAGGAAAGAGACCATGTGATTCATCCTATGACTTATTCAAAAAGAAAGAGAAAACAAACAAAAATGAAGTAAATGGAAAGAAAACAACAGAAAAAATGAAATTTAGGCCTACTTATTTAGTGCTTATACCAGTGTAGACAAAGTCTAGGTTCTTATATAATTAAAAACCTGAAGACTTTTCCTTCACTGATAGCTTTTACTGAATACAGTGAAGTTTTATTTACATTTTATTTATGATACTCATGTCAATATTGGTGCAATTGCTATTATTCCATGTGATAACGTTCCTTCCTTGGTTGTGGCACAATGTGTGTAAAGCGCAAAGGACAGTGCTAAACTGACCTGTTGAAATGTTGCATTGCATATATCACAGACGCATATTGCAGAAACACAGTGTAAAGCAAATGTGCAAAATGTACTGTGTAATATTTCCCATGTAAAGTATTTCAACCGTTTCTTGGCTGATTTGTGAAAACACTTTTAGATATCTAAATCTGAATTACTAACCTGTTAAATTTTACTGCTGAAGTGAGACAAGTAGCAATTGAGCTAAAACAATGATATGTACATTGGCCTCAGGAACCAGTGGCAGCTGTTCCACGTTTAATTCTTTAACAGGAATCATTGCTGTAGAAACTCAACACTAAGTTTCCAGATCTATTTTCTGTGTATGGTTATGCGAGTTCTTTTTAGCAGAATGATGCAAATCTTGAACAGTGTCATACATGAATAGGTTTCTTAAAAAAAGCTGTGTTCAAATTGTATAATAAGGAGCCAGGTTGTAGTTAAAATTAAGAATTAGATTGTTTTATGTGTTTCACAGGTTTTGTGGGGAAGAAGACCATTTTCACTTTATTTCTTTTCAGATCTGGGATTTGAATGGACTTCCTCTTACTCCTTAATAGTTATTACATGTTTTAACTTTGAGATTCTTCAAAACCAAGCACGGGCTTAGTTATAAGGAGACCTTAATAAAAATGTTTTTACTCCATACTATAAAAGTGGTGTTTTCTGTAATACAGAACTATTTTAACAATAGCAACAGCAAATGTATCAGCATCTCAGGCTGATATTAATGTACCTGTCATGCACAAACACATTTCTGCATTAAGTGCATTTTAATATGTACATTATTTGGTCTGGGATGTCATCAAGACATCAAGGACCCTTAAGCGCCAGAACAGGATGCCCTGCTGTGGCTGCATAAAGGGCTTGATCAATAAATGTGACATGTTAATGCAGAGCAAATAGAATAAAAGATTTCTTTGACAAGACATGAAAAATCACCTTGTGGCAGCTGGTATGGTGATGCCATTTCAGTAGTGAAACTAGCAAAGTTGATCTGACAAGTAAAAAGGAGAGATGATGGTTATAAGGTGCTTTTGTTTCATACTTCTTTCTTGACCTGTCAGGTATTGAAGGAGTCTGAATGGCCCTTTACTGTCATGTGAAAATTGTAGTCTGAGGCAGTTATCTCTGTTCAGATTGTGAATTCTTCTGTTTAATTGATTTGGTTGGCGCTTGAATCTGTCACATATTAATAATTGCTAAATCCTGTACAGCTCCAGAATGTCACGCTTAAATGTGTACTTATCAGAAAATTAATATCCTTAATGAACCAGTGCTCTGAAACTAACATTGCATGAAATCTACTCTGCCCTTTCATTTGCTGAAGGTATATCAACAAGGTTTCAAAGAACCACCTTACACTAATTCTGTGGTTTTGCTGCCATATGCCAGATTTGGTTAAGGTTTATAAAATGGCCAATGACAATAAATACAGTAATCATACTGTTGTTAGTAATTAGCATAATAAAAAAAAGATAAGATAATTAGATAAGGGCTAAATATATGAATAATTATTCTGGTAAGTCTCTTCCATGATTAAAAATATGAGCCGTATTTTTTGCTTTTCTGAATAAACTATATGTGCTTTAATTATGTAGTCTACATGACTAATTTGTATTACTTATATTTTTTTGTAGATTCATCTTAGCAGGTAATGGGCATGTAATGCAAAACTGTATATTGGTATGAATGCTATCTACCATATATTCAATACTCTGTATGTTGCTATGCAGAGACACATGGGGGTTTATATTTTTCAGTGAACACAGCCATGAAGACTAGTTAAATTGGAGGCAGACAACAGACACTGACCAGGTTCAGAGCTGTTTGAATTAGGCATCGGCATGAGTATTCAAATATACAAATATTCGCAGGGATGCTAACTAGTATTCAATTACTGGTGAGAGTAGTCTAAATGAAATATAAAAATGAGCTATCCATGTTACATTTAGACTAAGCATTGTGTCATTTGAATGTACACGGCACCACTGGCACCCCCACCCCCGGCTCTCAAATGGTACCGCTAGCATAACTCCCCGCTCTTATTTATCTTTTGTTAGTGTTCCCTATGCCTCTTACTTATCACCTAATTTATAGAATTAAATATTTATATGTATGAGTTCCTACAAGCACTTCAACTATAGGGACGCTATAGGCTGTAAGTTTTAATGCGAGTTACAATTGTGAAAATGAAATGGAAAATGAAGTGTATTTACCATTTTTGTCCACATATGCTTGGTGTATTTTTTAGGGACTCTGTTGCAATCCATGCTCAGTCGTTTCCAAGCAGATTGCTCCTAGAATGAGCTTTAAGTGGTAGAATTTAAAATGTCTTTACAGAACCATATAAAACGAAATGGCACTAAATGCATACATGTGTGATTCTACATCATCCATCGGATTGTACTGAGAAATGGACATGGATTCACAAGGCTAATTACAGCTTTAATGGCAAGTAGTTACTGCACATGTCAGACGTAGGCAGCCCTATGTGCGTGTGTATGTGTGGATTATATATATATATATATATATCAGGCATACTTTAGAAGTTCCTTAAGAAAAGTACATGTTTTAATGAAAGTTTACAAATGCAAGGATAAAAACCATCTGCATTACAGAATTGTATTTTGTATTTTCTAACATCCCAAATATAGATACACGATATACTGAAAATTTAGGACTTCATGTAGCTAATATCCACACCATCACACTTGTTTTGTTATGTTGTTGTTTTTTAAAGTATCATCTTACCATAAACTGTTACCAACTCATTAAAAGCACAGTAATTAGAGACATGATTTACTACACCCAGGGGTTTAGTTTAAATCGTTACTGTTCCAAAGTGCATTAAATAAATTCTAAGAAATAAATGAGATCTTTTGTTTTTCAAGGGATGGGATTATATGCACAACCAATATGAAATAAGTAGAATTCTAAATATAAAATTGTTGTTGAGAAATCTTACAGTTAGATTATATCAGATGAAGTAATTTAATACTTTTGTTTTTACCAATTTGGTCATAAACTACTTACAATTATGTTGGATGCAGAAATCTCTAACCTTGTAAACAAAATTAAATTACAACCCTGATGCTTATTTGTAATTAATACTGGCATGAACTTCAAAGAAATTATGTAAATTAGTGATTTTATTAGTGACCTTATTACTTTGATTTGCAAGTATCTTTTTCTGTCAATGGGTTTACTCTTATGGTGATTCTTATTGTGCAATATGATACATTTATCATATTTTTGTAATTGACGCCTTCACTTTAGTTATTCTATATAGTCTGGAGAACCTGTTGTAGGTATGCTGGACTGTACTCAGTCTTCTAAATGGGATCATGTATTAATAATATAAAATCAGAAACAGTCCAATTTTAAATGAGGACAAGACAGGTAAAGGCAAGATGCAAAGACTTACCTGTATATTTATATCTATATGAAACTTCTCTGTGTTATTGACTTCTTCTGGAAAGGTGGCACTTTTATGGTTTATTTCACATATTGCCCAATGTGATGATTGATAGATTCATGTTAAGAGTGACAGAGGCTTCAGAGAGCTTAAGTCCTAATTAAACATTGTATTGGCTTGTGAGAGTGAGTGAACACAAGGGTATGTGATAGTATTGCCCTGGGTTCAAAATGATACTCGGTACAGTAGGAACTTGGAAAGGCTGCAATTGCAGCCTGATGAAGAGAAACCAAAGGAACAACATGATTGCTCTTTTGCTTAATCATACAAAGCTGAACATAGGTTTTTCATTTATAGTGGAGATGAGCGAAATAAGCAGTATTGCATTAGATTATTTTCATTTTGACGGTGTTATAGTGTTCTGTTATGTCGGATATAGAAAGATCAATAGGTTTTTATAATCCGTGCTGTGCTGTGGCATCCATGGTTTCCTTGGTGAATGAAGATAGATAATTGTTTTAACAACTCTTCTGAGGGAAAGAACATTTATTGCAATTTATCATGACGCGTTCACTGATTTTAAAAGAAATGCTAATGTAAAAATATGAAAACAAATACAATTTATAGAATATTTATAATCGCAGGTTTTTCAGAAATATACGTGCTTAATTATGGATAATTGCTTTTTTATTTTTTCCAGTTTAACTTTAAAGCAATACAAAATATAGAAATATATGCAAGTAATGCAGATGCTCACACATTGCCAGCCTATGCACTGATATATTGTAAAATTGGATCCTAGCTGGATTATATTTTTAATTTGACCACATATTGATGTAGACCTGGTACCCAGTAACAACGTAATGGGACCATGGGTAATAACAAGGTTACTCTGAGGACAATTGTAGATGGAAAACAGTTACTTGTTAATTGCAGATATGGATCTTAAAAGCTTGTCAGGAGACTATTACATTTAAAATATGCCCCATGTGGTATTCATACTTTACATTACACCTGTGCTTGGTCAATTTAAATCGATCATTAAAAAATGTATTCAACTGCTGTTTTAACATAGAAGATTAATCTGATTTAGTTTTTGCTATATCACACATCTTGTGTACTTTATATTTTGAATAAGCATATTTTTTCTCCTCTGCCCTGTTTTAAAAATTGATGGTAGTAGTCAATTTGTCTGATGAAGTATAAAAAAATATACCAGGAAACTTATCTTAGATTGTGTGAAATTACTCTGCAAAACTATTTACAAAACATATAGGTAGAAGTAAATCGATAATGCAAAGAAAATTAAATCAATATTATGATAAATCATGGTCCTTTGACATAGCTCATCGATATATCTATCTCAACACATTGTTTATGAAAGAATGCAACATTGTGCATCTCTCTCTCTGATATATAATGTGTTTGTGTGTATATATTATATTTAAAAAAAAATATATATATCTTTGAATGAAACAGGTGTTGCATTGCATTTATTCCATAAAATGTAACAATTCAAAGAAAAATTAAGGAAAAAAAAACAGTTTTATTCAGGTAATTACTTCTTAAAAGCATCTTTACTTTAAATGTGCATCCAGTTCAGTGAAAAGCCCCCACTGTGATCATCTTGCATCTCCCTGACAGACAAAATAGTTCTGATGGTCTTCATAGCATGTTAATTCATACTGTGGAAAGACATCACCACCTTTAAGTGTAGATATTAAATTCACAGTTGAGAGATGCCTTTCAGTGCAATGACAGGAAGCTAGACTGCTTCTAGGGGCACCAAAAAGAACCAAAAAAACAACTTGCTATTACTTCAGGGATATGGCTGGGAAACACACATCCGGAAGCATTAGTTTCCCTGCATATTAAATTTAGCAGGAAATTTTGCATAAACATTTATTTTCCCTGGTGGAGTTATATTTATATACACTCTGCAGCTGATCGTGATATGTACATTACAGTACAGTGTAGTGCAACATGGTGGATCAAACCTACAATTTAAATAATGTTACACTTTTCATATAAAATAAATGAGAAAAGTGTAGGAAGGAAGAGAAGCATAAAAATAATTTGACTAAAAGTTAAGGTGTGACCTGGCATATTCACATTTCTAAGTGATGATTTTTTCCAAGGTGCCTCATCAATTAACTAAAGCTGTGACACTGAGAAGCCTTTAATATTAAAGTAAAACTAAGAGATTATGCTGTCGTCCACTTGCCACCAGGTGGATATTTAACATAACATACTGCAGTCATGCTGTATCATATGTTTGACATCACTCGCCTCCCTGTTGCGACTGGAACCAATGTCTAGCACAGTCAGTGTTTCACCATTTGGCAGCTGCCATATTAGAATTTAGGACATCCTGAAGAATTGCCTAAAAGAACCTCCTGTTTTTAATAGCTTCTATTGCAAATGAAGCAGAATTAAGTCATGGGTTTCGCTGAAGAAAAAAATGTGATTTTGTGAGATCATGACATGTAAAATGTATGAAAGAACTTTTAATATTTCAAAATAGTTTTCTTCTAAATACCTTTTTGATGATTGAACCAAAACATATTGACCAGAATAATGTCATGAAAGTCTTACAGTTAAACAAGCAGTTGTTTTAATCTGTAGCCACTACAAATTAAACGGAGCACCTTCTGTGAAAAGGGATTGATACCTGACTGTGATGGATGTGATCACTGGTCTGGTATTCTAGCAGGATTAGTGTACTCTTGAGTTTTTGTGCTTGTGGTGAATAGTGATTTAATGTTACTCCAATTAATCTATTGCATGTTTAACCTGATGAGTGTTTTAGCATTTTATAATAAGATAAGAGCAAAATCCTAGTGGAAGCTGCATATTAAAGATATACACTTAATGAGGTAACCGCTATAATATTTTTTAGAATAACGCAGCTGTGCCCATGTGAGGTCCTTTCATGTGAGTCTGAAGGTGTACTAAATTGTGTTCTTGACACGTATCATTGCCATTAAAGTTCATGTCTTTAGGAAGTATGGTATAGTATAAAGTTAGCTGCATCTATACACAGACACTGATGAAGACAGATGCTGAAATGCACATTAGAAGACATTATGTCTCCTACCCCTGTACAAATGAATAACTTAATCTCTGGTGCAATTATGATGAAAATTGTTAACTTCAGTGCCATTTAGTAAGCCCTCTTAACAACTGTGCAGTATGATCTATGTCCTGGTGATTTTTTTCCTCTCTCTTTTCATTATACTGATAAATCTTACAGGGAGATCACAGCCACAGTGGAAGGTGCATGTCACTGTTCAGTAAAGCACATGTGTAATGTGTTCGACCACCTCTTACTGTTTTTACAGCAATGCTGTGCTTGTGTTTATTTATTTTTGCCATACTAATACCTTTAACCAAGCCAAATGATCGAATTGCTGAAATTGTTACTAGAGAGAATATTTTGTGTGATCTGGAGCAAATGTGTTCATGTACGCAGTATGTTAGACAGTTCTGGTTTGTAAGTAAAGCATACATGGAAACTTAAAGTAGCATAAAGGCCGGAGAAAAAAAATAGGAAAATGATCTGGTCAAAAAATGACATACGTTGTTTATGAACTCTTGGATTATATTTTTCAGTAACAAACATGGCTATCCATTTATGTTTTACAGAGGCAGAAGCGAAGCCATTTTAAAGCCTTTGCCTCCCAGATAAACCTGTTTAAGCCTACCTGCATGTACCTACGATGGCAACCGTTTTGCATTTTAATGACAAATCAAGTACGCTAACTTGCATTTTAAACGAAAGTGCTTTAAATGTCTCGAGCTGTCAGAATGAGATGTTAGTAGCTTGATGAAAAGAGAACAAAGAAGACAAAGTATGAAGCCTAGATACAGTGAGAAATGAAATAAAACCTTGTATGGCCTGTCAGCGGTGTCAGTTGATATTCATATCTAAAGCACATTATAGTATTACTTTGCAGCTCATAGCTTACTCATCTGTCTTTTTTAATTCATCACATTCGAGACTGTATCTTTTAAGTCCCAAGTGTCAACACTGGAAGGATCCTGTTAATTGACAAATGAGTGTCACAGAAGTGAATTGCTGCCTTTACATCAGAGCCAGGTAGTCTCTGTTGTTTTTGATGGCGCTATTATTGGCATAAGCCAGTATAAGACATCAGTCTTTGCCAAAATGAGAAGTGACAGCCAAAGAAGGGCTGTCATTGTCTTAGTGCATGTTCAATCTGCAGAGATGCTGGTATGAAGATAAAATGTCAGTTAAAAGAATATGAAAAACTATCTGAAGGAAGTCCTTAAATTACTTGGAAAGTGGGCCTGGGAATTGGCACTTGGTTGGAAATCAGAATATTTCAGTTTAGATCTATCAGGCCCATTTAAAAATAATATTCTTGAATAACTAGATCTGTTTATCATGCGTTTAGGAAAATGTGATGTTCTTCAAGCTTAATTAGGTTTATAAGAGAGAGGGAAAAAAATATAAGCTTATTTATTAGGAGTTTTCCTCTTAGACATGCCATGAATTGGCTCAATAAAAATATGCAACACTGCATCTTTAGTGTTTATTTGCATCTATTTTGGAATATTGAAATTGTTCTTCTTCAATTTGCTGTTTGTTATCATTTTTATCCTGGGCTGATGAACTACACAGGAAGATAATAAGAAGTATAGTCTTTTTAGGCTGACAAGACAAAAAGCTTAAGAAAAGCAATTTATATTTGTAAATGTTGGGTATGTTGGTAATTTACAAAAAACATATGAATTTAATGCAGCATACCCTATTTTCCTAAAGAAAAGTCTCTAGGCAATAACAAAACAACATGAAAGGTTATATTTCAATTGAGTTTTTCAAATCTGACAGCTGCTGTTGTTTTGCTGTTGCATATGTAACATTGTAAACTGTATCAGGTGATTGGCATAGCTTCCTCCATTTCATGATTTCTTGATTGCCATTACAAATATAGAAGATATATTTTTCAGTTTAGCAATGGCCACTAAAATACCATAACAATCTTCTATAGAAATGTAACTTCTGGCACGAGTCTTTGTTATGGTGAAATAAGCAGAAACCGTGGATGCAATGACAGTAGTGTCTTAATCCAGTGAATCTTACAGCAAAGGCGTAACATGAAGAAGCTAGCAGAAGCTTGTGGCTTTCATATCTAGAAATAGAGGTAGCAGTCGAACAATTGAATTTCTAGAAAGAAGCCCTTCATAGTGCAAGGAACAGGAAGCAAACATAAACTTTGACAAACACAATCCCAAAAACCCTACAGATGGGAAAAGCTTTTTTCAGGAAAGGAATTTGGTCAACTTATTTAAAATACATTTTCTTTCCCTTAGAGAAGAGAATGATGATGTTCAGGAAGCTCTGAAGCGAGGTACTTATAGAAAAGTGTTTGCAGCCCACCGTGAAACATACATTGAAATGCAATGTATATCAAACTTCAGATGTTGGTGAACTTACACTTGTAGAACACAGTCTGGATTGCTAAACCTATGATAATAATAATATATTGATCATGAGAACTTAATTGATTCATAGCTTCAGACTTTCTCAATGGTCGTTTGAATACATTTGACATTTAATTTCTTTACATATTGCCTGAACATGTTCTAAATCTTATTTTTCACATGCACGCTTTTAAAGATTACTCAATTATATATTTTCCCTATTCATAGCATCTGTAGAAATATAAAGATTGGTTCTGAATTGTGGCCTAACATGAACTGATAAGAGTTGAATACCAAATCAAATGTTTTCTATACCATATTACACTTCAGTGCATAATCTGTGAGAGATTCCTAAAAGCCTAATGGGTAAAGTGTGGGTTTCATAAAATAAATATGACAACACTACTTCAAAATAAATTCTTACCACATTCTGGTCTGTATAATTGTTTTTGACAAAATCGTTCAACTCTGTTGTTACCATCCATAGCAACTGTAACCGTAATGTAGAATATAACCCATAATAAAAAAAAATACAATATAAGTACATCTATATATATATATATATATATATATATATGTGTTAATTTCTTCTTTCACTGCTGGCAAATTACTGTTGGAATTGCAGAAAGATGTATTTAAATGTTAAGCTTAAGAAGATCTATGTTTACTGTAAAACACCAGCTCTCGTGCTTCACTGGAGTTAGCTGGTTAAAATAATATTGAATTATTGTTACACTTTGCTTTTGATAAGATATAAGTATTTTTATCTTTATGGAAACCGACTTCAGATACATTGCTTATAAACATAGAACATCCAAAAATAAAACTCAGTCGTGCTCATTAACTGTGATGCACGGTGCTTGTTTAGTAGTAGTGTGAATATGCCTGTGCATATATAAATAGGAAATATAAAGACTGTGGCAGATCGCAACTGCTTTTTCCCTGGACCTTGAATATAAATCTGTGTCGTACAGTTCTTTCTCTGTCAGCAGCCAAGTATGTATATTTTAACCATCTTTGCTGTTTCAACCCATTACAGTCTTCTGGTAAATTATATTTATATCCCTGAGTCATTACAGAACTGCTTTTTAGATGTTCTGTTTTTATATATTTATATTTATTTCTCCAAATCTCCGTCTACAGTGTGTTGAGTCTGCTAGAAGACATTCTAGCCATCCAGTTGCACCTTGGTAATATATATTTTCACTGAATAATACGATTTAATACCCCATCCTAATAACCCTACACGAGCATATCAAGAACTATATAAATATCCCTAGATCACACCATACAGTATACATTTCTCTCTAACGTAAACATACTTTACAGTACGCATTAATTCAGTGCATCTTGTGCTGTTCGCATATAATGTAATGGAACATCTTTCTTTTCTTTTTCACTCAAAGGTTTGTTCAAATTAAATATATATGACATCAGAAAATCGGCAGTAGTGCCATTCCTTTTATAACAGCATTACAGTTTTTATTGTATATCCCTAGACTAATGGCATGTTACTGACACAGTGATTTACAGCCCCTCAGCTTTTGTGGCAGTGCATTAGAGAGGAGCATTGACAAAGAGCCAACAGTTTGGGGGAAGAATAAAGCTGACATTTCATTGGCTTTAGGAAGAGAAAAAAGGAAGCCCAGTCACATACGTGAGAGTAATAGTTTCTGTACTTTATGTTTTTCACTGCCAGCTGTCACACAGCCCCCGAAACGGACGAGAATTTATTGGGTAGTATTTAGAAACATGTCAGTGGTAATGACTGCAGCTCTGATTTCAATTATCACCCACTAAATTTAGTTTAATTCAATGCATTTGTGGACCTAATGAGTGAGCCTGACATCATTTTTCAAAAATTCGATACCATGCTATTTTAATATTTTATGTTGACCACCAATTTAATTTTCCTCCTTCTCGTTTGGCATGTGGCAGCATGGTCCCCCATGTGTAGTTGTAACGTCAGCTTTATGCAGCTCAGATTCTTCCCAGGGATATATTTTTTCAATTGACAGAAATCCAATTAGTTTTAGTACACAGACCGGCTGAATAAAAGGCTCCTTAAAATCTACAATATGTTTCTTTAACATTTTAATAGTAGAGCGGCAGAGTGACAGGTTTTATAGATAGACTTGATGGGCCAAGTGTGGACAAGCTCACTTCTTTATTTTGACAAGTTAGGAACAAAGTATATGTACATCTTAGTTATTTTGATAGCTGCTGAGGATGCTTTTAATATTTTATTAACTTTACATTTTAACACTAAAGTGTGGTTCTTATGAATAATGAAATACTTATTAAATACTTTAAGAACACTCGGTTTATGCTGCTGTAAGACCGTGTAAAAAAAAAGAAAAAAAAAGAGTTATGTATTATTAATTGGTGACATGTTTAGTAAAGAGCTATTTTTCTTGTGTGTTTATGCCTCGTGAAAGTTTGACACAAGGGCTCATTTTTTAATAAGCAATGAAATGGAGGGGATGAAGACTTACGTACAGTTGCCAGCAACATCAGGGGGCAAAGCGTAGTCTGTGTAACTCCATGGCTCACTTCCAGTTTATGTCCCTTATCACCCAAAGCCATCTTTCTGATTAATGATGTAAGCATCGCAGAGGCATGGAACATATTAGACCTTTGAAGAGAAACTGCAGCCATACTTTTACTTCCCCTGGAAGTTACCCAAAGAGAAAAAGGTTAGCAGTTGGAAAGGGAATAAAGGAATCACTTTTCATATTGGCTCAGCACTTTGGTTGCCTCATGACGTGTCGTCTCCCACAGTTCTTTCTCCTGGAGAGTCAGGTTGGAGAAGCAAAGACAGATACATTGGGAAATGGCTTTGTCTTTTCTTTGCCAAGATTTCCGAGGATGTTTCCAGGTCCTATATGTTTTGAAGTTTGGAGTAATCTGCAGAATTGTTCTAAGGAAGGAATATGATTAATGGTGACACTGAATGTAGCTCCAAATATATCTTACCAATGGAGAATACTTTATGAAGGTTGTCATTTGATATAGATGCTTCAGAGACTTTTCAGGAAGGTATGGCAGCTGTGTTGGTCATACATTGAATTGTAAGAACATCTATATATATATTAGTTTCATTATTATACTTACTATATTCTGAAATTAAAGTTTTGTGTATTTTACTTGCCTTCATCTAGGTTGGTAAACCTCACTGCTTTCTCCAATAATGATTCCAACATATTATTTGTATTCCTATTTAACTGTACATGTGGAAAAATAAAGATCATAAAAACAAAAATCTATGAAAATGTATCATACTTGAAAACATGTTCTTAATTATAGTAGTAGAAACGTAGAGCTCTTCTGCTTGCTTTCACATTTGCCAGATAATAAGTGTTGGTAATGCATTGCATTTCAGCGTGTTTATACATTTAAATTGATTTTAAAATGGTATCTGAATTTAAAGCTTGACAACTGCTCACAATTGGGAAAGAACAGCCAAAACCAATGTGCACCCGAGACAAAATCAATCGCAATGATAATCATAGATGGTATCTTTGCTTGTTTAATTTAGAAGTTAAGACTCCATAACCAGAAGAAAAATGCAACCTAAATATATATGAAAATGGGATGAGTTTGAATTGAAGGGAATCATATAATTTGAAAAAGATGTTTCATTTAAAGGGGATTTTTATTTCATTATGTTCTTTTGAAGTTGGTCAGGCTTGAAGACACCACTGGTCTGTTACCACATTGTTGACTTTCACATGACCTCGCCGACTGCATATTTGTAACACACATTGGCATGTTGAAAGACCACCTTTAAGGCTTTTATCCTCTCATAGGCTCCCTTCTCTATTAAAGACAAACTGTGCCTTGAGTTATTTTAAAGTCTTTAATAAACTTATTTTTTATTATAGGTTATGTGTGGTTTGTTTTATGAAGGCTTCCGTTGATTTGGTGGTTCAGAAGTTAGTTTCTTGATGGATGCCTCAAGAAGCCCTTTGCTCATGTTCACTCCATAGCTGATCTTTCTCAGGAGTTTTGAGGGAAAACCCAGTAGTCACTGCGTTAATTCATATTATGATTTTAAAAGGTTTATAATTAGTCTTGATACTGGAGTCTATTTGTATGTTACTAATAATTCTAATCAGTATCACTGTCCCATTATTGCCTTTCACTTGATGAATACTGCACTAAAATCATCTATTTATTGATTGTAATTAGAAAGGTGAGATCCTGAATTATCAAGTTGTTTTCTGGTACCTGGGCAGCATGTGATGCTTTTACTACAATTAGCTGTGACTCAGTAAGAGTGTCATTCCAATTAGTAAAAAAAAAGTTTGAATATGAATTGTTTAAAATGATACAATATAAAGCTGAAGTTAACATCATTAAAGAGCTTTGTGTTTTTCTACAAATTGTCATCAGTCACAAAAAGTGTTGGTAGATCCCTACTTGAGAATTATTAACAGACAGTCAGTTAACCTTAAAGCGAATTAGGGAATGAAACTATAACATATATGTGTACTGTGCTTTTAGCTTACATGACCTTTAACCTCCAACAGAGACTTTGAAACTGTAATTGGAGGCTAATAGGTCTCGGGGTCATGCGTTGTGTCTGATTCACTGCAACCCAACATTAATAATTAATTTTTCAGACATACTAGGACCACAGATTGGGAGTGTTAAACATCAATGTATTTGTCTGCCTTTTCCAGGAAACTTAGATAAAACAAATTCATTTTTTATGTTTCAGTTATTGGTTTTATATTCTTCATGCACTGAACATGAGATATTATAATTGTAGCCTTCATTAGTAGTGATCTTTACATTTTCAAAAGCATAACAACCAGCAGAAAATGCTTGCATTTTTGGTGTTTTGTAATGATCAGTTAAAAGTCCTTTCACTTTTGTTTCAGGGAAAAGGTGTTCCATCTATTATCATTAGTTGTTAACTTTTTGTTAAAACAAACAAAAAATAAAATAAATTAAAACATGGCCAATCACAAACATAGAGACTTACTAAGCATTGGGTAAAACCTGATGATTTGTTTTAAGAACTACAAACATATTAAATATGAATTAAAGGACTCTTGCATTGCATCTAAATTATTTAGACCAAGTATTTCAACATAAATGCATTTAAATTCCTTCTGAAGAGAAATAGAGCGAACTTTGCTCTTGGTACAAAGCTTTGCAGATCTTGTCCTTGAAATGTCACAAACACCCACAGTTAAAAAACAGAATTGTGTAATATTTGTTAATCTAAAAACTTGCTTGGTTATTTAGTGCTGCTGATGAGCTGTGCTACTGCTGTGGGTGCAATATGCAATATACTTATAAATACAAGTATCATGAAATGTAATTGCACAGATTACAGTTAATGGTTTAATAAAATGTCAATTTATTTTCTGTTTGGTAATACAATGCTACTTTGCATTTTGCGGCTAGGTCAAAGTCTTGCTTTGGTCTAGCCCTTAATTTAGATAAGGAAGTTGTTTTTGTTTTGATCCTGGAACCATGAACTCTCAATTATAAAATGCCTGTACTCTTATGATTATAGTATAATCTACTTACCTACAAATTAATAGTTTGGGTAGGATAGGTATACATGTAAAAAGCTGATACATTGTTTTACCTGTATTCTGAACTTTGAATGTTATACTACATGGTAATGATTCACTCATTTGCTATTAAAACAGAAGGATTGTTTTATATGGTCTACAACTAATTTGTAAACAATATTGATATCGTTTTAGTGCCTTATAGGGCAAATGTCATTCCTCTAATCTTGTAGTATCCATTTGCTGAAGTTCCATTTCAGTTTAAACCTCTGAATCTTCGGGAATCCTCTTGAGATATTATAATGGGTTCAGTGTATGATGTAGTAGGTCGAAAGTCACCTGGTCATGTCATCCAATTTTCTTCCTGATATTATATCCAAATGCTTTTGGTTGCTTAAGAGTTATTTTTACTCTTGCATGTAATATATTTTGCATATTGTAACAATTTTCTTTTGGCATTATCATCTGTAATTTAGTGCTTTATTCAATGAAGTTATAGTTCATATAAAGTTGTTGTAAAAAATATTTAATGATTTAAAGAATGTCAAAAGCAGTTTTATTTGACCATAAACAATGTATGTCTACAGAAGTATAATAAACAATACGATGTGCTTTGAATCTACCCCTATGTCTGTAATCATATGTATTTTGAGTACGCATTTAAACATGTATGAGATACTTACAGACTAAATAATCGTATTTTTTTTTTTTTGCATTATTATTTTTATTTTTCACTTACCAATTCATTGCATTTTGTGTTAAAAACATACTTAAGGAAAACTGAATTGGGACTGTCAACAATGAGACAGCCTTCACTCCCTGCTATGTTCAGGGGTCTTTGGTCTTTAGAGTCTTTATATGAGCCGAGAGAGACTTCAAATGCAAGGAAAAAGAAAGCGAAAATCCTCATGCACATTTCCTTCATAGGCGAAGGAGAAGCTGCCCTATAGAAGCTGGTGATTTATGCACTGACAGGTGTTTGTGTGTCAATAAAATGAAAGGCTTTGATGACAAATCCTTTTACCTTTCTCCATTGCAAAATTCCTTAAAAACACTGAGATATTCTCTACCTAGACAAAGATTGCAAAGTCTATGTATGTATCATTTTCCCTTTTAAACAACATGGCTGAATATTTTGTGCAAGCTCATGGTTTATACCTTAAATTTGTTACATTTTTGAGATACATTCAATAAACCAGATATTAATATTGTGTATAAATATTGTTTACAATAAAATGCAATACATTCTTTGCTCATCTCCCTTGATTATTTATTGTTGTCTTGGTAAATCATTTGTCCATAATTTAGATTTTCTGAAATGTTAGAATTCAAGAAAAGGTTTGTGAGAATTATTTCTGCATATACTTTTGAACCTGGTCCTACATATGTAATTGTTGGGTTTTCATTCTAGAGCACCTTTTGTTACAGAAATAAAATAATTAATATAAGGCAACATTGTCTCAGAAACTCATGGAATCATCAAAGGTTCAACAGTTCTCTTTTGGGAATGTAAACCACCTCTTCTGTAATTTATGACTGCTATATGTTACATAAATAGTGCAATCCCACAGACATGCATTGGAACAGTGTAGTTAAGCAACAAAAAATTACTTTGGCATTAAAAAGAAATAACTGCAAGACTCTACTGTGTTAAGCATTTGCAAGGTGACACTCCTGAAAGAGTTGTTGGCAGTTGTAATGCATAATTCCTCCTTGCCTGTCTCCAGTTTACCTCACACCGGATTTATAGGGCACCTTTCTGTATTTTATCCAGTCATCGATCTATAATGTATTACTGCTGTGAACAAACTCCTGGGTAAGGTTCCATTTGCAGTGGATGTTTATAAATGTGTTTGTTTACAAGGATGTAGGCCATAGACCATGAGAAGTCCTTTTACTTAGGCTGTGAATAGTGTCACTGTTCTCCCCCCGACATGAACAAGCAGAAAAGATCAGGAATGTTTCAAGCTGAGGGGGGATTAACACTTTATACATAATAATTATCTGTGTATAAAGTGAGAGCATATCAGTTGTTAACACCATGGTAATAATATATTAAATCCACTTGATGATTCCTGGATTGTATGAACATCAACATTCCTTTGGATCTGCACAGAAATATAATCTCTCTCTCTCTCTCTCTCTCTCTCTCTCTCTCTCTCTCTCTCTCTCTCTCTCTATCTATCTATCTATCTATCTGTCTCTGTCTATCTATATCTCTATCTGTACACATATGAATAGATGCATATGATTTTCCAGCAATACTACAATCCAAAGCAAACATCCATTTCTATGACCATATGGTTAAAGGAGCACAAAATGACAGTCTATATAGACCTCAACTTTAATACTTTAAAGTTTTCTACCAAAATGAATGGTTGCAGTTGATTGAACTCATTAAAGAGAATGTGTGTAAAAGTTTGGCTGCTTATTCATTACTTTCACTGTATATAATCTACAAGTTTTCTTTGGAAAAACCTATTCTCTGAGGATGATATAATCTGAAGTCTAGTAATGTACCATTCCCGCTAACAATAACATTTAAGGCAGCTGCACTGCAAGACTTTACTTACCTATTATTGTTTGTACTTGATACCTTAAAAACAATCACATTGTTTATCTGCTTTGCTTTAAACGATAATCAAGCTCTGGTGTCTCACATGTAGTGTATCCGTATTCTTCTTTGGCCACGGCTGCTTAAATTAATTATTAGTTTTATAGCAAACCCTCAGGCCTTGCTGAGGTAGGTAATCCCTAAAGGAGGCTAATCCGGTCCTGCTTTACAGAAAATCAATTCTGGCCTTTGGTGTTGGCATGCCATCAGGTTGGGGGACACATGTCATACATCTCGTGATTTTTTCATGAGGTATGTTTTGAAGTTATAAAACCAATGAAGGATGCTTGGGGTGATGAAAAAAAAAAAGATACCTTAAAGCTATGAAAGGACCTGAAATTTCTCCTGAGGACCGATTTCAAGTGTTTGGTTGCAAATTGAGCAAGGAAAAAAATAAAATGTGTGTACTGTGTGTGTATGTGTGTATGTATATGTGTGTGTGTATATATATGTATGTATATATATATATATATATATATATATATATATATATATATATATATATATATATATATATATACACATTTTCATTAATTTTAACTTTCATCACTTGAAGAAACACATTTTACAGGTATTTCAGGTTATGTTTAGTGATGTGTCTATGTGTTTACATGTGTGCATATACACATATATCCTCTATCTACACTACAGTGAAGGGGATATGGTTTTGTATCATCCTAGTTTTAACTGCAGTGCTAGGGAGATGCTTAACCTTTGACCTTTTTGTGTGTGTACATTTGTTTGAATGCTTTCAATTGTATGACATACATATTGTTTTTTAATATGGTCAGTAATAATCTTTTATATTTATGCGATGCTGTTGGTGTATTTTTTATATTAATATAAGTACTTTTCATCTTATTTTAAGCAAGCTGGTTGTTACAGAAACCACGGCATTAACAAGCATAATCAAGTCATCTGATTATTTTATGTTAACTAATAAATCCCAATTTACATTTTCTTATGTGCCGTGCTCATGCTGAACTGAGTTAATGCTTTTAAAATGTGATGAATTTCCTTTAAACCTATTCACAGTTCCTTTTGTTAAGAGACAGAAGTGCCTGCTCACTTTATTGCGTTTCAGCAGCTAATGACAGAATAACGTAGCAGCAGACTTGGAGGCTTATAGCAGCTGACAGGCCCGAGCCACTGAAAGGGAGAGCTGTGGATGTTCCCGTGGCATGCAACTACAGAGCCTGAGATTTATCATTCATGCCAACTGACCCTTCTAGTAAAAGTTTAATAAGGGATAAATTGACATGTGAATTTGTAATCCCTCTCAGTTTTGCCAGAGGGATTCCTTAATTAGGAAACAACAAAGAGAATCTTGTATTTCATTATGAGACTTGTGTTTTCTGTGTTTGTTTTTTTAAATAACCACCGAGATCCCTCTGTCACCGGAACAGAATATTAATAGTATCTCTCTAATTTAATAGAGACCATCTCGTGTTCAAAAACAGCTAGTTTACTCCAAAGATGTTTGTCTGCGTTATAGTTGTGAGCCATAGTATTTAAACATTGTAATTAAAACAAACTTATTTGTATTTAAAGGTTGTTATTATTTTTAATATTCACCAATCTAAAGAAACTCAGCATACGGCAATAGGTGTACAATGTTTGTAATTTATTTTTTGGAAATGATCGAAGCTCTGGTGTTGGAATTTAAAGTAGTTGTTTTAATGTCCCCGCTGTACAGAAGTCAGTGATGATGTGGGGTTCCTCACATCGCCCCATGAGCGTGCCTGTAACTGCCCTGGAGGGTCCACTCTCTTTAAAAGGTTAAAAGAAAAAAAAAATCAGTACCTTCACTGTCTTGTTATTACACTACTGCTTTTGAAACAGCTGTTGCAATTCTTATTCTTTTTTTTCTATGTTTCACATGCACATAAACCATATTTATAGATTCAATAATCTGTTGTTCTCATCCTAGGAATAATAATGGATCTTTTTTTCTTGCTTTTGTTTTTTCGCTGTTCATTCACAATGTTTCCTGGGTAGTTTGAGAAAAAGAACGACTTTTCTTAATAAGTTGCTATGTTGCTTCCACACATTTGAGTTGCAGGCATTGGTACAATAAAGTAGTGTATCTTCAGAAGGAGGGGGGTGGGGGTAACTATGAGGATAGTTTGTAAGAGGTTACTTGATGATGTATCTAATTTGTGTCACTGAGTACTGTAGATCATTTTATATTTAGCCTTTTATGCAAAAGATGGTGAAATTAAGTGTCTAGTTTTCTCAGCTGCAGTTTTATTTCTACAATAATGCAGTGTACTTTATAGGAAGAAGAAACACTCTTGTCTTAATGTGCCATAAAATGCCAAGAGAATGATGATATCATAATTATTTAAATATGTTTAAAAGCTGTTCAGTGAACGGAGCTCATTCAGAGAATATGACGGATGTCTTGAGGCGTTCCGCTGTGATAAAAAGGACAACATTGTTCGCCATTGGAGTTATATACAGTTTCATTTTTAATGCCATGTTGTAATTATGTTTCAGAACGCTTCCTGCATCAGTTCTGAACAAAGAGAGAGTTTAAAAGGATCTTGATAAATGTGAACTTCGGTGTCATCTTTTGTTCACTTAATATTATAATGAACGGTTGCCTAAAACTCCCCACTAGCTCTTTATAGAAGTGTGCCAAGTTCAAGAAGTGTGTTTATCATTTGATTATAGTAGTCAAGACCCTACGATGCGATTAATCATTAATCACCAGTTACAGAGCAGCAAACTACACTTAACTACACTGGTATGTGAGGTGTAGTTTAAAATGTAAATGTGCCTACAGATGCATCTTAAACTCATAATTTGAAGTGGAATGCATATTAAACCCTTCATTAGCTGTATCACTATTTTATGACATAAAGAGGGTTTTGTTTAGACATGTTGATTGCCTGTTGAGCACGACTAAAAGTTAACAGGCACATTTCAGAACGGTTTCACAAAGATCTCGGGCATAATGTCATATTCCTTAGACACAGAGCATTTATGATATGAAATGGGTGTAAGAAACAACAGCGACATTTGAAATAGTTTTGGGATAAGCAACTACCTCATTAACATAGAAAGAAACTCCTTACAATATTAAATAGTACAAATAGTATCTCCTGATTTGGGCTAGGCAATATTGTTGTGATGGAATATTCCTGGCAATGTCTTTTAGGTTCAATAATTTGAATACAGTATTACATTATAACTCATGTAGATTGTATAGACCCATGTTTAAACCAGTTTCCTTGCCACTGAGTGTTCAAATAAGGCAGTAACAAAAGTGTTCAGGATGTTTCGTAATATTCTTTATCTTATTTTCAGTAGGCATTCAGGTTACAAATTCTTCTTTATGTTTTCAGCATTTAAAATAAATCATATTTATACTTATTTTTCCTGTCTACCTCCCATATTGTCCAAGTCCAAAGTTCAAATATTATTTATCGATTTTGTTAATTTATTGTATTTGGTCTTTACTTCTTTTTAGTGGGAATTAACAAGATAATGAATGTCCTGATGTTCACAGAGTGTAACTGAAATGTCAAAGTGCTCATAATTTTACATTAAAAGATTAAAACGTACTGTACTGCAGGCAATTTAAGGACGGAATGATTGCTTTTTTAAAATGAATTAGTGGCAGACTCTCGTGTTTAGTTCACATACCTAAGATGGTGGGCTGTGAAGAAGAATTATTCAGTTTTATGGTTTACTTGCCAGCTTGGCAACTGCGGTAGCATTTAAAACGTCCATTTACAACCTTTTAACTGTCAGGAACTATTGAATTATGGATGTTTACTTTCCTCAGAGCTCCCAGAATCACTGAAATTACTTTAATAGTGCAAGTGGTAATATTAATATGTTTGCGTATGAAGAGCGGAGTTATTAGCATATCAACCTAACTTCAAGGAGTTCACCCACCACTTTTGATGGTTGCGTACATCCTAAGGAGAGGCAAATTGTTTATTTTTCTCCACTCTCCATTAGCTATCATTCTTTCATATATACTGTGTGATAAATCAACCTTGGGAGCTTTTGATTTGCCACAACATGACACTACCTATCAGCTTGTCAGCTCTGTGTTGACTCTCTGCCTTTTAGGCTGTATATTTCTTTAAAGTCTAGAGCCAGTTACTTAGTCAGCTCTAACTAATTTCAGAGGGAAAGGGAAACTTCACTGGAGTGCTGTTTGGGATCTGCTTTTTAATCCTGGCCTGTTTAATGTTTGCCTCCTGACATTCTGGGCCAGACATCATTTTAATGGTATGTAGAGTGATAAAGCCAATAAAACGTCAAGATGATTGATAATCTGAGCATTATAGCAATATGACTTTCCTGTCCTCCTCTGTGCTGTAGATGATGGTTTCCAAATTGAATTCCTACAGTGTTGTGTGTGTGTGTGTGTGTGTGAGAGAGTGAGTGCGTGCGTGTGTGAGTAAGTGTGAGTGAGAGGGTATGCTTGGTGTGTATGCATGTGTTTATTGAATGAAATCCACACAGTTTGTGAAAGGCTTGTTCATAGTACTATACTCTCAAGCAAGTCCCTTATGTTTTCTGTGCACTGAAACAGTTTCCCTTTTTTCCCCACCTGAAATAAATAGGTCAGAGTTATGTTTTTACTTTTATATTGGCATAACCAAAAGAAGTAGTGAACTTTTAATTGATAAACAAAGCAGCGGGCAATTACCCATAAGTATAACAAATATCTTTCATCATGTTTCAAGCAAGAATTATATAAAAAATAATACATTCTTAACATGCGGAGGGAATACATCTAACCTAATATTGAAATACTTACTTTTGCTTTGTGTGACAAAGATCTTAACTTTGCTGCCAAAACAGAGAACAGAGTATGTTTTATATCAAATATGGCTTATTTAAAGTATACCTGTGTAGATTTGAGGGTTTGCAGAAAACTGACTGTGCCATTTATTTCCCCTGACTTTTCCACACTTGTCCAAACAAAGTTTGACAGTTGCTGGCCAAAAAGAATAATGAGACCATCATTTAGCAAAGTTTTGTTTAGCTATAATGTTTTAATTATTACAGTGACAGCTTTTCTTTGTTATTGAGCTATCATTTATTTAACAGCTTGGAAACGTCTCTGCCTTAACTCTTGAGAGCAAATTCTACATGAATTGGGATATGTTCGGGTTTAAAACACCATTGGTAACAATCTGGTATGTTGAAAAATTACAAGATATTTATTTAGTGAAGGAAAGGCTTTCCTTGTCGTTAGACATTCATTATTTGTGTCCCTTTAGGACTGAAAGGACATTGATCAGTAACTCAAACTGAAAAATGAAACCTTATTAAATCCCTGTAGTGCCTTTAAAACCTGTCCCAGAGCATACAGGATCAATGGGCAACACAAATCCTATGTAGAAAGTACCCATACCCATGAAAAGCATATTCCAACATTGCAAAATGGTAGCATATATACTGTATTCAATGTTCTGCTCAATGCAGTGCTTGAACCCCATTCCCATTGATTCGTAGTTTTCTCAGCTTGCCTACATGTCTTTGCTCTCATTATATTTTTGCTCCAATATAATCAGTCTACCCCAAGAACACCCTGGTCAGTACTCTTACCCTCTTTAGCCTCTTTGTCCTCAAGGAGAACATTGAAAATTGATCCTGTTGATTTTGATTAACCCTTGTACACGGGTAAAGTTGCTTCTCATTGTGCAATTGTGGATTGTGGCTTCACCATTGCCCGCTCAGAATTATAATAATATAACAATTATTAACACGTAGGAGGTAAAATAGTAAATCCCGAATTGTGACTACTCTAAAAGACACTTGATATATTTAATGCTAAATTACTTTGGGATTTTAATACATTTTAATTCAGCAGCAGGTTTTAAAAATATCGTGTTATTCTTAGCGTGTGCTTCCGTGTTGTCTACGTGGTCTGGACAGTTTCAGAAAGAGGAGCTGTATATGAAAAATAAATGGCGAAGAAACGTGTAAGCTAAACAAGTAGCATAATCTCTGAAACAGTCGTAGAGATTGAGCTATTTGTATAAAAGATGAAAAGGTTGATGCTACAATGTGTCCTAGTGAGTGTTAGGAGCTCAAAGGATCAATTGGCATCAGGGTGCTTTAATAGACTCTTAAAGAGATTTTGCAATGAAACCTTCTGGGAATCCAGTACCTGAACCGAGAACAAGGAGTGGGTTACCGTAAATTGGTGTGCCTAAATAGTTACTGCTGACTGAAATGCCTTCATTTTCTTGCATGTAGGAGAATTCAGGGCAACTGTTAAAGCCATTTCCACAATTCTGTTTAATTGATCCAAGACAAGTTTCAGTAACGCTTTATATTCAACACGAGAGATGCATATATTACATTCTGTGATGACTTTACATTAAAATACATCTGCAGACATCTCCAGCTGTAATGTGCTTGAGCAAGATGAACTATTCTGGCTTTGTCTTGTAAGCATGTGCAGCATACATATACGAAGTATGGTTATACTAATATTTCTATCTATCTAGTCTGGGTAAACTGTAGAATTCCTGCAGGACTCAATGGAAACTTTTGAATGAAAGGGCCACTTATAGGAATATCCAGGCTATATTACAAATGAAATATCAGGCTGTATATAGATCTCCAGGATTGTCTCTAGATAATTCTAACGTTAACCACAACCTCTTTCCCAGACATCATTAATAAGACTGGCTTATTGTTAGCAACATTTAGTGCCCTAATCTACCTGACATAAAAATTGTGTGAAGAATTTTCTTGCTGCTTTGTGCAGTATACTGACCCAAAAATAGAAAGAAGACTTTAATATTTTCCCAAAAAACAAAACATTTCACATTTCTAAATGAATACAGGCTACCCAGCATTTGATAATCTTGTCTTATTTTTTTGTCACAAATACCTTTCCTCTGGAGATGAAGTTTTTCAACATTACTTCCACTCTTTTCACCCCTCTTCCATTTCCATTGTAGACATTTGAGACAATTTCTTGCCGGAACAACGGTTTCTTATGTTAGTGCATCAGTGATTCTTACTTTACCAAGGGTGTAATATTAGGTGTGTTGCAATGTGGTTTTTATGTATAAATATAAGGAAATAAGTCTTAGAGAAATCCACATGTAAATAAATGCCTCACTGTGCAAATGCACAGAGCAAACAGCATGGCTAAAGCTACAGATAGAGGCCTGACTACCTCCCACTAGGAACTCTGCAGGTCCACAGGCAGCAGGCAAGTCACGGGTAAAAACTGGGTTTTAACTTTCACAACTCGGTCATTTATGGACCTCCACACTACCGATCACATCTGTCTAATAACAGCCCAGATTCAATCAGTGATCTCTGGACAATTGGATAATATACTCTGAATAAGGCTTTTAGTAATTAATCCTCCATATACCTATATATATATATATATATATATATATATATATATATATATATATATATACAAATATACCAATAAATACATATATATATTTTTTTTAACCAAAACATAACAGGTGTATTATTTAATAGTTTCTGATAACAGCAATAGAATGCTAATTAACTGTCTGCATTGTTTTGATCTGCTATTTACAGTAGGTTGTTCTTCTGGTCAATGTGTTAAAGTTAAATGTTTGTATATATATCTCGGATTTAGAAATATCTTGCTTCACATGTCATTATATGTATCCTGCAGTCGGTATAATTGTATATTTCTGTTTTGTACATGGAGAACACAGTTATTTTTTTAAGCCTACCTCCGATAAATCACAGCGCTTGTCTTTTTAGTTTTAAATAACCCTGTAATGCAAAGTGTAAAGATTCTCAAGAGTTCTATTTCTGAAAAGCATTGAAAGTTACTTTGTTTTATGTAAATAGAGATTGATGGAACATTTTACACAGCGAGCAGTTTTTGACAAAAAGTATTGATGGGTGCTTTCAGTAAGTGTTAGTTGAGATGACAGAACAATCCATTTTAAGATGAATTACACCAGAAAGTACCTCTATGTGAATGTCATGCATTCTGTTTCATCTGTAGTTTAAGGGATGACTAAATTCATGAATGCTTTAGTGCCCATTTTCTGTAGTTTTTAATATTGTGGTTTCCTTAACTTACCTATGTAGAGCCTCTGGGTATATTTGCATATTTATCTTCCAATAGTTTATCATTTGGAATAATAAACCAGCTCAACATTGAGCCAGTTTATTCCTGCACAGCTGAGTAGATAAAGAAGCATTTGTTAGGTCAGGCTGCTTGCATTAATTTGCAGGACATTCATTAAGAAAATAAATGCAGAAAAACTTGATATATCCTGTACTGGGACAAGCCCCTTTTGTGCCTGTAATGGGTTGTACCAGAGGACATGGGGTATAAAATGTGAATTTTAGGTGTTGTTTTGTTTAAAGTACAGTACATACAGTACTTTGATTTTTAAACTAAAGTGAAATCTGTGAAATGCAAGTACCTTCATAAAAATCTACTTCATAATACACTGGTATTCATTCTCATTTGAAATCTAGAAGTAGAATTCCAGTTTATTGCAGTTTAATAATCCAATTGAATAATAGACTGGGGATGAGAATTTTTTACCTCTCTTTTCGTCCCTAGCCAGACATGAAAATGTCTTTTATGTTCACCTAAAAAACTAAAATCTTCTTTTTGACCAGTGCATTATGATACAACTGACTCTCTATAAATAATTAATTTCTTCTTCAAGGAGCTCAAATGTCAGTGAGCGTGACATCAAAGCTCCTTTTGTTGAAAGGACAGTGTCTCGTCCGGCTGGGTGTGTCCATGTAAGTGGTGGGTGGGTTTTTGCTACGGCCAGCTCCACTGGTACTGCCCCGGTGGTCACATGGTGTCTTCTGAACTCTCTCTGCTGCTGTGCCAGACACCTTTTCACATTTTTCCCCTGCTGCACAACTCTTGATATTTCTTCACACACTCACAAAGTATGTCTAAATGCATATTAAGGCCATGCATTGGCAGCTGCCTTTCCCCCTACTCCATGTGGTGGGCCTTTCCTTCCTTCACATGCTTCTTTACATGTGATTAAATAAATTAACATGCATTCCTCATATGGGAGGTGAAACATACAAGCTATATAAATTACCATATATTGTTCAGTGCTTATTTACACACACGTTAAAATGCAGCCTAGTTTGTGGTATGGCCCAACATTCGTCTGTTTGTTATTCTATTGGGTGCCATCAAAAAATGTGGAAATGATCTAATCCAAAGATCGACTGTAGAATCCAATCTACATGTATTATTCTGTCCAAAAAACAGTGCTTCTAAACAACTTTTGTGCCTGTACAAGGCTGACAGTACCCATTTTTAACAGATGCTTCAAGGGGACCTTAACCCATGAAATCATCCTGTCCCGAAGCCAGAACCCCACCCTCTAACTGCTGTATAAATAGATTCTCATGACAGGGTAATTCATCTCCAGCCATGAAAACATCAACTTTAAAAGACAGCTTGTAGAGACCCGACGCTTGTTAGGGCCAGATCAGCAGCCCAGATGCCTGGGATGTAAACTCATGAAGAGAAGATTAATTTATCTGTCATCCCTGACTTTGACAGTTGGTTGTAAATCTGATTTAGCTCTGTGCAGGGGGTGATAGGAGTGCAGTGGACATTAAGATTTCAAAACCATGATATTGGGAAAACTTATTCATGACTTAAGTCCTCAAGGAATAGGTTTACATTTCTAGCTTGTGAAGTGTTTAGGTTCTTATTAAAAGAACATTTGAGCGTGTATTGTTTTTTTAATTCCTCATTTTATCCAAGATGACGGTGGTCAAATGAGGCACCCTTGACAATGAATAGAAGTAGTGTTAGAATTACTGTTTGCTTGCTGATTGATGGTAACAGGAGACCTGTGGTGGGCAGGTCCTGTGATCACCCACATGTGAGCCGTGCTTCTCATTCCTTTTGACACAGATGACATTTTTAAAAGTTGATGTCATAGCGTTTTCTTAAACCTGAGTGACACTTAAAATTATGGAAGATTATGTGTTATAAATGGCTTAATAATATACTGATTTAAAAAGTAAACTGCATCTAAAGCTTTATTATTACGTGAGAAGTTTTTTTAGGTTTCTGAATGGGAAGCAGTTTTGTCAACCAATGTCAGGAAAATGAAAGGTTTGCTATTCTGTGTGGTGTCAAAAATATATGTTTTCACTGAAGGTCTTTCTACTGATTTTGCACATGTTATTCTTAATTGAAAAGCATTTTATTTACACTGGAATCTATCAGTTGTAAATGAAAGCACTCTTATTATTGATAATTTATTTTTTAACAATACAACCTCAAAAGATGTCCACAAGAATATATTTTTTCTGCCTTTTACAGAATCATAAAACCCTCTCTGTTTACACTAGTAACATGCACATAAGTCATGCTGGATTTTTGCAAGTTTGAGGTGTTTGGTATTGCTAGTCGATTCTTCCCACAACAATTTACCCACCATAACGAAACTCAGAGGGATTTAAAGATGAGGTAATTTTAAATAAAATTTATATGCTTTTAAATACTTTGGGAGGATATGAAATATTGATAAGATGTACTTAAAGCAATGATTCATGTGATGCTTTAATTCTTCAAATGGTTTTGTATTTAAATGTTGGTGTTGTTGCACAATATAAAAATGTGTTTTATTTAAATATCTGAAAATACCTAACATATGTAAGCATATTTCATTAACACTTAACAGCTTATAACCTTCAGTGCAAACTAAATAATAAGTTAAAACATGTTTAATGCAGCCTGTTTTAACATACATGCAGGTAACATTATTTTGAAATACTTGTAAGTTGAGTGAAGATATTGCAAAATTGCCAGAGGGTTACTATTTGAACATACTAATGATGCTTCTTCACATCAAGCAGAGGGACCAAATCCATTATTAACCGTTTTCATTTGATTTACTTTTGATATATAGGCCTGGAATTTAAAATACTATACATACATACACATTAGTACATTCTGTAAGTTTTTTTTTTCATAAATTACTAACTCATCTTGTTAATACTATGTTTAATGCATACATGTGTGTATTTTGGGCTTGTTGTTGTTTATAGGATGAGTTCCATTCAAGCATTTTGAATAATTTGATTAACAATTCACAGCAATATTGGTTCATAGCTCACACATGTAGAACATGTATACAATTTGAAAGGTTACCCACTTGATTTTAAAGAAGTGGTCATAAAGTTACCATGATTCCAGATTCCCCCCGCCCCCATATATGTTTAAGTGTCAAAATTGTTGGGGGGAAAGAAATAGTGACAACTTGAGGCCATGGGATTGCTTTTGATGTGGATTTGCATGCAAATCGTTTTTGCCTTGAATTGTCAATTCTTGTTTCTGACACTCAGAATGACAGACAAGCCCCCAGCCTGGGGGTGGGGGTTAGTAAATGTTGTTAATTAGCATGTGGAAGAAAAATGCTTCTGACAAGAGGTAGCCCAGTCTTAATAAATATGGTGACTAAACATTTCCCCCCTTTTGTCTGTCAGATCTAACAGCTGGGGAATTTAAACTCCTTTCACCTAGGAGGAAATCAAAGATAATCCTGAGTTTGATGTCGAAAGAAACTTTTGAATCTCTGAAAAAAGGGTCAGAAATGTACAGGGCAATGGGTTTAAGCAGTAAACCCCTCACAAAGGCTTCTGACAATCTACATTTCCCTGTGCTTTAAACAAAGTCTTTGGAAAGTTCTAAGCACCTTCTCTGTGCATGACTAAACCTATTGAGGAAGGGAGAGATAAAGAAACCCATGGCTTAGAGATGAAACTTTAATTTTCTGTTAAAAACAAAATGCTTAAGATCCACAAAAAGGGAATGAAATGTCTTGCCACATTATACTGTAAAGTCACATGATCAAAGTGGGGATAGCGTGTGCTTTACAGGTGAAAATACCCCCTGAAAATCTGAAGTTAAACACCTTTGAAGATGATCTTTCCTACATGTTGAAGTGCATTAGCCAATATACGAGGTGGGTAAAATTGTAAATGTCATGTTGTACAGACGCTTAAAATGATTAATTTATTGCAGGTTATTGATGTACTCCCTATAGACTGTTTATGCATACTGGGATAAATTGAAAATATTTGGAGACAATATCCAAATATTCATGTAGCTATGATTGAGAATTGTAGAATATGGTATTTAAAAAAAAAAAAGGTTTCTCCCAAGAATAACTCTTATCCAACATTGATGTTAACCCTCTAAGACAGTGTTTCCCAACCATTCAAAAGCCATAAGATGCACCTGCTTAACATAAATAAAATTTTGTATGACATACCAACCCCACCCGCCTGCCAACCACAATACAAGCAGTCCTCGCACTTGCAGCGTGTTACAACCCGGGAAAGACGCTGTAACTAACTCGAAATGTCAGTCGATGCTGATTTTCCCATAGAAGCAATGTTGTAGAAGGAGTTACTGACTTATCATAGACATGACCATAAGCACCTTTTTTAATACGCAGCACTTTATATGAAGGTACAAATTATCTGAATATGACATTTAGGTTGTGTAGAGAGAAATAGTTTGAGTAATTTAGTACACTTAGGCACCAAAGTTAAATTCCGGATTCGAGTCCCCAAGTTAGGATTTCTCTTCTACTGAGTGAACTACACTTGGTGTACATGTTTTTCAGCCTAGAAATGTTGGTCTAGGATTATGGATCAGGCTGTTGTCTGGCTTTTAAATTATGTGGCTAACCTACTGATGTAATTCATTGCGTTGTAGTGTCAAGTAGTTTCTTTCGGCACTGAAACGCAGTATCACTGTTTAGAATAAATATTTTATTGATTTTTTAGTCTCATTAAATACTATATTTGTTTTAACTGAGGAATTGGATGTTAAAGAACATTTCACCAAAATATAAAGAAATTCAAATGTGAAAATGTGGTCAGTTTTATTTATGGATACAGATGACAGTAGTAATGTTGGAAGGTTACATTTAAGATTGTTTACAGAGTATTTATAAGTGATTTTACTAGACTTCATATAACAATAATATGTATTAGTTATATTTTGGTCAGGATGTGTGCATAGGATCATTATTGTGCTAGAAAGTCCATTTGCAACCAAGCATGAGCTTCTTGACATGTTTATATACTAAAATATCTGGATATATTTTACAATCCATTAGTTCCTTTCTTCTAACAAGAACACCAGGACCGAAAGGAATTTGTGCCAAATATACTGCTAGTCTGCTTGCAAAAGCAGTAAAATTATGGTCAAGTCAATAGGGACCATACAGTGAGGGAAAAAGTATTTGATCCCCTGCTGATTTTGTACGTTTGCCCACTGACAAAGAAATGATCAGTCTATAATTTTAATGGTAGCTGTATTTTAACAGTGAGAGACAGAATAACAAAAAAAATCCAGAAAAAACGCATTTCAAAAAAGTTATAAATTGATTTGCATGTTAATGAGGGAAATAAGTATTTGATCCCCTATCAATCAGCAAGATTTCTGGCTCCCAAGTGTCTTTTATACAGGTAACGAGCTGAGATTAGGAGCACTCTCTTAAAGGGAGTGCTCCTAATCTCAGCTCGTTACCTGTATAAAAGACACCTGTCCACAGAAGCAATCAATCAATCAGATTCCAAACTCTCCACCATGGCCAAGACCAAAGAGCTGTCCAAGGATGTCAGGGACAAGATTGTAGACCCACACAAGGCTGGAATGGGCACAAGACCATCGCCAAGCAGCTTGGTGAGAAGGTGACAACAGTTGGTGCGATTATTCGCAAATGGAAGAAACGCAAAATAACTGTCAGTCTCCCTCGGTCTGGGGCTCCATGCAAGATCTCACCTCGTGGAGTTTCAATGATCATGAGAACGGTGAGGAATCAGCCCAGAACTACATGGGAGGATCTTGTTAATGATCTCAAGGCAGCTGGGACCATAGTCACCAAGAAAACAATTGGTAACACACTACGCCGTGAAGGACTGAAATCCTGCAGCGGCTGCAATGTCCCCCTGCTAAAGAAAGCACATGTACAGGCCCGTCTGAAGTTTGCCAATGAACATCTGAATGATTCAGAGGAGAACTGGGTGAAAGTGTTGTGGTCAGATGAGACCAAAATTGAGCTCTTTGGCATCAACTCAACTCTCCGTGTTTGGAGGAGGAGGAATGCTGCCTATGACCCCAAGAACACCATCCCCACCGTCAAACATGGAGGTGGAAACATTATGCTTTGGGGGTGTTTTTCTGCTAAGGGGACAGGACAACTGCACCGCATCAAAGGGACGATGGACGGGGCCATGTACCATCAAATCTTGGGTGAGAACCTCCTTC